>NC_133006.1:9222500-9542500 GCF_048564905.1 Vicugna pacos | reverse complement strand
TGACTGAAGCATTGCGCTGTACACCAGATATTGACACAACATTGTAAACTGATCATACCTCAATAAAAAAAAAAAGATATTGAATACAGTTCCCTGTGCTACACAGTTGGACCTTGTTGTTTATCTATTTTATATACAGTAGTGTGCATCTGCTATTCCCAAACTCCTAATTTATCTCCCACCCTTTCCCCTTTGGTAACCATAAAAACATTTTCTATGTCTGTGAGTCTGTTTCTGTTTTGTAAATAAGTTCATTTGTGTCTTTTTTTTTTTTTAGATTCCACATATGAGTGACATCATGTGGTATTTTTCTTTTTCTTTCTGGCTTATTCACTTATAATGATGACATTAGAGTGATTATTCCTGATTCCTTTCTTCCAACTTAAGACATTTTCCCCAGTGTTACAGGGGAGGAAAAAGTAACCCGTTCTTCCTGCTTCTAACTTTCCGACTTCCTCTAATGGCAAAAAGAATTCCTTGTCTAGTTTTTGGATTCTTGAATAAAACTCGCAGCTTGCATGTTCAAGAACAGGAGTTACACCTGCTCCGGGGGCAAACATCTGTCTAAGCCACATCGTTCATTATTCCTGACGGCGAACATGGTCTCCTTCTATCCACTAGTCCCTGCACAAGGGCTCCCAAGCCTTCTTCTGAAGACTAGTGACACCGCACTTCATGGAAGATTCAGGAATTAGCGTCAATTTTTTTCCATGGATTTTGAAAATGTCCCAAAGAAGTACCTCTAATAATGACAGAACAATTAAACAATACCAGTACAACTTGCACCCCATCACTTCCCCATTTGTTAGCCAGAAGATGCCACACAGTGAATCCCAGATCCAAGGGAGAGAGCCTTCACCTTGTTAGTGAGAGAAGTTGCAAAAATCATATATCAAAGGGCATGAATGTAGAAGGGTAAAGAATTGGAGCCAATCAATCCACCATGTCTTCCTAAAAGGACTTACTTCTACTCTCACCGATGATTTTATCCTTTAAAAAAAACCTGTTTAGGTATTTGGAGAATGACCACATACTTCCTAAATATGGCTCATTATAGATATCAAAACTGGTACCTGGTTTGTAAAGGAGGAAAGTAGAATTTGTTTTTATCTTTGATCTTTCGCATCCTGGTCCTCTCTGCTGTTATTGGATGCACGATTCCAGTGTTCTCTGCATTGGGCAGGATACAGACATCTAGATCATCGCTATAGCAACTCTTCAGAAAACTAGAAAAGGTCACATCTGAAAAAAAAAATTCAAGGTATCGTAACATTAGATCATATCACTACCAACCACAAATATCGACTACACAACCAAAAGTTCTTATACTAACGTATCTCCAGGGTAGTTCCAGGAGTTTACGTTGATCTTGACTTAAGATATCTTTCATTCTTGAATTCAACACACTGAAGTCTTGAGACCAATACTTACCATCAAAGTTTGATCAAGATCCAGTGGGGAGTGAGTACAACAGTAACAGAAGAGACCTTACAGAGGACTCTTTGCATAGGCTGTAGTATAACTGAACTTAATCCTCGCTGCCCCACCAACTACTTAACCTCAGTGAGGCACAACTTCTGAGTCTCAGCGTCCTCCTCTGTGTAATAGGAAAAATAACACCTACCATACGAGATTAGTCATATAATCCAATTAAATAATGGCTGTAAATTTCTTCAACATATATAAAGCAATGGCTTTTTAAAGGAATCGCTCACTGTCATCATAAACCACCATGGTGGTTACCAGTACCCAGCAGGTGGTCCACTGAACAAGTACTGGACTACACGGTCCGGTGGATATAATTTCAAAACACTATTAAAGATGCTAAGCACAGACATATGAAACAACATTGCTTGGAAACCCGAACATCCTACCTTGAAGTTTTATGATGCCTGAAATGGAACGGCCACTCCTCACTTTGTGCCACGACTCCCGAGGCCACTGATGTGGTTCAGAGGTGAACACAGGCCACAAAAGACCAACTCGACCCCCTCTGGGATTGGAAGGAGCTCGATCCGCCGAGGTCACGTTGGCAGAGCGGGGCTTGACTCTGTCCTGAATGCAGTCAAAAGATGAGCTTGTGGCCACAAGGACTGAATTCCTCAGCACAATCTGTATGTTTCTGATGTAACACTGTGGAGCAGAAGACACATACACTGCTGCCCAAAGGCCAACAGTATTGTCCACCAGAGTGATGTTCTCTACTTCCACGCTGTTCTGCACACGCAGCATGGCACCATAGTCAAAGTTCTTGAAAGCCAAGAAGCCAGAGACACTGGTACAGTTGTCAGGTCCACACTCCTGATAGAGATGAAGGCCATGAAGACATGAGTGCGCCACGTTGTCAGACCAAAGAGCTTCGGGAGAGGAGCACCTGTGGCCCCGGATGTGAAACCCAAGTCTCTCTGACCCTGCCACAACGTTGCCATGGAGGTGGACGTCCTTGGCCTGATTCACTTTGATTCCTGCCACCCACACAGTAGACCATGCTGACTGTGTCATGAGAACCACAAGGTTATTGGAGAGAGAACAGTCCTGACCCTCCAAATCAATGCCATGGCCCACTGTGCCAAACACTAGATTGTCATTTAAAATGATCCCACGACTGGCCGCTGCACGAATGCCCCCACCGCAGCTTTGGTGCAGAGTCGAAGATATTATCCAGGATCCTGCCGACACGTTGGTGAGGTCGATGGATGAATACAACGGCGACCCCAAGTTCCGAATTTCCACATTGAAAAGTTGAAGGACACCTGCAAGCCAAACACATTAAAAGGCAATAGTTTATTTCCAGCGCCAGCACTATCCCGCACACCACTGAGTCTCACCAACAAAATAAGAATCATTAAAAATATCACACTGCGGCCTGAGAAAGTTTCCTGTGCCTTCTGAAGAGCCTGGTGACAGGATGGGGGAGAGGAAAGAGACACAGGAAAGAGATAGGCTTTGCAGATGAGCACACTAGCTTAAAGATGCTGTGCACCTGTCTGCAGGGCTGGGTCAAGGGACCGGCTAAGAAAGAAGGGAATGGGGGCCACTCACCTCAAAATCAAGTCTCCTCTCAGTAACCCCATGTGGAAAGGCCATACCATCCCCATAAAGATACTATATGAATGAAAATAATGGCCAACTACACACAATATTTTAAACCTTTTTAAGAGGAGTTTAAGTGCAAAACTTCTGCTCAATTTATGTCCAGAAACATGATATTCAATACATGCTTCCTGATTAAGACATAATAGAAGCAGTAACATATTTTAAGTGACTTTAAAGAGTAAATTTTTTCTCTATTTCTAATCCTAGCCACGCTATATTTCCTGTTTCATTTTCATAAATAATAGGATTTTTTACATTTTTTTATGTCAAGAGAGGACAGCAAATTACTTAGTCTCACTGGGAATTTTATTTATCCTATTTTAAGCAGATATTGTTAAAACAGTGTAAAATACAGCCACTAGATTGATTTAAAAATATAATGAGCACTAATTTATCAGTGTATATACTCTTGATAAAATAGAAAATAACATGAGTATAGAGGGAAAGTAAAGTGAATTAATAAATATAACACCTAACTCTAAAAAGCACTCATTGTGAATCATGCATTATATTTAGTCATATGTGTCTACATATCTCTACATACATATATATGCATTCTATTTTTATTGAAGTACAATCAGTTACAATGTGTCAATCTCTGGTGTACAGCATCATGTCCCAGTCATGCATATATGTACATATATTTGTTTTCATATTCTTTTTAATTAAAGGTTATTACAAGATATTGAATACAGATCCCTGTGCTATACAGAAGAAACTTTTAATCTATTTTTATACATAGTGGCTAACAATTGCAAATCTCAAACTCCCAAATTCATCCCTTCCCACCCCCTTTCCCCAATAACCATAAGATTGTTTACTATGTCTGCAAGTCTGTTTCTGTTTTGTAGATGAGTTCACAGTGTCCTTTTTTCCCCTCTTTATTTTTTAGATTCCACATATGAGTGATAACACATATGACTGATAATTTTTGTAAAACTCCTACAAGATAGGTGCAGTGATTATCCCCATTTTACAGATAGAAAAACTGAGGCAGAGAAGCGGTAAGTAACACGCTGGGACTTGGACCTAGGCGCACAGATGCAGAGGCTGTGTGGTTAACTCACACACAAGCACAGCGGGGAAGAGTGTGGGACACAATGGAGTCAAAGACACAGCTTTGCACTGAGATTCCAGTGACTGGGCTACAGTCCTGTGCCAACAGATCTTAGTGGCCACTTCTTTTCTTTCTTCTTTTTATTTTTTTTAAGGTACTGTCCAAGGTAAACTATAAAGTTATTTCCCTCAATAAAAACAGAGGGAGCTGTGGTGTTTTAGTAACAGTATTTCAAACTCTAAGACGGTTGGTCCACCCTTACTCCTCCACCTTCCCCCTTCCCCACCCCATTTTCACAGATGAGAAACCTGAACCCTTGCAAATCAGTGACCAGAGGGAACCAGGCTGCTGCAAGGGGGGCGGATGAGGTATGTATGTCTTTCTTTGTGGTCAGACAACAGAATTCCAATAGATCCAAATTCCTCAAAGGACATTGATTCAGGAGACACTGGTAGACGGTGTGGAAATGTTCACAGAACGATAAAACATCCAAAAACTATTTGTCTGGCGATAACACTTTGGACGTAATCTGAAGTATCCTTCGCCAGCAGCACACAGCTGAAAGGGCTCGTAGGGCCTGCCCTCCAGGAACTCCGGCACAAAGGGCGCCAGTGCTGGTGTGAGTCCACACGCAAAAGCTTATCTCTCAGAATGGAACATGGTTCTAGAATCTCAGCCAAGGCCATGCATCATTCTTATTTTACTTAGTGTGTTTCCTTTTTTTTTTTTTTAATGTCGTACTTGCATGGTTAAAATTCAGTTTTAAATTGTCCAAGATCTTTTGACTTGTGTGCATATTAAATCAACCATTACAAACTAATCAAGTGTAAATACTTAAAATGTCTTGAGCATTTAAATGGAGAATTAAGCAACGATTTTGTTCACCACTCTTCTCTTAATTTTCCTTCGGTTCATCACAGTTCTGAGTACACCTTGCTGGATATTACTGGTCAGAAGGAGGAGAACGACACAGGTCTCTGATTTAGAAGCAAGAAGTGTAAATCCCTGCATTTCTGCCCTATAACCGTTCAACCCGTAGCTGGCAACCTTGTCCTACAGCTGCAAATCCTACCTCATCCAGGCTCTGGAATATGGTACAGAAAATTGTAAGGGTTCTTAATACAGTGCGGGGATCTGGATTGCATTCTGGAACAGAAAACGGACATTCGTGGAGAAACACGCAGAATCTCAACAATGTCTCATGTTCAGTCAATAGTCATGCACCAATGTTCATTTATTGGTTTTCACAAGCATCTCAGAGTTGTGTCAGATATTCACAAAAGGGAAACCAAGTGAAAGGTACACAGGAATTCTTCATACTCCCTTCGCAACTTTAAAAAAAAATCTAAAGTGATTATAAAATTGCAAATTTAACTAGGGTTTCAGAATCAGGGTTGAATTTGAAGGCTACCTCCACCGCTTGGTAGCTGGATGACTTTTCCTACTCTTCGTTTATTAATTCATCCACATTTATTGAGCACTCAATACCCAGCACTTACTCTACTAGGACAAGAGGGCTGAGAGCCCCAACCTTACCCTCAAGAAGTTCACAAGCTCATAACAAAGTTTTACAAATAAGCAGGCAACTTTATGATAGACTCTGTTTCCATCCACAAAAAAAGAGGATAAAATGTCTCTCTAACAAGGATATTAGGATTAAATGAAATAAAACAGGTGTGAGAAGGAGCATGGTTCCTGATCCACAAAGAAGCATCCGATACAGATTCCCTTTCCCTTCCCCAGGGACGACCTAAGAGCCGTAACCAGCAGGCTGGAGGCTCAGGCCCGAGTCCGGCCTGCAGGTGGTTCACCTCTGGCTCTGATGCTCCGCTCTGAGAACTGACCTTCTCTCCTGCTCCTGTGACCAGGCTCCTGCCTGGTTTCTTGCAGTTTCCGTGAAAAGGGGCCCTGTCTTGCGCTCCCTCTCTAACCCTCCATCTTCATAAACTACTGGGTAGTTGTGTCTTTATGCATCCAGAACTCAGCCTCTGTCTCAGCCTTCCAGAACAGGGTTCCGCCACCTCCACGCAGACATTTTGGACCAGATCATCCTTTCTGGTGGGAGGCTGTCCTGTGCATTGTATGATGCTGAGCATCTCCCCCTGGATGCCAGAAGCTCTGCTAAAGTTGTGACAAGCAAAAATGTCTCCAGATACTGCCAAATGTCCTTTGGAAGGAAGGGCCAAGCAAAAGCACTTCTGTTGAGGACAGATGGAGCGAGGCTCATGGAGAGAGAGCTTGTTCTAAGGACCAGAAATCCTGAACCTTTGATTTAAGGTCCAAACACTGCCCTTTACCATACTGGTAAAACAGAAGTGCCCACCAAAAGTGTCCTACGCTCAAATATTTGGGAAGTGGTTAGGTCTTTTATGCCTGGCTTTCTAAGTCTTTATTATATTTATGGACACAGCAGCTTTCTAAGCTGGAGCTTCATTTGACTAGGAAATGACTTTGGACAATCACATGAAGGAATCCAAGTTTAAGAATTAAGGTACTAGTCAAATAATTTTGCAGCATTCCAAAAGCACTACAGCTTGAAAGAAATGAGAGAAACTGCACTGATTCTTAAAGCAGTCTAGAATACGCAAATCATTCTTCTTTAAATGTACACTGTTAATTTATAGCAGGAGATGAGGCCTGCCATCAGATAGTGCATGCTACTGGGAAAGAGTAATAGAAATTCAGGAAAGAGATAAAATTTAAGGGGTCATTCAATCATCCATAATTTCAAAGCAGAGGAAATTTCACATCTGCCAAAGATGTTTGTCTGAGGTAAAAATGAGCGTATGTGCTAACAGCTAACATATTATTTTAACATCACAGTGATAATTAAGCACAGATTAGAATGGAGAATTCGTGGCTTCTCAGACCACAAAGGAGCAACTATTTTGAACATTGTATTTTGTATGTGAAAATTCCCACTGTTGTCATTTCTGAGTGTCCCAGATGCCTTGGCTCCCAATTGGTAATGCTTAGAGACTTAAAACTTTATTTACCTGAAATTTCTTCCATGCTGGACTTCCTGAAGGACCCCACGAGCAGTCTCCCCCCACACGCTGTATCAGGCTGGATTTGTATATTCCGGGTCAAAAGTCCAACCTCAGCAGCCAGACGAACAGATCGGCCATCCTCCATCACGTGGACGCTTCCTGGGGCAGTGGGAATTGGGGGAGAAAAAACCGTTAAAAACCTATTTCAGAAATCCTCAGCTGGGGACCCAGGGAACCTGGCAAATGAAAACACTCCTTTCCCCGCGGAAGTCCTCGCAACATTAAGGCCTGCTTTTCCTCGGGCGCTCTCCGCAAACGTCAGCTGAGAAATGAAAAGCGCCTTCCCGGGTCTCTCTTTGGGATCAGAGTGACAGTGAGCAAGAATTCATTTCTCCTCAGTCACTGTGGGTCTTGGGACAGGCTACTGGTGCGAGGATGTCAGGGCAGACGGGTCCAATTAGGGGCGTCCCCAACCGCCTTCGATTCATCAGTGTGAGATTTCCGCGTCTGGTTGCGCATGGTCCGCGGACCTCTTTCACGAGAGGGAGGAACCCCAGGTCAACTGAGGCAGCGACAGGACCCAAGCAGCAGCGGCAGCGCCCTCTCCTGGCGGGCCTGGAGCTCATCGCTCCCCGAAGGAGCTTTCTCAGCCTTGCTGGTTGGTTCCATGACCCACCATTCACATTTCACCTTGCATCTTACTGGTGAAGATTACTAACAATTTCTCTTTTCCTGCCACTCTTTAAAAACAAAATCATCCCTGAAACCATGATTTAGAAACTGTTTTAGCCAGAGTGCTGTGGAAAGCACATATTTCCCTCTCACGTATCAGAGACAAAAAGATATCCTCTAATTCTTCTATTTCCGTGTTTTATTAGTTAGTAACTTTATTTCGTGGGTTAAATGTATTTATTAGACTTAACCAGGAAATGTGGTTATTTACTATTTATATGCAATATGTTTGAAGTGTATATCATGTGTTAAAATATTCAGTATTTTTTTTTAAGAAAAACATACTTGGCTTCTATCTATTTGTCTGTCTGTCTATCTATCTATCTATCTATCTATCTATCTATCTATCTATCTATATTTTTGGTGGTGGTAGCAGTAACAGTCAATACAAAAGATAAACTTTCAGTGAGGAAGGGCACATTCTTAAATGTGGAAGAAGAAGTCATTATTTACAATAACTACCACATTCAAAGTGATTGTGTGATTCAATGTGCCAGGAAATGAACTGGAAACTCATCTCCCATAAGGTTTATTCTGGCTTAGCCATGAAAATGCCCGGTGACCTTGAACAAGATTCTTAGCCCTTCTGCTCGCTTCTACACGTCCCATTATAAATAAAAAGTTAAAAAAAACTCCCTGATGTCAAAGTATTTTAAAAAAAAATTAGGCAATAAAATTAATGAAGGGATGTAGATAAAGGCTTCTAGGATGAGCCTAGGGCAGTAATAAAGTATTACCCATCCCCCTGGAACCGCTGATCAGATCCAAGGTCCTCAGGCAGGTGACTGAACACGTTTTTCTGGGCTCATTCACTTCCCTTAACTAACAAACCAAAGCCTTACCAATGTGCCGGTGTTTGAGCCGTTCATGAATCCTGATATGATGGCCCTTGACTTCTTTCACAGTGAGGACCTCAGCTTCGTGAGGCTCATAAGAAGAGGAACTCAGGACAATCTTGTCGTGGGGTCGCCAATCCACCGTGTCTTCTACTATAATTCTGTAACAATGTAAAGATGGTATTCAGCATACGGGCTGTGCGACACAGATCACCCACTAACTTCAGGGAGGAAAGGAAATCCACTGCGATCAACAATTCCCACCAGGGAGATTAAAGCAGACGTATCAAGTCAACACAGAGAAAAAGAGCTTTCTGCAAAAATGTAATGCTAATGGAGTTAATCTTCTGGCTTGTATGTACACAACGCAGAGACAGCAAAGATATTCTGTGGTCATGAAGTATAAGATAAAGGAACAAGAAAAAGTTCTACAGTTGAGTATATGCCTTCTACACATGGTTTCCTAAAATGGAAATCTTCTTCCTCAATTGGGAAACAGTTTGAATCATGAAGGTATTTTTCAGGAGAGATGTTTTCTCAGATATGCTGAAGACTCTGATACCGTTTTCAGACAATTCACCATCATGCATCAAGGCTCACACTTTTACGGTCAAGCAGACAATGTGAATCCGAGAGGTTTCAGTAGCTGTGTGACCTTGACAAATCACTTAACTCTTCTGAGTTTCACATCTTCATTTGAAAAGTGACAATATTTGGAGCTTCCTTTCACCATCCCTTGGTCATTGAAGCTATATACAAGCCCCTGTGTCCCTGTCCTTTGAAGTGAAAGGCTTTGGCTCTAGGATCTCAGGTCTCCACTGAGCCTCAAAAGGGTTGGCTCAAGAGTTAGTGATTAGGAAATGTGGAGATGTAGAAACAAAGAATAGCTGTTGGTCCGGGAAACTGGCAACAATTTAGACTATAAATCCACCACATGGCAGAATCCTCGAACTCCCAATTCCCTGAAAGATATAGATAAAGGCCTGACACACTGTTCCTAAGTTGTTTTTACAGGAAACAGACCCCCACCAGATGAGACCTGCTGACCACAAGCATATAGACCCCATACTGGTTGAAACCAGAAAGTTGATGATGCTTGAAACTTCACCTTGAGGCCAACCAATCTGAAAACTGTGCATGAGCTGATCATGCCCCCTGCAGCCCCCTCCCTCATGCTGCCTTTAAATTCCTTCCCTGAAGGCCATCAGGGAGTTCAGGTTTTGAGCACATGCTGCCCATTCTTCTTGCATGGTGCCCAGCAATAAACGCTGTACTTTCCTTCTGCACACAGCTAGCAGACACAAGTTTGGTTCATTAACATTATTGCAGGAACAAAGGTATGCATTCCTTGAATGTATTATGTTTCAAGCATATATATATATATATATAAAACAATGAGGGTTTCATTCATTTTTGTTTATTTTAACTCACATTTAATAAACAATTTTGCTCAGATTTCACTGCTGCCTAGCTTTTCCTAGTGAGTGTGTCTACTTTATTTTGCATTCACATTCATTATTGACTTCAATGACATAACTTTATATTAATTGTCTGCCTCTTTTGCTAATGCTCATATTTTAGCAAGTTTTGACAATAAAGTCTCCTTTACCAGTAAATGTTCATCCAGGCAACAGGTCCATGTGATTAGGCAACACATATTGACTGAGCAACTCCGTATGTACCAGACATCATAGTAGGTGCTAGAGACACCATGGTAAATAAAACATATACACTGTCTTTAAAAAGCAAATGAGATGGGGAATAAAAACACATTGAGAACCTTTGAGGAAGGAGGGTCCCCATAAGCCTACTCTTCTCTGGTTGTTCGTTTTTTGGGAAATTACACCACACTTCACCCAGTTGCTCAGATCAAAAATTCTACAGTGACCTTTGATTCTTCCCTTTTACCCAACCCATCAGCAAATCACGTTGCCTCCATCTTCAAGACGTATTTAACCACTTCTTTCCTCCTCCATCACTCCCACCCGAACTAAACCATCAGTACATGTCACCTGAAAGACGGCAATGTTATTGCAATAACAGTTAATCTGTTTCTACTTTTGTCCGCCTAACAGTCAATCCTCCGCACAGTGTCAGTCAGATTCAAACACAAATTGAACCCTGTCCCTGCCCTGTTTAAAATCTTCCAATGACCAGGATAAAATCTAAAACCTTTATCATAGGATTGATATAGTAGCCATTTAATTTCAAAGAACACATGGTCTCCCTTTGAAGACTCATGGTAAAACACACTTAATACTTGTAATGAGTAAAAAAAAAATTCATTTTAATTCAGGTATATAATCTCTCTTGATTTATCTGTAATCCAAAAATCCAACATTTTTTATTCATCAACCTTTCCAAAAGTAATTGAAGCAAGCAACAGTAAAGATTAATTTAATTCAGAGATAAACTGATATAATAGTATATAACAAAAGAAAATATATTTTTTCAAACATCTTGCTAAGGTTACTTTGGTTGGTGGTGTAAGAAATGAGTCTAAGTTTATAAAGTTAAAGTTTATAAAGTCTGAGTTTACAAAATGAAATTTATCCTCCAAAGATTTTACTCTAACATTCCTCATAAAATAAAGCAATTATATACAAATGAATTCAGAGCTACAATTCTGTTGGTGAAAATTCATAAAGGGGTCCAAGTAAAATCTGGACCCATAATAATACGTTAGAAAGACTTATTAAACTGACTTTCAACAGTAGGAAGATTGTAGGTCAATGTTAAAGAAACATTTTAATAAGATCTGTAGTTCAGTTAATACTGTACTAATATCAGCTTGCCAGGTTCAATAATGTCAATGATTATGTAAGATCTCATCAGGGACTGGTGAGTAAAGGGTACATGGGAACTCTGTACTATTTTTGCAACTTCTTGTAAGTCTTAAATTGTTTTACAAATTGTTAAAAGGTTAAAAAAACAAATTATCCATAAAATGAATACATTATGCTAATTATATACATCATTCATGCAAACTCATGAAAATACTACTCCTCAGGACTGATCCTAAGTAACTTTGTTTTGAATATGATTTTGTTTTTAATATTTGTAATATGTAGAACACGAGCCCAGGAATCAGACAAACCATGGTAAAAATTCAGCCTCAGGAACTCCTAGCTTTATAAACTCGGAAATTTCATTTAACTTCTCCAGCCTCAGTTTTCATATCTGTAAAATGCAGGTGCTAAGACCTAACTTACAGCACTGAGAGATTTAGATGAGATCATGTACGTAACATACTGGGTATTTGCCTGACACAGAGTAAGCCCACAGGACAAGAACTCAGTGAGTGGGAGCTAGTTAATTACTATTGATAGTTTTAATTAATAAAATTGAGTTTCTTTCAAAATAGCCTGTAGCTCAGATCCTGAATGAGGTTTTTAACACATCCTTATAAGAAAAATCCATTCATACGGCTCCTGCCAAATTCCAACTTGCTAACCTTATAATAATTAGAGATTCTTACTGATCCCGGTTGGAAGTGCATACCTCACAAACCCTTTTGCATAAAAAGGCACTTCAGACTCAACATGATCAAATCTGAACTCATAATCTTTCCCCCCAGATTTAGTCCTCTCCTAGTGAGTGGTACCTAACCTTCCATCTACGCAGCCCAGAACCAAGAAAGCACCGCACCCCCACTTCATCTCAGAGATGTTATCTCCTCTCCGTGTATCTGCCCACTTCTCTCCGTTGCCACTTCAGCTCCTGACTAAAAGCTACACCATCTCCTGCTTGCATCTCCTAAGTGGTGTCCCCACGCCCGTTTTTGACCCTTCCTGTTGTCTGCATTGCACATACAATGATTTTTTTTAGATAAAAAAATGTGGTTATCGGTGCTACCTCCCACCCATACTATCCTCTTAGAAACCTAAAACAGCTCCACAGTGCTCGTAAGAGGCTAAACACTGAAATACTTGGTATCACCGATGAATATGGCCCTGCCCCAGATCTGCCTCCTAGGACCCCTGCCACACTTGGACGGTTCTCTCCTCATTAGCCCTCTTGGCCTTCTCTCCAGTCCCTCATGTTCTCCGTCCTTCCTCCCACCACAGAGTGTCCTCTTGGGCCTTTGCCTCTCAGCCACCTGGGCTGACTCCTCCTTCTAGGATGACTCCCTGTCATTGTCTCCCTGAGCCCCAAGTTTTGTATCAAATTGCCGTCTTCACATCTCTGTCTGGTAGCACTTTCCTGCCATCGCCCGCCCTGACAAGTCTGCTCCTCTCCCCGTCTTCCCTCCATCGCGCACCAGGTTGATCCATCCAAACACTTGAAGGACTCGCCTCACATCAACATTCAATCAACCCATCAGCAGGTCCACTCAGCGCCATTTCTTCTCTCCATTTCCACTGTCTCCCCCACAGTCCTAGACACCGTGACTTTTGGCCTCAACTGGCCTCCTGATATCCTAGCTTCTGCTCTGGTCTCCATGATCCATCATCTCCCCAGCAGCCAGAGTGGTTTTCAAAACAGATCGGATTTCATCAATTTCCCCGCGTAAAACCTTTCAGTGATTTTCCCTTTGCCCTCTCACACCTAAACACAGTATCGCGGGACTGGGCATCTGTAATGTCATACAGCTCTACCCTCTGCTCGCTCTGGTCCAGCGATAGAGACCTTCCTTCTGTTCCCCATCCCCCAGAGGCCAGCTCAGAGACAATGCTGTGTGTCCCTCCTTCCCCGTGCTCATCAAACAGGTGAGCCCTCTTACCATTCAGATCTCAGCTTAAATGTCCCTTCTCCAGAAAGATCTTCCCTGTCCATTCGCTATAAAAGGGTGCACCTCATACTCCCCAGCTACCTTGGAGCACACCACTTTGTTAATTTCCTAACATGCACATTTTATAATCTATAACTCTGTCGTTTATATTTCTGTATTTGCTTCTTTATTGCCTATGTCTCTCCACCAAGATACGACAGCCCATACGACAGCTGTCTCTTCAAATTTGTCTCTAGGTCTGCAGTGCTGACAACAACCCCTGGTACAAGGTAGATACTCATCGGATGTTTGTTGAATGACTGAACGGTGCTTGCTCTGGCGAGAGCATTCTTTACACACACACACTGCCCCCACTTTTAATGAAGGCCCCCTCAACTCTCAGGTCCCACCTCTGAAATCACTTTTCAGGGGAGCCTTCTGTAACCACAATGACTGCCTCAAGTTCTCATGTTCTCAGAATCCTATGTAGTCTTTCTTCATAGCACTTATCGCAGATGTAATTTTACATTTACTTTATATTTATTTGATTAATGTCCGGGGGCAGAGACCATGTCAATTTTCACTTGTTACGGTGTCTTCAGGTCATAGCTTAATATTTGACACACTGTTAGAATTCACAAAAATTGTGCGAAATAAATATATAACAATGCTAAAATAACTACAAATGTAACAACTACTCTTTGATGACGTAAAGCACAACAAAGCAGTTGCTAACTACCATTTCACCAAGAGGGATCCTTGCTGTGCTGTGTGCCCTTCCAGACTCTTCTCTGTCCACTACATGCATACATAAATATTATTTTATATTATTTACAAGACTACACTAAAACATAATACTTTCTGCCCCACCTCCTGAAAGCTCACATCTCTTCCCCTTAGTCAACTTGGAATTCACTCTTTTAACTTTTGCCAATTTAAAATTTTTAAATGGCATTTAATTTTTGTTTAATTAATATTTATTTCAGGTCTAGTATAGAAGAACACTTTCCCATATGTTCACTAGTCAGATGTATAACTTCTTTTGAGATTCATGTATTCAAACTCTTTAGCAATTATTCTTCTGATATGTTCCTACTGGTTTTTTTTCATTCCTAAGGGTTCTTCACATATAAAAATACTAGCCTTCCATTTGTATTATTATATATTGCAAATATTTTCTCATTGGTCACTCACCCTTTCATTTGGTAATTGACATGCAGAAATATTAATTATTTTACATTGTCAAATCTATTATTTCTTGCTGTTATGGTGGTTGTATTTCTTGTTACAATCAGACAAGTACTTCCTAGTTTAATATTACATAGTATTTACTTAGATGTTCTTCAAATAATTGTACGGTTTTTTTTACCTTTAATTCTTTTAAACCCATTTATAATTTAAAGTGTAAAGTAAGGATCTAATCTTATATTTTTCCAAAGCATTGACCAATTATTCCATCACAAGTTTTCAACTAAATTGAAATGCTAACTTATTCCAATTCTAAACAGTAATACACACCTGGGTCTATCGCTCAGTAGTCTTTTCTGTTCAAGTGCCAATAACAATAAAGTAATTACTCATATTAAAGGTATATATATATATATATATAGCAATAGCTGGTAATGTTTGGCTACCTTCAAGTGTTTATTGTTCCAAAAGGCTTAGATTTAATGAGTCAGATTCCAAATGTGTGTAATTGGCTTGTGATTAAAGTTGCATTAGATTTGACATGTTTAAAATATTGAGCCTTTCCACTTATGTTATGCATCACCATTTATTCTAGTCTCCTCTCATGCTTTTGACTAGTGTTTTATAGATTTGCTTTTATAGCTCCTGATTTTCCTTAAGTTTATTTATAGATATTTAAAGTGAAATTTTAGATAAGATTTTACATTGTAATTGAAAACTTTATTGCTCACATATTACAAGGCTATTGATTTGTGCATTTACTGAATGCAACTGACAGTTTTTCAGATGACTCTAGTTTTCTAGGACAAAAATGTATGTAACCCATACAAAAAATGATAGTTTGGATTCCTTTCAATAGTAATGCATTTTTTCTTGATTCAGCATACTGGCTAACATTTAATAACAATATTTAATGATTATTTTTAATTACACTGCACTGTAATACACAGTGATTTTTTTACACAGTGATTTTTAATGTTAGTTTTTCCATTAAATAGAAAGTTGTTTATTTGAGAGACATTGTTAGCTATTTATTTTGTATTTTTATTTAAAGCAGTGATTCTCAACTAATGACTAACCCACCCTATTAATAAACATTGATTTAAAGGAAGTATCCTTGTAGTCTTAAGTTATTGCTTATTCCAAGAATGCAAGCTGAATTTTATTAAATGCATTTCTGTTTTGTGCCAAACTGAACATGTTCTTAGTCTTTATACTTATTGTTTAGGTAAATTATATCAGTGAATTGTTTCTTTACTTGAATAAATCACACTTTTTTTTTTCTAATAAATTTCTGGATTTTATTTTTTGCTGTTTTATTTAGGATATGACTTAGATGTTTCCTCAGTTTTCTTTTTTGAGTTACTTTAAGCAGCTGTTTTAAAAATTATTTTAGACTTGCTTACTAAAACTAATTGAAAAGCTTCCAATATATTCCTATGCTGTGGAATAGATTGTACAACAGAATAAGTGTCTGATATTTGAATGGTTGAAAGAATATGCCATAAATTTATTTGAGTCAAATATAGTCTCAGGAATAAAGTTTTGATAACTTAATGTCTTTTGCTATGATATACTATATATTATACATATATATATACACATATATACACACATAATCTACTATGAAAATATCTTATATAAACAGGACCCTGATTAATACATTAACTTTCAAATTTTATGTAGTTCTATTTATAAAAACAATTAAGTTGTCTTATTTTTATAACCATATTTACAGTATTATATTTAACTTATTCCAATGCTTACCTTATATATATATACACTATATATACCTTTACACTACTCCTGAATGTTATTTGTATTCGTAAATTTTAGATTCAGTATAATCTCTTTATTAGAACACCTTTTCACAGTTTTTTCAGGTCTTGCAAAGCAAAAGGTATCTTTTGTTTGCTTTCACATGTGAATGGCATTTGGCAGGGTCTTTGTTTATAATCCAAGCCTTTGCTTATAATCTTTTTCCCTAAACACGTATAGATTTTGAACCTCTATCTTCGTACATTTAATACTGCAGGGAATTCTAATGTTATCAAGCTTTATGTCCCTTTTTGTTTTCTTTTACTTTTTTCACTGTTTTTTCTTGCACTGTGAGGATATGTAGCAAATCATCATTCTTGAAGTTGTTCAAACTGAATGGAAGTACTCCTGGGTTGGTTATGTGTATTTTAGTTCAAGTCTGAATTATTCTTTGTGTTGTCATTTTTCTGGGCTCTTATTTAAAAGAGCAGTTATCAATGTGTGCTTTGTAGTCTCTGTCTTCTATTTCTAATACCTTCTCTTTTAATATTTTTCTCTCTTGACCTTGTCCTCTGCATTCAGGTAGACTCCAGCAGTTTCTTTGCATGCTTCCTGCTCCCTCGGAGGCAATGGTGATTTCATTCTTCACCGCCTCCAATTCATTATTAAATTCCATTATCACAGTTTAAATTTCACAAGAGTCTTCATTTGCCTCATCTCACTCCTATTTTATTTCTATTTATCTCCTAACCAGTGACATTTCAACTCAGACATTGTGGTCCCCCTTTATATTTCACCTGTTTTCTCATAGAATTTATATTTCTAAAGATTTATTCACAGCAAAAAATATGTATCATCTAAAATTTACTTCTTAAATAAACTAAATCATCCTTGCCTTTAGCTTATTTTGTTCTTCCATTATACTACAGAGAATTTTTTAAATCCCTAGTCTTTTTTTCCATTTATTCATCCTTGAATTATGATTCTTAATTGAAAATCTAATTTCATATTGTAACAGGACCTCAAGCAGAAGCAAATGAAACCAAAAATGTATCCTTAACTTACTCTCGTTCCTTACCTGTCATTGCCTGAGGCGATGTCAGCCCCAAGACGTGTCCAGGATTTCTTCGGATAAGCACTATGAAGTTGAACTTTCCCAAACACCCCTGAAAATAAAAGGAGCAACAGTTGGATAGGGTTGGAATAGGACAGAATAATTCAGAGAAATTAAGGCCACACAAGTAAAACTCATGAGAAAGGTTATTGTGCAAGATACGTGATATGAAGGGGTCCACCTTATCAGAAAAAGGATATTTAAGTGCTTTATTTTCAGCAGGTCAACTACATCTCACATGACTACGAAACCTATTTTTATTCTCGGAAAAGCTATAGAGAAATGAATGCTACACCACATCTAGTAACCCAGAAGCTGGGAAACAGGCCACTCTAACAGCTAACTAGTTAGATTTCCACCATTGGGTGACTCCAAACCATTTGCAATTCTGTTGGAAGTTAACTGGCTTTGAAGTTCTATGTTATACACTAGATTTTCCAAAGGCAAAGGTAGTTTTGTTTCCTGAGGAAAGAGATTTGGTGCTATGAGCTTTGTTTTCAATGGTTGGACATCAGATTTTTTTTGCATTGCAGATACCAAAAGATAGATCTCTAGTTCCTTTGTTTCAAAATATAATTCATTTCAGACTCATAAATTAAAGTCCTACCAGGGACATGCTTGATGCAGTCCAGTTTTATTCCTTCAGGTCCTTCCTCTTACATGTTTTATTGCCATTGAAAATCATGTGAAGTAAAATTCCTCATATTCTAGTTGTTTAAACATGTTTTGCGCATGAACCAGAGCAATAACAGAATTATGATCATGCACTCCTAACACATGTCTATTCATTTGTTTTTAGATAAAGAAACATACATACAAATAAATATATTCATACGTGTTTGAATAGAAGTTCTAATATTTTCTTCCTGCACCCAAAGAGATTCGTCATCTTCATACCCACAGATTGGTAAACCCTGTTTTATTGCAAATCACTAATCTTGAAATCTAAAGATTTCACAATTTTTAGCAGAAAATGTATAAACAAGAGAAGCAAACACCAGGCAGCTATAAATAATATGCCTTGGGTTTTCATCCAATGAGAACTAAAAAAGCTCGAGTCATCAGAACCTTATCTACTGCTTATGCCAACATCCATAATTTTTTCCATACTCGACTTCAGCAAAAAGTCACAAGATAATAAAACTACAAGAAGGATTAATGGGAATGTGAAAAATGCTCTCAGTTTTAGGACATGTCCTGGAATCAATTTTTCATGAATGGTTTCATATACATAGGTATATATTTTATAAAGCATCATCATCATCAAATTTTTTAATCTTTTTGACGATTAGCTAAGTAGCCTAGACAGGGGAGGGACATAAAGTAATTTAGAGACATTTCCAACAACAACATTTCCAACGTTAACAAAAACCAGTTTATTTCCTTTAATTTACCAGAAAGCAGATTTCTTGATCATTCCCAATCACCAAAAGTTTACTGTAAAATGACACCACTGCTTAGCTGTTTCAAGGAGATTAAAATACTTGAAGAGATTAAAATGTGTCATGTACTTATGAAATCACACAATTTTAAGCGTGCAGTGAGACAAATATTTCATGGCTTATTCAGTTTAGTATCTGAGAAAATTTCAAAAACACTTGCTTGGCCAAATGGCTGGAGTTGGGGATCAAGACAGTCACCCTCCCACACTCCTAACACAAAGTTTAATTCAACATGGCACTTCCTGGAACAGAGTGGACACCACAGGCAAAAAGAACTCGTGTTCCTGTGGTGATCCATCTAGTCTGCCAACTTGAAAAAAGTAAAATATTCCTTAATCTCGTATTCTTAAAAAGATAAAATAAATAGCATAAATGAAAAATCACTTGGAAATAATAAAGCACTATCAACGTAATGGCATTATATGGCTATACATTATGAAACCAGGTTACCAAACTTCACACTATCCTAACATGACTGTTTCCATCTTACTGGGTCACTGCGACCTTATCAAATTAGTAATGCCATACAGGGAGAATAAGAAAATACTAGAAGTCTGACCAAAAGCCTCTTATACCTATTCCTTAAAACTAAGTTACTGTGTAGCTCTTACACCATAGTCATACAAGCCCAGCCCCAGGCTCTGTGCTCTTGTGTGGGCCAATTTTAAAATAAGATTTGGTAATGAGGCAGCATCAAATGAGGAAATTGTCAACAGTCAACGTTTCTTAGTAATCTAGATAGTTTTTTAAAAAGTATCAATAACCACATAGTATTTATAGTTGCTAACACAGCCTGTTTGTCCAGGCTTTGATGTCTGACCGATCCAGACATAAATCTAAGTTCTGACACTATAAAACTGTGAAACCTTCTGCATATTTTTCATCATCTCTGAGTCTTAGTTTTGACATCTGTAAAATGTATACTCCTTACAGGAGCACTGGTGAGTGAAATCATAAATATAAATGACCTAGAAGAGTGCCTGGAATTTAGAAGGTGTCCTGTGAATGGGGCTTCTCTATCAGAAATATACTTTTCATTTTTAATAAAAACTTCATTATACTCTTACCAATTGTTCCTGGATCAACACGAATTCCATTGAAACGGTCACAAAAGACTCCCTCCGAAGCTCTAAGGAGAATCAGAAGCTTTTTCTCTTTTTCTAAAGGATTTTCTAAAGTACCTGTTTACAAAGAAAAGTATGTCATGTAAGTTAGTGTGAAATTTAAAAAGAGAGAAAAATTGTGGTGTAATTTTGAGAAATGCAAAGTAGATGCTATAACGTAGACTAGAGGAAGAAGAGCCAACGTTGCAGAGAGGAAATAAGAAAGTGGGAGGGGGGAATAGATGCACTAAACTTCTCTGAAGGAGACTAGATTACTGTTTAGTAAAAATTCACTCTCCTTCCTTAGGGCAGAGTATACTTTCCTGACCTGCTAATATTTAGCTTGGTCACATGACTTGTTTTGGTCAATGACATTTGGGTAGAAGTGATAGTAATGCCAGTCCTGAGTTGATACTTTAAGATGGTTGGCAAGTTTTTACCAGTTTAGCTTGCAATGATGTTCTCTGCCATGAAAGGAGAATTCCTTAAACAGCCTCTAGGGCCTAAAGGAAGAGACATACACAGCAGACCCGAATAGACCACATGAATTGGAATGAAGTCTGGCATAAAAATCTGTTGTTGTGAGCTACTGAGACTTGGAGGTTATTTGTTACACAACACTATTACAGCAAAATCTGACTGATACCCAGTTTATGGTTGGATCCCCACATTACATGCACTTTAGCAATTAAATCCTCAAAACGCATCCAAGAGAAGTAAGGATGATTCTTAACTCAGTGCTACATATTCATACAGAATGAGTCATAGAGGTTAAATAAAGGACTCATCTAAGTTTATCCAACTAGTAAATAGCAGTCTGACTTTGAACAATTGTCTGTTTATTCTAAGGGTTTTATTAAACACTAATAGGGTATTATCTAAGCCTAAATTTTTTTTAGCAGCATAAGGACACAATCCATTCAGGCTGGGATACTCAAACAGCAGTTGGGAATTACTTCTGAGCTTAATTTGTTGATGTAAACAGCAGAGTTGGGCCACTTTCAAGGTCTGAGAATTGTTCAGGGAAATTGTTGAATTTGTGTTAGAGAGTATGGACCAAACAAAGATTATTTTCTTCGGAAAACATATCTTAAAGCACATAACACATTACAAAGCATTAGATTTTTAAAGAAGGAACTAGTGAGAAGATTGTCTCCAAACTACATCCTGGATCAGAGAGGTTGACAAAATACATCTTCTTTCAAGCAGAACTTTCCAGCTAGAAATTTCTAAAAACATAACCCAAAATGAGATTGCCAAATACGGTATAAAGTAAATAGTAAACTTAAAATGGCCTGGTTGTCCTTTTGGTTAAGTGGTCTTTCGGGGGGCATATAATCATTTTCCCCAGTTGTCACCCCAGGCAGACCTGGTTAGCCAAAGGCAGGGTGTGAGTTTCCAGCTTACTACCTACCTGTCTCCATAGTCCAGCCTTCACAGCCATTGGTCTACAAGGGATTGTTGAAAGTCATGTCTCAGAGAGGTAAATAAATCTGACTGGAGTCACACAGCAGGTCACTGGGCATGCAAGGATTAGACCCCACTGCCTGTGCTTTCCCAGTGAAATGCGAAGGTCCACTGTGGCTCCATGGAGGTGACGCCAATCCTCAGCTGAATGACTAATGTATATTTTTAGCCAAAACAAAGATGTGCTGGAGCAGAAAGAAGGGACGCAGGGGAGGAGGAGAATGTTTAAGAAAATGTGTGTGGTGTAGCTCTTATCTGGAGGTTATAAGTCTGGCCAGTAAGCCGTTTTCCAACTGTGATTTCATTTATTTCACGGAGGGTAGTTTAGACTCGTGGGGGGAGAAAAATGGCCTAGCACTAAACAGATACCAGAGAGAAAAAAGTAGGACAGTTTTTGCCCTAGAGAAATGTTTGCAGAGTCCCACAAAAAGAGTTCAGCGTTCCTCTAAAATCAGAGATTAAATCAATTATGCGACCCAAAACTACAGCACATGGGGTGCTTTCACAGAAAGTCTGGACAAAATTAGTCAGCCTGCCGTGATCTTTTGGGATCTGAACTGACCAGAGTTTGGATTCTTTTTTTGTGACGTGGAGGAAGGGAAAGATGGAGGATAGAGGCTGAGCAGAAAGAAGGCAAGAGGGACCAAAGAGAAGGAAAGAGATGCTATTTTGACATTAAAATGCAGTGTGTCTCCGGCATGTAAAAGCCGATGAATGGAAAGCCTTAAAATCTGGGCTCCTCGTTTTATTCTCAAATCTAGCAATCAAAGAAAGGTGAGGCGCTCTCACCAGCCTGCGCTTGTTCCCTAGATGAGAGTAGCCACCACTAAGAGAAGGCTCCCAGGAGAATGCAGTTCCTCTCTGGTTTTCCTTTTTCAAGCTGCTTCAAACTGCCCTAAATGGTAGCAAAAGGCATTTTCAACCTGGATGAAGGTAGATACTCTCGGTGGAGGGGAGATCATTGCCGTGCTGCAGAGAGACACACCAGTGTCTTTACACACGTGAGCTCCTTTAATTCCCACAACCCGCGGTGGATACCGCTGAGGTTCTCATGCGGCGACCGAGACAAAGCGAGGTTCAGTAACTTGTCGGAAATTACACAGCTAGTAAGTGGGGGAGCTGGGCTGAGACTTAAAAGAACCCTCTGACAATATGTGGACAGAGAAGAATAGGAAAGAAGTAAAGGGAAGTTGTCAAGACTTAGTACGATGGTGGGCAATGGAGAGGAAACGGGATACATTCCAGATGCTAAAAACACCCGGGGAGATGGAAGAAAAGTTCTGGTGTACGAAAGATAACTGTTATAATGATTGGAGGAATATGTTGCAAATGGATTAGATGAACTTCAAAGGCAAGAAGAAGGACCTTACATTATTTGATTAACTAAGCCCCTTTAATGGCATCAAGTATAAACCTAGTTTACACATAAGTCTGCTCTTTCAGCCTCACTCCCCACACCTTGTGAGTCAGCCGCCCTACACTGAAGTGCCCCCCCTTCCCTCCACCCTCCTCTGGGCACAGGAGACCCCTCCCCAGGCTTTTACATGCTTCACCTTCATCCTAACTCCTCACCAGCCCTCAGAATGTGGCTCCACTGCAACTTATTTCTAAAAGCCTCCTATGACCTTGAACTCGAGGCTCCCCACCTTTTGTGCAGAAAAGTGTCCGCAGCTCCTGCTGCAGTAACTCTCTTTCAGGGAACCTGCCCTAACGAGATAGCGTGGGACATGGGCAAAGGCTGGCGCCCACAGTTCTCCACTGCAGGGCTGTCTGTTCATATGCAGGGCTATCTATTCTCCACAGCAAACATCTGAAAATGTTTTGAAACGGCAGACGCCTGGGAAAGGCTCTGTGCATTTAGAATGCCTTCCTTTTCCTCCAGTTTCCTTGCCACGCTCAAGAGCTGAGCCCCCTAAACCAAGTCCCTGAAGAAGACCAAACCCAGCTCAGATGCCACCGCTTCTGGATGCTTCCTTATCAACTATGTCTGTGTTAGGTGGCTGCCTGTGTGCAGCACAGCATACCATGTTCTTACCTCAACACTTAACCTGATTGCCTCTTTCTCTTTACAGGATGCTCACTGACAGAGGGGCCTGTATTTCCAGCAGCATTCACTTACATCTTATCCTCAAAATGGGGAGCTAAGTAATTTTCACCAATCCTCTTATAGAAAGCAATCAGAAATAAAAACGGATACTCCACAGTAAAAAAGACTCACCTCACCCATGTTATAATAATCTTGAGTATGCATGTGCCAAGCATCATAGCTTCAGAATAAATAAAGCAAAAATTAATGGCAGTACAAGGAAAAATAGTTACACCTATGATAACAGTGGCAAATTAAACACAACTACTCATAAAATTTAAAAAAATAGTAAGGACGCAACAGTCCTGACTTTTTGACTAATAAACTTTGCAAACAAGATAACAGGCATAGATGAGAAGCTAGACTCACAAAAAATACATATTATTTTCAAGCCTGCATAAAACATTTAACAAATATTGGTCATACAATGACACTAAAGCAGGTTTAACAAAATTTAAAAGGATTAAAACCATATAGCATATGCTTGCCTATCAGAGTTCAATTGAAATGTTCACTTCACCTTGGGAAAGGCCTATAAAATGATATTAAAATATATTAAATTTTTATTAATTAAAAATTTAATGTAATTGGATAATTTCCAGTTATCCAGAGATACTATTAAGGAAGTGAAAAAGCAAGCCACAGAGTGTGCAAAGGTATTTGCAACACAGATAGCTAACGAGAGGTACGTTCCAAAACGTATAAATGACTTCAATAAATAGACACTGAAAAAAGATAATTCATCATTTAAAAAGGAGCAAAAGTACAGCAACTTCACAAAGCAAGATACCAAATAGACAATGAAAAATTTTAAATGCTCAATCACATTAGAAACTAGAGAAATGCAAATTAAAACAATCATGAGATCCCACTACATACCCCCTAGGATGGATTCCTGTTAAGGTAAGCTGTGTATGTTTTTATTTTACGAACTTTTCTGTACATGCGTGTCATATTTCACAATAAGAAATTATGTTCCAAGGACACTCATCAATAAGTAATTGTTCATCAAAAAATGGAAACTGACCAAAACTGTATGTTTTCTGCTTCTCTAAACCATTACATTTTTTTTACAGCTTTAGTGAGGTGTAACTGACATGCAAAAACCTGCATGTATTTAATGTATACTGACCAAAATTTTAGACACATCTCCCTAATAAACTTTTTGACAGGTCCTGTTCACTGAATCCAAAGCAACCAAGTGTGTTTCTAAATAATCTGTATTTCCATCCAAGTTAACCTTGAAGTTCCATAAATATCATGATTGCATATAAAAGATACGTTAAGATATTAGCCCCCAAAATCAATTTTACACGTTCTCTCCTGTCCTCAGAAATAGGTTATACAGTGATGACTTTGGAGGTTGATCTTCTAACTGGAACATGACTGTGTCTCTCCTGTCTTGCTAGAGCTATTTCCTTCAGAGCAGAGCCTCCAGAACATTCTTAATGTCGGACCCTAACTGACAAACAGTGCTAAATCAATTACATCAGGAAGCATGTTTCATTCTGAATTAGCTTTTAATTCCCAGTGTAGACTTGACACACTTATCCCTAAAACACTCTTCCCGAATAGAATAATCCCATGTGAAAAAAAAAATGGAGGCTGGGAGGGCTTCTGCCCCATGAAATAAGACGTGGTTATAAGAGTAACCAGTTGGCACTATCAAACGATAACCTCCAAACCCTCAGAGAGCGATTTTATTCAAGCTGACAAATTTTTATCATTGATAAGGGAGGCCTCTCAGCTCGTTAACAATTGACAAAAATTAAAAGTTAATGTATAATGTATTTATTTGCATACTTGCAAAATGCATTTTAAAAACCCTTAAACCAAAATTTCCTAAATAAGATTAAGCTAATTTAATTCCGTAAGTCTCGGTTTCTGCAACTTCCTATAAAACAGGCACAATAAGAACACTCGTCTTTCATTAGGGTTAAATGATGTCACGCATGTCAACGATACATGGCACCGTGTCCGCCCGTAATACATGTTCTAAAAAATGTTGGCTCTTAGTAGTAATAATAGTGTAAACAGTAGTGGTAGTAACCCTCGAGAAGTGAAACATTTCAAAGTTGAGGTTTAAATTTGGAAATTAAAAGAAGGCAAGATCTTCCTAGCAAGTAATGTCCTATTCCTAAAATGCTAGAAAGTAGACATTTCAAAGGTAACATTTCAAAAATATTAGGTGATCATTTATTTGAATGCCTAGCCCATGGAACTGCAGGGAATATAATTAAATTCCTCTCACACTCAAATACCCTTATAGGAGTTTTTCTAACAAGAAGATAAAGTATTCATTCATTTATTTACTTATTCACCTGTTTGCTTAGAATTATTTAGTGTTTCCATGGAACTAATTAATTAAATAATATTCAATAATTACTTTATTTATTATATAATTATCTAATAATTTGAAAATAATTAATAAATTTCTAAGGAATTCTATGTTATTGGGATAGACGTTCAAGAATCCAAAATGCAGTTTGGGAAACACTGACTTAGGAAATTAAAATATTAAAGTAAAAATGGTTACTGGGATTGTGTTTAGTGGACACAAACCCAACAAAATAGAAGAATCGTTCCTTGTACCAGTGTTTTGCTTAAAAATATCTCTATATATTTAAGATTAATGCAATGTTTGTTGGGGAACTAATAGCAATCTGAAATAAACAGGTATCTCTATGCTCGATCTCGTTTTGAAATCTGTATTATTTAACTGCTGGCTGCCTGTCTTCTTAGGAACTCATGGAAATAAAGTTTAGTGTTTCCTGAACGTGTGTGTACAGAACAAAGCATTTATGCTTTTGCCCTCATAGTTAAGTAGGATACTTAAAAGTCACGTCCCCTTTGATTTCACTGTTTTATTTTATCAGCTAACTAGTGGTTTGATTAGGAAACAGTCAGCACAAACAGAAAATGATCTGTTGACTGAGAGCCACAGTAGCTAATTTATAAAAAATCCATTTTACAGATATCAGTGTACAGTTATATTTACACATTAAATGTGAGATTACTTTGTATTATTTTTATTGTCAACTTGAAAGACTTTTTTTTAACTTATATTATTATTTTTAAACAAACACCATCACCAGATTCTCTCTGAATACTCAATGAGCCTGAGGATTGGGTATTGTGGCTTTAAGCTGTAGGATACGTTTTAATCTACACTTTTCTCTGGCTTGTCTCCTTATTTCTTAATCATACAATGAGTCTTATAGAACTGTCAGTTTGAAAGGCAATAAGCAGTGTGTAGATTTCTCTTCTTTTTAGGATTAAGAAAGTCACAATCACGGAAGCAATGAAAGAAACGTCCATACACCTAGCACCCCATTTCCCGACAATCCAAGTCCTGTGCTAATGATGACCTGAAGCTCCTGGCTACAGACGTGAGACAGAGGTGACGAATACCTATCACTAGCTCTGCAAAACAATATGTGGCAAGTTTTAGGCTAAAACCCCAGTTCCTAGCATATTTACCGGGTGAGTAGGCAGGGCATCCCGTGACCTGGCTCTGACAGGCTGAAGGAATGATGCACTGTGAAGTCCTCAGGGACACTGAAGTGTGGGGTGTGTGTTGTTTACTTAGGAATCAAGGAGATTTCTGTTAAGTTTTTAAAGACACAAATACATTACTACTGAGTATCCTCCTCTGAAATCCTCCAACAGACCATCACGAGAGAATTTTCCATTTGCCATTGTAAAAGTATGCATAAGGTTAAAACACTTTGCACTAAGTTGCACATTTGGATCAACAACATGTTAACATCACTGGTAACTAAGATAACAAACCGCCCATATTAAAGCAGGGAAATGATGTTGCAGCTAAAAAAAAAAGACACTGATGAGAAGGATGAGTTCAGACAGCTATTCATGGGCCAAGAAATACAGACATTTAAAACACTCAACAAACCAATGTTTATTGAAAAGGCTCTGAGTCAGGCATTTTTATTAGTTTTCCTCTCCTCGGTGGGATAAAATTGAAAATACTTTAAATTTGTACAAGATCACCAACTTCTTCAATGTGTTTTGAACCCCAGTCTACTTCTTTCATGGAAGAGGGGGGCTTGTAGTCATTTACATGTTAACACTGTAAGTTTTTCACCACAGATGTTGACCTTTAAGTGTAGGGAGACTGAATGTATTACAAGAAAAAGGCATGGAGCTGAAAGACAGATGGAGATGTGCCCATTCATTTATATATACACTAATCAGTCACAGGCACATAGAAGCCTTCTATGTACTAGGTACTAGGTTACAGAACGTCACAAAGAAGCCTGTCGTTTAACACAGAGAAGACACTCATGAAAACACTATTTCATAACAATAAAATGAATGCCATAATGATGATATGGATGAATAGAATGGACCAGAAGAAAAAATACACTGAAACCTACTGAATGGAGGCAGAAAATGCTCATAGTAAAGCTAATCCTTGGACAAAGGCTTGAAGAAGAAATATTTGAAGTGACTAAAATAGACCCTAATTCTGGTCCTGCTCTTTCCCAGCCACGAGACCTTGGAACAAATCAGTAATTTCTTTGGATTCAGTTTCGTTATCCATGCAACCATACAGACGATCCACACAATCTCTGAGGTCTGAGATGTCACAGTTACAAATCTACTGTTGGGGAATTTTCCAAAAGCTGTATAAGAGGTTGCCAAACCAAAATTATAATCCAGCTTTCTAGAATTTCCATATTCATGAAGGTCCTAAACTAATCTCTTCCTTGTTAAAGTCATGCTCATTAGATTATCAAAAAGTAGTCGTTTTCAGCACCTCTTGGACACATGCGCATTCTTTAAATGCTTTAGAAAGTGATGCTGCAGGGCTGAAAATCCATGAAACTCATGTGTCCTTTTCATAACTACCATTCTCCAGCTACTGTGGCTGCCTTTCTGCCTCACAACTACGTAAAGTGCTCGCTCTGCCTCAGGACTTTTACGCCAGCTCTTCCTTCTGAAACCCTCTTGTTCAAATTTTTGCAAGCCTAGCTCCTTCCTGTCTCTATGGTCTGAAGTTACATTGACTCTTCAGCAAGGGGTCTACTAACAACCTACGGTGCCAACATCTGTCTCAGCTCCTTCCCCTACTTAGTTCCCTTCAGAGCACGTGCTGCCATCTAAAATGACCTTCCCCATTCATTTCACTACTTCATAGTCTGTTGCCCCAACAAAAGCACGCAAGCAGGGATCTCCTCTGTCGTGCTCCCTGCTGAACACTCCAGTCCCAGGAAGAGTGCTTGGCACTCGGTTGACATTCAATGAAAGAGAAAAGTGAGGGAAGGAGGCGGGAAGGGGACAGAGACAGGAAAAAAATCTATTTTCTCCTTAATATCTACTTATTTGTCCCATTTTATCATCCAAAAGAAGGCTTGTTATTCAGGAACACTTATAAAGGTTTGATGACATCACTCTTAATACGGACACCTGTTCACTTTCAAACATGAGATTGAATCTGTTCAATTGTACTTAAGACTATATTTTAAGAGAAAAAATTAAGTTGTTAAAGAATAGATAAATGGTGGTAAACTTATTAGAAGTTACTGTCCTTCAGGTAATGTGTTGAATTTTTTCCTTTGTTCAACAAGCAAAGTAACATTTTGTGTCAAAACGGTATCTGACAGCCATTATAAAAAACAAAAACAAAAACAAAAACAGAAGATGGACAATTTCCTTTCCTGCTTTCTTTGTTCTCCCCACTGTATCTCATGCTGTTAACCACCGATATTTCTTGCAAATCCCTTCCTTTGTTTCAAGATATTATTTTCTTTTCATTTTCCTTCGACCTTCATAACCATTTCCTTTCCTTTCTCCTTCCTGAGCTCAGCTTCCCCCACTACCCTTAAAAGTCTGGTGTTTGCCAAGATGTCAGCATTGGTCAGTTTTTCTTCTTTGTCTCACAGCTTTGATTCCCATTTTGGATGATAACCCTCAAACATATATATTTATACAGTCCTCTCTCCTGTGTTTCCTCCTAAATCGATTGGCCCTCCACATATCACCACTTACACAGCCCACTGAAATCTAAATTCAACATATATAAAGGTTTATTAGGTGCCTGACACTGTTCAATCGCTTTAATAATGTTAACTCACTTAATTCTTTTTACAACTCTAGAAATTGATTATTATTATTCCCATTCTAGAAGTTAAGGAA
Organism: Vicugna pacos; assembly: GCF_048564905.1. Classification (NCBI taxonomy): domain Eukaryota; kingdom Metazoa; phylum Chordata; class Mammalia; order Artiodactyla; family Camelidae; genus Vicugna; species Vicugna pacos. The sequence continues at coordinate 9,512,761 of NC_133006.1, read as the reverse complement.
ACTGAGCAGAGACAGCCCATGTAATTTACCAGAGTCACTCAACTAACAAGTGGTGGAATTGAGGTTCTTTCCTGGTACCATCATGGACCCCGGTCTCCCAACCTGAAACCTAAGGTGTATCCTCAACTTCTCACCTCACGTCAAAATTGCTACTCGGCTCTAGTGATTTTTTTTTTACCCGCTCAATACTTCCTGTTCTTCCTGTTTAACTCCAGTGCCTCCAGTTCAATCTTGTACAATTTCTTTCCCGAGACATCTCATAGCCTTCTCAATTTCCACTGCACCCCTTCCAATACATCCCCTACACTGCCAAGACGGATCATCCTAAGACCAGATCTAATCATGTCACTTCCCTGCTTAAAAATTATCCAGTGACTGGACACTGCCTTCGTGATAAAACCCAAATTGCTTAACATAATGCGTCAGGCCAATAAGCTGTGTTGGCTACCACCATTCTGTAAACCCTACAATCCAGACGTGCTCATCCCTTACAATTTCCTGAAGGTATAACACGCATCCACAAATATGTGCTTTTTCAGATCTCTTCTTTTATCTCTAATCCCCCTCCACGTTGGGAGAGGTGGCACTTGCAATTATCTTTTTATTTGTTTGTCTCCACAGCTTTACTGAGACATTTCTTGAAAGCTCAGTTCATGATTTTTATTTCTGTACATCCAGCTTCTCTTTGGCACGTGGTCAGCAATGAGCAAAAACACGATGAACGAAAGGATGGACAAACAAGCGAAGTACTTTAAGCTTATCTTAAGTGTTTTGTTTGACTAATGAGACAACCGTTGAACAAAGAATGGAATTGAGGTTGGCATTTATAACACAGCTGTAGCCCTCTAAGCAAAGCTTTGATCTTAAACTTCCCTTCTAATGCTAGCATTACGATTCCACTCTACTAAAAGTCAACTGATACCTTTTGCGAGCACCAGTTGCCTTAAAAGCAGGACCACCAAGAAATACAATTCCACAGCTTTGGGACTCGGACCGAATGGCATCAGATAGCAGACAGACTCTGGCAGTGATCTGTGCCAATGTCCACATCAATTAAGTTTATTTGCTAACTAGTCTTATTACCTATTTCATGTTGGGATTTCTTTAGGGTGTGGGAGAAGGGGACAGATGGGTTGAAAGTCTTCCTTCAGGCATAATACACATAGGATTGGGCAGATGGGTTCCTTTTGGATAATCAACCTTGAGGCCTGGACACATGGACAAGCAGAGAGAAAAAGAACGTACCATTGTCTAGTAAGAGATAAAAATATACTTGGGGCTGGACAAATTTTTAAAAAAGATTTGAAATGTGTAAATCAAAACTGTAAAGAGGCACAATGCCCCTTCCCTTCAAAGGCATGGATTTTTAGGCAACAAGTTTTAATTCTAGTAATGAGTGACCTCAGAAACCTAAAAATCACTTACAAAAAAAAAAAAAACCACTCTTAGCAGTAGGCGGTGTCAAATTGAAATAAGTTTTCTAGTAACAGGAACCAGGCTCAGTTTTATTTCATATTCCTATCAGTTAACTGGATGAGGATTTTATAGAATATTCAACAGATGAGCAAGTGATATTAATCCAGGAAGAAATTATCAGAATCCAAAAGGATTTCCTCGCTGTGGAAAGATGGGTTGAAATAATAAAATAGAGAGATGAGTGAAGAATAATACACTCAGATCTCCCTAAAGCCCAAGGGAGAACAAAATAATCCTTACACAAGCGCACGATGTAGAGACATGTATTTGAGGCAGCACAGCTCAATAGAGTAAGAATTAGAGTTGACAACATAGTTGGCAGGACCAACATCATGACACGACGGGACAAAGAAGTTAGTTGAATCTTTGGCTTTTGTTTTTTTGGGGGTTATTTTGTCTTTAATTTCAGAGGCTTTGTTTTGTTTTGTTTTCTTAGTTGAAGTCTAGTCAGTTTACAATGCTGTGTCGATTTCTGGTGTACAACATAATTTTTCACTGTTTAATCACTTTTTAAAAATGACTAATAAATATTAACTTATTTAATTTTTTATAAAATCCTATAAATTATTATTTTGTTTCAGTCAGACATAGGCATACATATATTCTTTTTCAGTTTCTTTTTTATTTTCATTATAGGTTACTACAAGGTACTGAATATAGTTCCCTGTGCTACACAGTATGAACTGGTTGTTTATCTATTTTATATATAGTAGTTTGCTTTTAACAGAAGGATTGTATCTGTTGTGGGAGGTCCACTGACACTTCATTCCAAACTCTGCCCTCCTGTACTCCGCTCACTGCCCCCGGGATGCAGCTGCCCTGCATGCAGGGCATCACTGAGTCCTCCTTTACTCAGAGTTCCAGCTGGGTGTGGCCAAATGATAGTGTGAGCAGGAGACGAGGGAGGACAGAGAGTGAGACCAGGGTGCTTCTTCCCAGAGGTCCTTCCTGTACCAAGTGCAAACCAGTCACACAAACGTTCATGCTGCTGCCAGACAACCTCTGATTCCAGTAACAACTTCCGTCTCTCTCTCCTTCAGGGCAAGGGGAGGTAAGGATGCTCTCCCATGTCTAGCCTTGGGGTTTGCCCAGGCCATTTGGATTTTTGTAAATGGTTCCTTCATTAAAATCTCCTCAAACTGTCTGATTCAGTATGCCACGTATTTCCTGCAGACAGCCTGCCGGATAAACTAGCATTTATTAAGCACCTATCCTACGCCAGGCACTTAAGAGCTGCTACGTGTATGGTTCCAGCACCCCCAAGTAGGTTCTAGCCTTGCTGTGTACTGTACAGATGAAGGGATGCAGGTGTCCAGAGGCTGACTTGCTTAAGTCCAATCATCAAGTAGGTGACCAGGCTGGATGGGACCCCAGGCATCTGACTCAGCCCCCGCTGTTAGTGCTACACTCACCCACTCTGCTCAGAGTCTGATGCTCACATTCTTAATTGGGGCAATAGTTCTTTTCCTTGGGCTTCACACTTTCGGAGGAATTAAACAAAGCTCAAGTGTGTTTAGTGATAATTTCAGGAAGTGTGAGGGGAACTCATAAAGCCGAAAAATGAAGAGCAGGGCGCAAATTTGTAAAATCTTTCCAGAAAGCAATCTGACAATACGCTTCAAGGACCCTAAAGCATGTGCTTATCCTTAGGTCCAGTCATTCCACTTGTAAAAGTCTACCCTAAGGAGATAATCAGAGAATAAATAATGATTTAAGTGCTAAGATTGTCGTTGCAGAGTAAGTTACAAGGACAAAAAAAGAAATCTGAAATAATCTTGATGTTCCACAATAGAAAAATGGTTAACTAAATTATTACACATGTATGTGTATATATCGACTCACATTGATGTGGAATATTAAAGCTATTAAAATTGTGTCTTGGATATAGAACAAATTGGGGAAATTCTCACATTATTAGTATAGGATTCAAAAGGTTATCAAACTATACTCTATGTTTTAAAGTGTGTGTGTGCATGTACACATGCATGTACAGGGGAAAAATGATCTTAGGACTATAAAAACGTTATCTGTATTTATCTGTACATATGTGAATATAAATGATTATTTCATTTCTTCTGTATGACTTTCTACGGAGTTTTCTGTGTTTTTCAGGTTGTACAATAGACTCAAAAAATAAAAATTATTTTAAAACATGCATACTGTGATTAAAATGATATGACTATAACTATATAATCATCATAATAGCCATGATTTATCTATGATTAAAATAATAGGAACTTCATAACCTGAAAGAGAGATGATTCAAGAAGATGTGAAAGAAGGGCTTTCAAAGGGAAGAATTTGACACTTGTCCTGAATGGATCAAACAGAAGACCCTGAACCTACAGAAATTAGAGGACGACAGACTTTGGGTACAAGAAGGAAAAGGATTCTAATAGACTTCGTAACAGTGGGAACACATGGTCTCAAAAGGGTTTGATTTTTCTGTCACCGGAAGTATTCAAGAAGAGGTTTGATTTCTTAGGAAGTTCTTGCAGTGATTTAAACTTTGGACAGGGAGGTAGTCCTAGAAATCTCTCCTTCCAGAGATTCTAACATTTGTGTGCTACTAGACTACGATATCTAAATATTTCCTCACCATCCGAGACTGATTTCTTTGAGATAAAGTAGTTTTGTTTCTGAAAAGTCCTCTTTTAAGCTCCTTTCAGGGGGCAATGTAGAATGCCTTACTAAGTTCAAAAGTAGTTCCTTTGAGGGCAACGGACCTGGCTTTCCATCACTGTGTACTGACTACCTACAGCAGTCCCAAGTGCACGGCCCTCCTACGGCAACCGGTGTTTTCATTTAAGTAAGCCAATGTCCCAGACCTGGTTAACACGTCACCCCAGCTCCACTCCATCCCGCCTGGTCCTCGGTCTCTGCAACACGCCTCCCTTCCCCGCAGAGGACCCTCATCTGCCAGCACCACTGAGTCTCTGGCCCCTCCACCAGCCACCCGGGGAGACACAAAACAAAACAAAGCCAGGCAGAGGAGCTCCTGGGTTTGGGGAAGCCCAGGCGAACCGCTTGCCTTCTCCTCAGCTCCCTCCCATCTCCCAGGGATGTGGAGGTTCTACAAGCCCTCTCCCGGGCCGAGCAAACGGGCTCCCTGTCACTTCACAGCGATTTCCCGCCCCTGTAAAGCGTTCACACAGAAGCTTAGCTCTCTGGTCTGTTCTCTGAAGGATCTGCCCTAAGACGGCCACTGAAATTGTATTTTGAGTTGGTTCATCAAAGGATAACAAATCCACCCTCTGACATCTTTCTGGAAGAGTGAGCCACAGGTAAATTCTGCGCAAAGAACCAAAGGGAGGCCTAATGTGAGGCCTGGAGGAGGCAGGGAGAGCTCTGCAGTGAGCAGCAGCACGGGGAGTCCGGGGCCAGAGCCGCGGCCTGCTGACCGCGGGCAGATGTGAGAGAGTGACCCGCAGAAATCACCTCCGCCTGCATCCAAAGCTTGCCTGCGGAGGGGAAGCTTTACCAGTCAACTCCCTCCTTGCTCCGCCCTCCCCAGACTTCCTGAAGCAGCCTGCAGACGACAGCACCTTTCCCAGGGCCTCTCTCACATAGCTTAGGGCCTCCTGGGGCCTCCACTCACCGACTCTCAGCTCCCCACCTGCGATGACCATGCACGCCACGCTCAGGACGTTGCTTCTGTCCACAGGGAATTCCAGAGTCCCCGTCACATACAGGCCTCTGAGCCACGGAAGATCTGTATCCACAAGGACAGTCCTGTCTGCAGAAGGGAAAGAAATGGCTCAGACATGTGACCAACACAAAAGTTCTCTCCTCCAGTGACTTACGCTGGGCTTCTCCAGGTAGTTCAGGACGGAGGGCAGGTGGCTTACCACACGCTGGGCTTTAATGAAGAGGCGGGGGACACGAGAAAGCATGACTAACCCATCCTGCCATTGCTTAACAAACCCAGGGTCATGGCCAAAGGCATCGCCGATGCCCCCAACCCTGTCCCAAGCTGACTTTAGAGCAAATGCACAGGTGAGCTCTGTACCCTTTGTCCCTGTCCCTCCAGTTTGGCTCTCGTTTCTGAGAGGTAAGGAACCATACCTATGACCTTGGATGTGAAGTCAGACTCCCTGGATGTGAATCCCAGCCAGGTGACTCACCAGCCGTGTGGACCAACATCCTTCCCCCTCTGTGCTTCAGCTGTCTAAGCTGGGAAGTGAGGGTGATGACAAGAACACCTGCGTCGTCCATAGGGCTTTGGTGAGCGTTAAATGAATCAAATGATCTGAAGTGCTTAACATACTAGTCAGCCATTCTCAGCTCCCTGACCCCCACCACAAAAAGTCAAGCGTCTGGTTCACGATCAATAAACGCTGGATATTTTCAGGATTAACACTGCTGTTCATCAGCCCAGCACACTTGCAGGGCTCCCTGGACAACCAAACACCATTACTCCTCATCTTCCTTTTCATACAAGCACTTTCCACACAACATCAGGAGAAAGAATCATTGATCTTCTCTAAAAGTAACAGCAGAGTATTACGTGAATAAAAATTCTCCTTTACAACAATAAGTACACCACATGTGCCAAAGTATTAAGTGTTACTTGCTGAGGCTTAGCAGTAATTCAACACAAATGAAAGATATCAAATAAATGTTTTCTCCTTAAATGGCAAGCACCATGATCACTGACACATGCAAAGATTTTCAAAGAGTATTTCAAACCTAATCTCATGTCTCATTCCAGGAAACAATGCACCCTGTTGTTTTTTAAGGTCCTGCACCCCAAATTAACTTCTCAGGGGCTGTCTTTTTCAGTCCTTGGCTACCACCCTAGCAATGAGACCACCACACGTGCCCGTGGCAGAGACTATACGGTTGTAAACCAACCATTTCCCTTTTCCTCCTGGATTCATAGTTTAACTATTTTTTTTTCCAGGCTCCTTTGCAATTAAATGAAGCCATGTGACTAGGCTGTAGTCAGTAAAACGTAGGTAGAAGTGCAGTGGAACATCTCCAGGCCTGGTCCCTAAATTCTCCTCTCTTCCCTTGTCTCTCAGTTAAACAGAAGAACACTGGTTCTCAAGGTGTGGTCATGGTCCAAAGGCATCAGCACCGCCCACTCATCCCTCAGAAGCAATGCAAGTCCTAGCTCTGCTAGTCAGCCATTCCTAGCCCCCACATTGGGTCCACTGCTCACCGTGTGGCAATCTCCTTCACTCTCTAGTGGCTCCCTGTGCCTTCTTATAACAGAGCAATAAAACACAGTACTGTATCACAAACATGATCATTGTATGTAAGCAAGGAACTGTCCCTGGGCTGATCCTCAGTGTAATGATGTCTTTCTCTCCTGCTGTTACTTCCTTAGCAGAACAGGTCCGTCCATCTTTAAAAATCCTCAGTGCTTATTGTGACATCAAAGACAAAGATGTTAAATATACGTTGCCCAGATCTGTTGAGTTCACTTTCTCACCCACCTTAAAATTCAAGAGTTTATTAGTGGCTGATACAAAGTGAAGAATCAGGCTAAACAGATGAAAATAAACGTGTATTTCAAGTTCACACCTGCTACTTTGAACACATTCAAACAAAAGAGTGGAAGGTTTAACATACATTTTATAGGTTCATAACTAATATGACTTCAAGAGCCAGGCAAATTATTTCAAGCAAGCACCTTTAAATACCAGAATTCTATACAAAAGACCTGCATCTTTTCCAATCTATGGCCCTTTCTACCAAAGTTTGGCAGTTGAACCTGACTGTACGAAACAGCTGAATTTCTTCAATAAATGTTTTCTTTCATCCACAGAGTACTCTCTCACACACACACAAGCATGATACTTGAACATATTTCTCTGTTAAAATATGACATATTTTTGAACATATTTTGAACATATTTCTCTGTTAAAATATGACAATTACATGGAACTAAAAATTTCCCCTTTGGGATTTATCACATAGCCCCTTGGAAGAAATTTTTCTTTAATTGCCTTACTCACTCCAAATACACCAACAAATTCCCCACAAGTTACAATTAGCCTAACCGTTATCGGATCCATGAGAACAGAGACCATAGCTGCCATTCGTATTTTCATTTGCTCAGCACATAGACTAATACCTTGCATTTGGCAGGCACTCAGAGACACCACCAAAATGCACACATGTGCACACACACACTCCGCATGTAAAGCCAACAGGCATCAGAGGCAAAGTATAGAGTGAAGACAAGCATAGAAACATTGCTTTTATTTTTTTCAGTGCCACCTTTCACTTTGAAATGTCTTGGCCCCATCTATTCATCTTTTTTTTTTTCCTGACTCTTTCCTTCCCCAGTAAGTGCCAAATCTTTGAGAATTCAAAGATGAGGAAGAGACATGTTTCCCTGCATCAGATGAAGACAGATAAACAAACACAATGCAACAGACTTGAAACGATAAAGTACTTTTTCATCACATGGAGATTGACCTCATCTTCATTCGCAACTACTTCAAGATGGAGAGTCTATCAGCATGCCTCTTCTCACCAAATTCTGTGAAGATGAAATAAACATACGCCCTGTAAAGACTTTTATAAAGGATTTCTCCTGTATCAATGGCAACAGACATTACAGCTGTCATTGCAAGTGATGCCGGCAGGAGAATGCATCCTAACGTAGTCCCCAGGGCAGATCGGGGCCAAACTGACCAACCCTCAGTTGTAACGACAACTTTTAGAGGACTGCGCTCTGCTCCCAGTATGGGAAGTTAGGATCGATATGCCACAGTGTCTAGAAGTGGCGTGCTTTCCATGAAATTACTCAAGACAGTTCAGAAAAATCACTCAGCTACCTAACCCACTTAAAAACATAAGTGATGGACCACCTCTGATTTGACTATGGCCCAGTGCTTTCCACCTTGCCTTGACTTGGCCAAGGCTACTGCATCCAACTCTCGGTGACCGATCTATCCTACTTGAGAGAATGAACGCTGGCATATGGAGGGAACCATCTGGAATTTCTGTGGCTCGATGGGAGGCTGATGGGGGAACAGATCTGGAAAGAGACTCCAAAAAGAATTAATGAATACCAGATGTAATTAAAAACTGCTTTCCCCCCAAAGGAGCTCAGGACCAGCCATGGGATGGTGCCTCTTGGTTCCAAATTACACCCTCTTTCCACTTGTTCATCCATCAAACACTAAACATCCCACCATCTTTATTCTAGTAGTTTTTGCCAAAGCAACATTTTGAGGATTTTTTCCCTGCCCTGAAAGGGCTGTATTTTGACAATGAGTAGGACAAAGCTTTATAAATAATATCTGAAACATGAACACTAGGGAGGAATCACCTGACTTTCCCCATGTATCAAATGCAACAACAGAAACAACAGCAAAGAGGGTTTTAGTTGTCCCTAAATGCACAGCTACCCTTAAGACCAGAAAGCCTGAACCAAATCAAAAGGCAGATGTCTCTGACAGGGGACTAGGGCTTCTTTTCAATCAGGAGAGACCTGACCATCATAGCTACAAAGCATTCCATTCCGTATAGTTTCAACACTAGATTTAAACTCAGTTTTTCCCCCCAGCAAAGTCAGGGAACCAAGGTCACGATCGTGCAGCATTCCAAGGGTCTGACACTCGTCTAAACCCTGTAGAAATGAGATCAAAGGTGAGGGGCACAGATCCTAAGAATAACGATGAGGTCACATGAACAAGCACCATTTAGGACAGGCAGCCCCGCTGCTTGTACAGTATTCACTGTCTCACGCCCATAACGTAGGTGGCGAAGACAGTATCCACCGCACCCTGCTATTGTCAGGAACACAGGCTACCCCAACTTTGCACGTGGCTCCGATTTCTAGGGGAGAGTGACAGCGTGCAAGGACAGAACAGACACACAAGGACTATTTGTAGGTTTGCTATTTCCTGCACCTTCCACAACTAACAAGCTTGTTTCTACATTCAGTCTTGGCTCCAATACTTTCCCATAAATATGAGAATGAATGGAAAAGTACATTTTAATATGATTTCAATCATTACTTAATGACCCACTCTTCCTTTTTAAAAGAAGAATATTTTTAGCTCTAAAATGACTACTTTAGAAGTAAGCCAGAAAAAGAAAGAAAAATACCACATGATATCACTCATATGTAGAATCTAAAAAAAAAAAAAAAGACACTATGAATTCATCTACAAAACAGACTCGCACACTTAGTAAACAATCTTATATGGCTCCCGGGGAAAGCAGGTGGGTAGGGATAAATTTGGGAATTTGAGATTTACAAATGTTAGCCACTATATATAAACATGGATTTTTCTAAAGAAGTTTCTTCTTAAATGAAAATACACATGTATGCGCATGACTGGGACACTGTGCTGTACACAAGAAATTGACACATTGTAACTGACTATATTTCAATTCAATCAATCAATCAATAAAATAACCACTTTAGGTCCTTGGATATATATATTTACACAATGATTGGTGGTATTTTTCCTCCTTTGGAGTCTTATTTAGCTTTTGGTGAATCTAACGATTTCTCCAAATATTCTATTGTAATTTATGAGGATGGCTGACGGATCCTCAAAAAAGTCCTTTTATAGTAGAATCGAAGTTGTCATATGCAAGTAGTTCACAGGAATGAAAGGTTAACAAGATTGAAAGTTGATGTCAGATAGACTAATTTACAGGGATGTTGGTATTCGTTTATCAAGAATTCATTCTCTTGCAGAAAAAGCAGAACAAAAGAAGAGGGGATGCTAACGATGCATTCTTTCTATAACTAAATTCTTTTCAAAGACCTGCTAACATCATAGCCTGCCTTGTTCATGAAAGCCACGCAGGTGGTTTCTTTATTTTACTCTGCTTATCTTTTTTTTTTTTCCAAACTGGTCTTAAAAACAGGCAGAAGAGGCAGTTTTCAAAGTACCCAGAGGCACACGATTCAAGACTGAAGCCGGCTTCCTTACCCCTTAAAGAAAAGCCATCTGCCTGCCTGGTGTGTTTTGAGGGAGGAGGAGGTGAAGGGGGTGAGAGGAAAAGACGGGGGGTGGAGGGGTGGGGGGGACAGGCATGCCCTCTTCATTCTCACCTCATGGGAAGAGTCCAATTTAAACTCTGGACAATAAATTCCCATCCCGCTCCCCATATACACTCTCTGTGTCTTTCTCCGTCACAGACCGACATGCCTAAATCCCACAGCAGAATCAACATTTTAAATTACGATATTTTAATTGATCAATAAAATGTTTAACATACAGTGTTTGTCTCTTCCTCTAGTCTCTACCATCTGTTCTTCAAAAATATTTTGAATCTATTTAATAGGAAGGTCTTTAAGTAACATTACCAACTGTATCAGATCAATCCTCTAAATCCCAAATTCTGAAAGGAAAATACCAGAAGGGGCTGCTGGCTTTACAGAAATAGAAAAGAATCCATGCCGTCTCTCATTCCAGGTTTTCTTTGTTCTGTTTTGTTTTAATCTTGCGATGCTATTATGTTGCAGTTCCCTCCATTAGACTTCAGAGAATTCAGAGTGGTCAACTTGGCCTTTTTAAAAAACAACTTTAATATTAAAATATATTGATGTAGGTAGGGGAGGGAATAGATTAGTGGTAGAGCGCATGCCTAGCATGCACAAGGTCCTGGGTTCAATCCCCAGTACCTCCACCAAAAGAAATAAATAGATAAAATTCATTATCTCCCTTAAAAAAAATAAAATTAAAAAATGTTTTTTAAATTAATAAATACATAAAATAAGCTATATTGATGTATAATTGACCTGCAAAAAGCTGTGCAGATTTAACGTATACAGCTTCATGAGTTTAGAGAGAAGCATACACCGATGTAACATCACTACGATCTAGGCTATAAACCTATCCATTCTCTCCAAAAGTTTCCTCCCACCCTTTCAATTAATTCATCAACTAATTAATTATTACTTTGGGATAAGAACACTTAAGATCTACCCTGTTAGCACATTTTTAATATATAATATACTACTGTTTACTATAGGCACTTTGCTGTGCAGTAGTTCTCCAGGATTTATTCATCATGCATAACTGAACTTTGTACCCTCTGACTAGTGTCTCCCTGTTTTCCCCTCTTCCCTCTCCTGCAGCCACTCAGTAAACAATGGGCAGAGAAACTGAGTTGACATTTCTCCAAAGAAAACACACAAATTGTGGACAACAGGTATACGACCACGTGCTCAACACCAGTAATTGCCAGGGAAATGCAAATCAGAACTGCAAGTTGTCTCACAACTCTTAGCATGGCTTTTATCAAAAAAAAAAAAAATTGGAGAAAAGAGGACCCTGGTATGCTGTTGAGGGGAATGTCAGCTGGTGCAGCCACTATGGAAAACAGTATGGAAGTTCCTCAAAAAATTAAAAATAGAACTACCATGTGATCCAGCAGTCCCACTCCTGGGTTTCACCCAGAGGAGATGAAAACAGGATCTCAGAGATCTCTACACCCCCCTCCATGTCCCCTGGCGCTGCCGTTTGAAACAGAGCCCATGGTGCCCTGATTGTCCTGGTGACTCAAGTCCCAAAACAAACAAACAAGTGACAATAACAACAAGACCCTAGCCTAGACCTTGCAATCCCCTGAAAACCTACAAGTGAAGAGGATGTATTTGATAGATTTGAGGTCAGATGTTAAACTCCACTTTGGCTCTATCCACATAATTCTATCACTTCACTAAATCATTAATGAAACTATACTAACCCGAAGTCTCATGATTAAATCCACAAATGAGCTAATTATTATTTTGATTTCTTGAATATGTGTGAGCACATCTGACTGCCCTTTATGATTGGATTACCGTATTCTGTTGATTCTTATTTTGTATTTGGTTTTATTCCTTTAATAACTATGTAAGTTTAAAAAGCTAAAGATCCAATCTGTTCTTAGAAACAATAATTAGTACATATATGTAAACTAAAAAAATGTGCAGTATACTGTATATATGTGTTTACATGCAATATAATGTGTATGTGCAGTCAAACTGTAATAAAAAAAAAGAAGAAAAGAAAAAAATTCCTACCTATTGGAGTGAAAGACACTTTCATATGTGAAAAGGCATAAACTGGTAAGTTTCAGGTGATCCAGTTACTCAGTTTTCACACGTTGCAGCTGGTATCAAAGCCAAATAAGGCACCAAATTTATTTTCCTACATTGGGTTTTTGTTTTGATTTGTTTCCTTAAGAAAAATAATGAAACCAACTTCTAGTACATAAATATATTTTCACACTTTAATTCTGAAGAAAAAAACATGAAGATCTATGAAATAAGCGACTCACTCCTGAATGGGGCTGTCCAGCCAGAGGTCCAGGTAGCAGCAACACACTCAATTAGTTTACTTCCCCCATCAGCTCTTTTTTGAAAATAAACTCTGTCTTTTTCTCTCTCTTTGATGCCAGAGATTCTTTAATTTTCTTTAATGTTATTGATTATTTTTTTTCTCAAGCTTTCAACTGTTTCTTACGACAATTTTGGAGGGGGGAAAGCCCCTCCAAAACATTATTAAATTCCTTAAAAATAAAATGCTTAAAAAAAATTAAAAAAAAAATAAAATGCTTGTGTTCTAAAAATTACATATATTACTTCATAAATTCATAATCGATGCTTAAAAGAGACCTTAGAATACAGTATTAATAAACATTGAGTAAATAATCTCTATTCCACATTTTAACATGTCATATCAAAATTTATAACTTCTGAGCAAACTAGCCTGTATTTCCCATTCCTAAAGTCATAAAGTGTTTATATTCTATGTAAACATAAGAATTACTTCTGTAGAGGTGTTCACTGTTTTCAACATTTTCATATTTCCCATTGTTACATATTTTAGAAATTTCCAAAGACTTTAAGAGTTTCTTTTAAATTCCAATAAATTATATTTATTTAATTCTCAGGGTTTCCAAAATAAGTTCCTTTCCCCTTGAATTCAGATAAATTTCAGAGACCATGAAGTTTCCTGGAACTCTTTTTTCACAGTTCTAAGTACCTCAACAATACCACCCAGCTTTTACAATCTCTGCCAGAAGTCCCAATACCCTAGAATATCTTCAAATTGCTTGGCAACGATACTGAAATCCCATCCTTAGAGTTAATTCTTCTTTTTAAACCAAGGTATCTAGAAATCCCCAAGAGAAGAATGGTACATAAAGGGAAGAATTATCACTGACCAATAAATGTATTCGTTCACGCATTCATTCACTTAGAAAGCATTACCAAGTGCTTTGTCAGATACTGACACATGCCAAAGAGATGAATATAAAGAAAACAAGGCTTCCCACTTCACAGAGAAACGTGAATATTTGTATAAGATTGACCAGATGAGTTTTTGGTGGAAAGAAGGAGATCATAATCCTTGTTAGTATTGATACCACCAAAATAATCATGGCCAGACCCAGGCAATATTTCAAAGACAGGAATTCAGTGTCCACGTCTCTCCTTTCTCTAGTGCACACCCATCCTTGAGGACCCAATGCCTTCACTGGCTCATAACCCTCTAGTGGCTGGAGTCCCCATGACGCCCCCACCTACCTACCTACACTCCACACATACACATAAGTAGTTCTGTAGTCCCAGCCGTGTCTCAGTTACACCCTCATTCTTTCCAGGCTCTATCCACTGATACTTGACTAATAAAGAACTTTTAAGTGTAGGACATACAACACTGGCTAATCCATCCATTACCCTTTGCCCAAGAAGCAATCAGATGCAATGGAACACTCACCAGATGAGAATTCAGACAGATCTAAGTTTGAATCCCAAATAAGCCATTCCTTGGGAAAATGGCTTAGCTTCTCTGATTTTCCATTCCCTGAGTGCAAAATAAGAGAAGTAATACTTCATGGAAGTAAGGCTTAGGTGAAATCTCACATATAAAAGGATTACAGTGCCTGCACCTACCAGGCGCAAAAGCACGAGCTGTCTCCTGCTGTGTCTACCCAACGTATACGTATATTTTCGAGTGTTCCCACTACTCCTGCCACTCCGCTATTTGGTGAGCCAAAGAGACACAGGCTTTGCTCTTGTGAAACTTAAAATTTTGTGGGCAAAGCAGACATTTAAAAATAATCACGCAAGTAACCACACAGGCATAAACTGAGCTGACTCGTAAGAAGAAAAAGTGCGTCATGTGATGGGGGTGGAGTGCTCTAGACAGAGAAAGTCGTTTGTATGAAAAGAAGAAGCTCCGTACACTCAAAGCGCTGAGAAACAGGAAGGATGCCCGGACTGCAGAAGTTGGAGGACAGTGGTGAGAGGTGGGGCTGGACAGGCAGGCACCAGAGCCCATCAGGCAGGACTTTGAAGATTATGAGACACACTGGAAACATTATCCTGAGAGTGACATTAAGCCAGCAAAGAATTCTAAGCAGGGAAATTACATACCCAATTTGAATTTTTAAAGAATCACACTGGCTGCCGTGGAGAGTAACGGAGTTGATGAAGGCAAGAGATGCTGGGGGAGAAAATGTAAGAGGCACCCGAGTGCTCCACTGGAGAGCCAATGATACACTGATTGTGAGAGGACAGAGGAACACAAGCAGGCAGGTGTGAGAAATACTTAGAATCTGCAAGACCGGCTGAAGTGTCAAGAACTGTGCAGTCGGAAATGGAAGACCATGCCCGGTGCCGGAATCGGGAAAGCCGGGGAGGAGCTCAAGCTGGCAGCTGGGAAGGGCAGACTTGTCAGGGGAGGATGGAACAGAGGCCTCTCTGTGGGGTTTTAGTTTAGGGTACCCATAGCCATCCCCATAGAGATTTCAAGTGGACAGTTGGACATATGGGCCTGATACTCTGAAAAAGAAAAAAAACATTTTCTTGTTTATAGATTGATGGCTATCAAATTTCTGTTCTCAGACATCATGGAGGAAGAAAAGACAGAATGAGGAGAGAGAATCAGTATCTATACTGTTACATGTGGAATCTTAAAAAAATGACACAAATGAACTTATTTACAAAATAGAAACAGACTCAGACATAGAAAACAAACTTACGGTTACTGTGGGGAAAGAAGGGGGTGGAGGGATAAATTGGGAGTTCAGGGTTTGCAGACATACACTACTATATGTAAAACAGGTAAACAAGGTCCTACTGTACAGCACAGGGAACTATATTCAATGCCTTGTAGTAACCTATAATGAAAAAGAATCTGAAAAAAATATATATATACAAATATATATGCATAACTGAATCACTATGCTGTACACCAGAAATTAAATTAAATTAAAATTAAATTAAATATTTCAATCAAAAAAAAAAAAGAATCAGTATCCAGAAGTCCCTTGAGGGCTCAAGGTAATTTTGGAATCATATGGACATACAAAAAGGCATATGGATGCTGTCGGAAAGCATCCTGCAGGAGGGGGAGGCTGCAGACATGGAAAGGAGACAACTGAGGCACTGGGAAAGCAAGACCAGCATAGGATGCAAAGGATACCAGGTGAGACTGAGCTTTGAGACAAGGTAAAACACTGTCTCTGTTACAACAGAAGGGAAGAGGGTAGGAACACATGCAATCTGTATCTCCTTTCAAGAGGAAACTGGGGATTGGTACAAAGTATGAGAACTAAAATACTTTGCAAAGATGGTGAACTTGGGACACACTTTCAGCTCACCTCTAAATTATACAATGTAAACATTAGATTCCACCTGCCAATGACCAATCCGCAATGATCTCTATTACAAAACTCCTGGTGTGAAATAAATCTATCTATCCAGGCATTTGGCTTCGCTTCTCCCTAAGAAACTGCATTTCCTTTACAACATCTGAATGGGATTCCTTTAACAGTAATTGATGAGAACTGGTACCTGGATGAGTGACAGCTGTACAAGCACATGAAGCTGTTATGAATGCATGTCACCTACACATCCATATATAAAACCAAGCACGCATTTTCACGTGGAGTCTTTTGAGCCGTCTGTCCATTCTGAAATAGAGACTGGCTGCATATCACAACATAGACAAAACCTTGAAAACATTATGTAAAATGAAAGAAGTCATTGTATAATTTTATTTATACGAAATTCTAGAATAGGCAAATCGATAGAGACATAAAGTAAATTCGTGGTTGCTTGGGGCTGGGAGGGATGGAAGGATTAGGGCGTTATGGCTAAAGGGTGCAGGTTTCTTTAGGGGTAACGGAAATATTCTATAATTGATTGCAGCGATAATCGCACCACTCTGCAAATATACTGACAGCCATTGAGTTGCATACTTTAAATGGATGAATTGTACGGAATGTGAATTATACCCCCAATAAAGCTAAAAAAAATGAAGCAGCACTTAATGTATTTATATGGAACAATCTTCAAATTACAGCTTTTAAGTCAGGGCACAACACAGTTTGTACTATGTCATTTGTATAAAGAAAGGGGTTAAGGAAAAATATGTGTAATTTTTTTTCTATTCTGTATGCCACATAGAATATCTGAGGAAGGATACCCAAGGAACTAGTAATGTTGTTGTTTCCAGAAAATAAAATGAGGTGGCCGGAAGACAGAGGTGAAGACATAATTTTTCAGTGAGTATTTTTTTTTGCATTTTTTGAATTTTCAAAATGTAATGCATTGATTATTTTTAAAACATTTAAATTATAATTGAAATTTAAAATAGAGACTAAATTTTTTTAATTTCCCATAGACAAAATTGTAGTTGTGTGTGTATGCCAAAAAGAGGGGGAGATCCTTTTCTTGAATTCTTTCCTTGTCCTTGTAAGACTTACAATTTCCTTCCACTGTCAGCAGTGTTTTGAGAGAGTTGGCTGTGATCGCCTCTTGCTTGACTTGCCTTTTTTGACTTTCTGTTTCCAATGTTCCTTAGTTTACATTTTGTTTTGTAATCCGGTTTCCCATTTATCCCCATCTTTGCCATTTTTACATTTGGATAATTGTAAACTGCTTCACTCTGCTGAGTGTCTGCGAATCCAGGGAAGTCTTGATGCTGCCGTGGAGATTGGAGTTGGTACAATGTTTTAAGTTGTTCTGACCACAGTTCTTGCTTGCTAAATTAACAGCTGGTCAAAGTCAAACTCCAGTACCTCGCATAAATTATATTGCTCTCTAGAAAGTTCTCCCCCTTGCAATTTTGCTCATCCAGGGTAACTGGAGACAACTTCACGGAACAAGGATTCGTGGGCAGGCAAACGAGGAATTGTAAACACAAAAACATGCTGAGAATCATGAAAGAGAGATAAGAGAGGTACTGAATAATTAACAATCAAGTCAATAATCCTAAAAACTAACACTCATAGGTGGTTATTTGGATTCCAAAGTGAGCTCATCTCAAATGCTTAGTACTCACTTAACATTCTGAAAAATGACACATCACATAAATACATACACATATTAAAAAGAGCAGCGTGACCCCAGCTGAGAACAGAAGTTATCCAAGGGAAGGTAAGAAGAAAGGGTTAAGGGGTTCTTTGATACTTTATTCTGTACATCTTTATATTATTTTGGGCAAGAAGGACTTTTGTGTCTTATATAAACTTGTTTTTTAAAGCTACGGAAACGTAATACTCGTTGGATGTAAAAGGCAAACAAGGAAAGTATTGCTGCTTCATTCGGGGGCAGAGTAACAGGTGGGAAAGCCCAGACACAGGAGCCGGGACGAGGCAGACCTGGATCCACAGCCTGACTCGGTCTTCGCTCACTGTGCAAATGGTTAGTATTTACCAACCACCCCAGTCGTGCTTATGCACGCAAAAGGTTAAGAATTTGTGTGCTCGATCTCGGTTTCCTCGTGTATACAAAACGTGGTGCCAACATGGCAGCATCTTCAGTGAAATAAAATAATATGAACACAATGTCTGGCACATAAAAAAACCTGAAGTCGTATTATTATCTCATTATACACATGAATGTATGATTACCAGTAGCCTGACTGTAATTACTGTAATAAGCACTGTCCTGTACTTACTGATACTATTGCTAAATGAAGGACCTAAATCTCTTTGATGTGTCCTATCTGTCTACAGGCTTATCCTGACATAATGTATTCCTTTTTTTTTTTTTGGCTCAAAAAATTAAAGCTGCATCATCTTCTATTCCTGCATCATCTCTCGCGAAAAAAATATTTTACAGCCTTCTAATTTTAACCCAGCCTCTCTGACTACTATTATTCAAGTAATCTGGGACCCTGTAAAGGGAAGGCCAGCCCTTGGCACTGAAATGCTGGCGTGGTCCTCCTTACGCAATGTGATTTGGGTTTGCCTGGGATGGGACGCGGGGGATTTAGGATGGGAAAACAGAAGACGGTAAAATAGTCGAGTCTTCTAAAATTTGTGGTTAAAGTTTTCCTCTCTGAGTGGGGCTTGAACTAAGCATGGTATGGCCAAAACTATTTATCAATAAAAGTCCTCTCTTTTCTGAGTACCCACCAGTCTCTCTTTCCTCTTTGTTACCTGAAAAAACTCTTGACACAAAGCCACACGCCCCTTTGGCCCTCGCTCTCCTTTTCCCTTGGGAAAAAAGGTCCACATTTCTCACACAGCTTTGGGGAGGACTCATAACCATACTTAATGTATAAAAGCTGTGATTTCCATGCAAACTGCTGCTTTCCCAGAAAAATGGAAAAGCCCTCCTTAGCAGTTTAAAACCCTTTAACCGTTCCCTTCCCTTTTCACTCGAACTGCCAACTTGCCCTGCCAAAAGCTTTCTCTGAACTTTGAGACGAGTAAGATAATTAAAGTGTGAAAAGGCTTTTTAATTCATTCAGACTCATAAGATACTATTAAATACACACCAGTCTATACAGTAGGAGCCAAAAGGATGTATGGTACCACTGGGATTCCCTCAGGTACAATGATGCCCTCACCACAATGACGATTTACATCTCAACTATTTGCCCAACAACCCCTTTGCAGTAGCCAATGTCAGAGCTCCAAGCAGGCGCTAATGTTTTCTCGTTCACCCTCTTCCTTTTATAATTTCACCAAAAAAAAAAAAAAACAAACAAACAAAACCAGGTGCAGCCGCACTATGCAAATGAGAAAAGGTAACCACTGAAAGGCTTTCACAGCCAACAGAAGATCCACAAGCTGCTTGCCAGCTAAAAAACGGCAGGAGGTGTGACAACCCCGGAGATGCTAAGCCACGGGGGGCCTGCAGGCAGGGAGGCAGTAAATCCCCAGAGAGCTCTCAGCTCCTGATTGGAAGCCACCCCGGGCCCAGCAGTTCCTCAGGTGCTGCTCCCCGGGAGGACAAGTCATCGGCTCAGGTGGAAGGTGCGGGGAGGTGGGGGGCAAGCTGTGCAGAGAAGGAGCTCCAACGTAGGCCCCCGGCTCACCAGGGGAGAAGGGAGATGAGAGGCACCCGCTGGGAGCCCTCGAGTTCAGAGAACTCCATTAAGAAGAGGAATGAGCCCATGCTTTTCCTCCCACAGAGCATCTTCCCAGCTGTGTGAAGTGCCACGCACACAGTGGAAGTTTCTGGCCCAAGGAACTTAAATAAGTGCTAGTGTTGAGAGATTCCCAGACCAGGTTCCATAGCAGACCACCCTGGCCCCCCAGGGAGATCAGCACCTCCTAGTCAGCTGCCAAGGTTCTTAGGGACTCACCACCCTCCACCCAGCCCTTGTTTGCCAAGATTCTCTGAGTGACACTGGCAACTCTCCCTTCAGCTTCCAAAATCCCTGGAAACACTCCAGCAGGAAGCCACTGGGCAGTGCCTGCATCTCCCTCCCCTTTACTCGCTCCAGCATTTACTGAGTATTCACACCATGCCAGACCTTTTTTTTTCTTCAGTATAGTTGATGTACAATGTTGTGTTAGTTTCCGGTGTACAGCATAGTGATTCAGTTATGCATATATATATATATATTATATATATATATATTCTTTTTCAGATTCTTTTCCATTGTAGTTTACTATAAGATACTGAATATAGTTCTCTGTGCTATACAGTAGGACCTTGTTGTTTATCTATTTTATATACAGTAGTTTACATCTGCTAATTCCAAACTCCTAATTTATCCCTATCTCCCTTCCCCTTTGGTAACTGGAAGTCTGTTTTCTATGTCTGTGACTCTGTTTCTGTTTTGTAAATAAGTTCATTGGAATCTTTATTTTAGATTCCACATATAAGTGGTATTATATGATATTTTTCTTTCTCTGTCTGAATTACTTCACTTAGTCTGGTCATCTCTAGGTCCATCCATGTTGCTGCAAACACGCTCCATGCCAAATCTTGTGCTAAATTTAACTTTTTAGTCAAATGGGGGGGAGGGTAGAGCTCAGTGGTAGTGTGTGCTCAGCATGCATGAGGTCCTGGGTTCAGTCCCCAGTACTTCCATTTAAAAAATAAACCTAATTACCTCCCTCCCTGCCAAAAAAGGATAACACAAATGATGAACCGAGTTCTTGATCCCCTTCATAGTACAAGGAAAGCAACCCACGTGAGGTCAGGGGGCTAGAGGCAGGATGTGTCACCTGAGGAGGGAGGAGGAACTGTGGAGCATCCAGGCCAGCCTCCACTCTCATCTCCCCACAGTCTTGGGATCTCAAAGACAGATTTCTATTTCTAAGAGCTAACTTTCTGGTTGCCCTCAGGAGGATGTAAGGGTCAGCAAGCTGGGAGCCACTCTACATTCAGAAGTACATGTCTGTATTTCTTTGCCAGAGGTAACATTGTTAAGCATAAATCCTAGTTATAAGACATGGAAACAACCTAAATGTCCATCAACAGATGACTGGATAAAGAAGCTCTGGTATATTTATACAGTGGAATACTACTCAGCCATAAAAAGGAATCAAATAATGCCATCTGCAGCAACATGGGTGGACCTAGAGATGACCATACTAAATGAGGCCAGACAAAGAAAGACAAGTATCATATGGCATCATTTATGTGTGGAATCAGAAAGAAATGACACAAATAAATTTATTTACAGACCAGAAAGAGATTCACAGACATAGAACATAAGCTTATGGTTACCAAACGAGAGGGAAGGAGGGATAAATTAGGCATTTGGGATTAGCAGATACAAACTACTATATACAAAATAGATAAACAACAAGGTCCTACTGTATAGCACAGGGAACTATACTCAACAACTTGTAATAACCTATAATGGAAAAGAATCTGAAAAAGAATATATATGTATAAGTATATGTATAACTGAATCACTTTGCTGTACACCTGAAACATTGTAAATAAATTCTACTTCAACTTTTAAAAAGGGAGAAAAAAGACTCATGCCTTTATAGCATCCTGCTCACTTCCCTATTCCTTGGGGTTTTAGTGAAAAAAAAAAAACTGCCCCAGTGCGGAGGAGCGGAATTCTAAATACATGGACCTGTGGGAGGAAACCGCACTGCACACCTCTCCCTAGACCTCTCGGGAAGAAAGCACTTCCCTACACCACCTCCCGCCCTAGGATGCGCTGAGGGGAGAGGAAGGGGCCTGGTTTCAGTGCCAGCGCTCTGACTCAGAACCAGACAGGGCAACCACTCCCCCGCATCCGGCCTCGCTGGGCCCACGACAGTCACTCCCGAGGCTCCCCCGCAAATCCAGCCAGGATGTCGTGAGTAGGAATGAAGGACAGGGCTGGGATTCTTCAGCATTCCATCCAGTTCACCATTCCCTCACTCATCTAACAAATCCCGTGGACCCCAGGAACACCAAGATGCGGAGTTCCCGCTGGTACCCGTCACTTGCTGGCAGACAGCAGAGTGACGCCTGCCACGTGCACCTGTGAGCACAGCCCAGTCCCGGCCCCGGGGAGCAAGCTCGCTACCCCTGTGCACACCCTCCGCACCC
The DNA here is from genome assembly GCF_048564905.1 of Vicugna pacos. NCBI lineage: Eukaryota > Metazoa > Chordata > Mammalia > Artiodactyla > Camelidae > Vicugna > Vicugna pacos. The sequence continues at coordinate 9,490,566 of NC_133006.1, read as the reverse complement.
AACTGCCACCTGAGAGACGCAGCCGGAGGGCTTAGCCCACTGCCGTTAAACCAGACAGAGCCCAGCTCGATCCAGGTAAGAGCTAATGTTCTTGATCCAGACACCAAATTGCCATCAGGTGATGTTATCATGTAAATAAAGAGAGGCAAACAGATGGCTTCAGACAGAATCCAGGGCTGACAGAGCATCACTGATGTGACAAATGTAGGCAGGCGAGGACAAGCCGTTAGGCACAGAGCAGCCTGACAAACAGAACCCTGGCCTTGATAATGCGTCCGGAGCCAAAGGCACTCACATCCCACTTACAGGTTTTTGTTAATCAAGTTCTATTAATTTCCAAACACGGGGACGTACCTCTAAGAAACACATGCTCCCACCTTTCTCTTAAAATGTACTTTACAGTGGTGTATCTGTTTGTCACCGTGACCCATTACATCCCAGCCTTTAAAGGCTCTATTTTGATTCCCACCCCTCCATGTTTAGGTGGGGATAGTATAATTAATGAACTAGAGAGACTCAAGGAATCTGTTGGCCTAGATTTGAATCTGTGCGGTCTCCATGACCTCTGAACTCTTTCTTGGGCATCCCTTTTGGGGCCCATTTTCCTCAGTTATAAAATGAGAGAGAATTGTGGCAGAGACCAGTAGCTGTCTCCCAGTATTTTTTCTCTCCTTCCTTAGTAACAAGGAACCCTTAGTAACAAGAGCTTCAATTTTCAGCTGGATACATTGTCACCTAGCCAAAAGACTACCTTTCCCAGCCTCCTCTCCAGGCAGGTATGGCCATTCAGACAAATTTTGGCAAAAAATATGTAAGCAGAAGTGTCACATGTGACTTAGAGGAGGAGTCCTTCCTACTTCCTGCTGCCTAGAACATGGTTGCAATGGCTGGAGCTCCAGCAGACATCTTGGGTCACAGAGTAACTTCGAGGAGGGGAACAGCACATAGTAAAGCAAGAAGATAAATGGAATCCAAGTCCCTGATGCCATGAAACAGACTTCTCTTTTACATAAGAGAGTAGAGACTTCTATCTTTCAGGTCTTTGTTGTTCACAGAAGACCTAATCTTGCCTAATACAACTGGATACATAACCTCATGGAGTGGTCGCAAGTGTTATGTTAAGTGTGAGAGGACTCTGGACATAGAGCATTTCCCTAAAACCCTGGCATCACGAGCTGCTCTGTGAATAAAAGGGTTCCATGCTTAATCAGCTCTGAGAAACAGCACATACCACATCCCCTCTGGAAATTACTCAATCCATCTTATCATATAAAGGGTTTTGAAAAGACCAGATGCAAAGAAAGTATTTTTCTGTGTTTAGTCCCAAACTTCTAAACTCATTTGATGGTGTTACCTTTCTTACATGTGGTGGTTATAAAAAGCTAATTTCATAGGAAGCCATTTGAGAAATTCTGCATAAACTTACTATTAGTGTTAGGTAATATCTACATGGTTGTTTTAGCTTTACAGTGTGGTTTACCTAATTAGACTCACTTCATTCCAGTTCGGGTCCTCAAGGGTTATGCCTTCAGAACCCTTTGTATATTTTCTACAGCAGAGGTCTTAATTTTATTAGGTCACAATGCTCACTTTGAGAAGGAGTTTTAGTCACTTTTACTCTCTTGGATAGCGTGTAGGCCGTGAACTCCTCTGGGCCCACGTGGATCCTAGTGAACTGGACGTAGGAATGCCCCTTCTAAGGGAGCGTGATGAAACATACAGAAGAAATCCTGAGGAATATTGACATAAGGATAAAATAAGAAATTTCTCATGTGTTTTCAAATGAGGGAATAAAACCTCAGTGCTGTCAGCAATACCCCGTTCCCAGGCTCACCTGGCCTGCATGTCCTAGACAGATGACTTATGTGGCTTGGAGATTGATGTCGGCTACTAGCTCAAGCTCATTTGGGGCCGCCAACCAGTGTGAAAAAGGTGGCCTCTCTGCATGATCTGGGATTCCCATCGCCTGAGGGCTCTGTCCCCATAGAGAGGAAGACGTGCAGGCAAAACAGTCTTCTAGGTTCTCGCGACCTAGACCTGAAAGTCTCACAACATCATTTCCACTACATGCTACTGGTCAAGCGAGTCACAAAGCCAGGCTCACGTTCAAAGGCAGGGGCACGAGCCCCGACTTCTCCAGACGAGGAACAGCACTGGTTTCCAGGCAGAGGAGTCGTTGACCACAGGACTCTGATCATTACAACGACATCAAATATCTACACCAACCACATTTACATTAGGATAATAATTAGAGCCTAGATATTGTTATTCAATGTTCTGATACAGAAGCACACATACTATTACATCACAAACTTGATTTTTAATATTTTGAGAGCTGTAAGACTGTAACTGGTTGCTTTTATAGTCCCACTTTATTTTATGTATTAAAAATATTACTCTGAGAACGGATCGAGGCTTCACCAGACTGTCAGAGGGACCTGGGGCACATGAGGAATTCAGAATCCCAGGACTATGTAACAGTGTGGTCGACAGTGAGTCCCTAAAATATTCTTGCCCCTGCTGGCCGGGCTGTATGTCTAATGGCCAGACTTCTTATCTTTAAAGCTCTGCATATCTTAAAGCGCCCTCAAGAAAGTATAATCAATTCAAGAAACGGCAACTCTACTTAAACCAATAATTGGGAAATCATGAATTATTTAATCCGACATTCCAAGAATATCTGCATGGAAAACAGACCATAAAGTAAAGAGAGAAAGAAGTAATTCAATTAGAGCAAGTGAAAAAAGCCCTGCTCTAGATTAAGGGCGCCGTGGGCAGCAGTGCCTTACTTGGCTCAAACCTCCCCGGCCCCGACCAGGAGGGTAAAATACATATGCAATCATTCAGGTCCCCCTCCACTGGTAAGAAACGCCTGTGTCTCCTCCAAGAATATTAATTCCACGAGACAAATTTCTTGGGGGAATAAAACTAGGTAAAGGAGAAGTTTTCTGCGTTTAAGTCGAGGAAAAATTGCATTAACTCTCAGCAAATTTGTTGCAGTGCGGCTCACAGACCAGAGGGTTGGTAAGAACTTTCGAGGTGATTTAGTAGGGTGGCCAGCTCATGCTGGTTTGCTTTGGACTCTCCAGGTTTTATCGCTCAAACTCCTTTGTCCCAGGAAATCCCTCAGTTCTGGATAAACCAGAGCAGTTGGTCACTCCATCTACTAACGGCTTTAAAGACATGAGTTCTTAATATCAACATCCCAAAATAAATCTCAAAAATCTCTGGACGATGCTTTCAGTATTCTGAATTTGAAAGGACTTAACCAGTGTATTCTGTTGGAGGACTACTGCCTGTTTCAAATATGACCTCCAAATCTTACCTTCAGAATTGAACTCACCAAAACAGTTATATACAGTCTCCCACGGATTTTTTAAAGAATGTATTTATCGTGCTGCTTTATATCAGTGTAATACTGTACCCCTTCAGGGAATGGCAATGATATCTTAGAGAATACAGCCTATTCAATTTTCCCAAACTGACTGTACAAGTTGATCAGTTCTTTTGGATTGAGCCCATTATGTGACACACTAATTTGGAATACTTGGCAGTATTCTAGCCAGAGAGTGACTAGGGACAACCCAGCTGCCACCCTAGAAGTGCTGCTGTCTCATTGGGCTTTTAATTTAAACCACAATAGGGCGATCCCTTGAGGAGAAGAGGAAACCCTCGTACATTGCCAGTGGGAATGTAAAATGGGCACAGCCACTGTGGAAAACATTATGGAGGTTTCTTAAAATACTAAAAATAGAGTCACCATATGACCCAGTAATTCCACTCCTGGGTATATACCCAAAACAAAAACAAAAATACGAATTCGAAAAGATATGTGCACCCCAATGTTCATATCAGCATTATTTACAATTGCCAAGATATGGAAGCAACCTAAGTGTCCATCCATAGACGAATGGCTAAAGAAGACATGGTGTATATATATACAATGGAATATTACCCGGCCATGAAAAAGAATGAAATTTTGCTGTGTGCAGCAACATGGATGGACTTGGAGGATATCATGCTAAGTGAAATAAGTCAGAAAAAGACAAATACTGTATCATATCACTTACATGTGCAATCTGGAAAATGCAACAAAGTAGTGAATATAACAAAAAAGAAGCAGACTCACAAATATAGAGAACAAATTGGTGGTTACCAGTGGGGAGAAGGAAGGTGGGAGGGACACTATAGGGGAAGGGGAGTAAAAGGTACAAAGTATTATGCATAAAATAAGCTACAAGGATATGCTGTACAACATGGGACATATAGTCAATATTTTATAATAACTATAAATGAAGTATAATCTTCAAAAACAATGAGGTGAGGATACTTGAAGACATTGACTTTACCAAGGTTTTCATAAAGATCCAAAGCAGATATGTAAAACTATAAGGCAAGACAAGCATTAGATTTTGCATTTGATCTGTAGGAGGCTCCACAGAGTGTACTTTTTTTTCCCCCTCAGGCAGTTTCTAAACTACCATCCTCCTGGTCCTCAGTGGAACATTTACTGTGAACCACCTCCACCATCTTGGTATCACTCTTTTCTTGCCTTTTGTTGTCTGACTTCTCCTGGTTTCATGATTGCTCCCCCTCTGGGTTCCCTTCCTGCCACTTAAATCAGAATTCCCTCCAAGATGCTGTGTCCACCCCTTCCTTCCATCTCTCAGCACTGGCTCCCCTGCTGGCTCTAACCCTAGTTCAATCCCCAAGGCTTCCTTAGTCAACTCTTCTGAGGGTTACCAAATTGAAATCCAGATTCCCAACTGGCCTCCTTCCCAAACTCCTGGTCCACATTTCCTGTGACCATCTAGGCATCTGCACATAAAATTTAGTTGGGAATGGAATGGAATTTATTATCCTCCCTGCCAAACTTATTGTTTCCCTGCATCCTCTATTTCTGTTGATGGCACACCTAGCTATTCACCCAGGCACGAAGGTTCTGACTCATCTTTTCAGTCAGCCTCATTCACATTTGCCCTTCACAATCAATAAAATGCCAGGTCATGCCACTTCGGCTTTCGTATCATTCTTGTATTTTTCTGTAGTAACCACCAATGCATGTGTTGCTACTAGGAAGTCTGTAATTAGTGCTGTGAAGGTCAAAGCACTCTTAAAAGTCCCGAGAAAAATAATGCATAATTTCTCTAACAAGTAGTTTTAAACTGTACCTGGAGGAAGAAGCTGCTACTGGAGCAAAGAAATCACTCCTGTTGCGATGGAAGAAAAGCACCCCAGGTGTTTTACAGGCAGCCCTCTTAGGCATCTCCTGGGCTAGAACGCACGTGCCCAGAAGGGTCACATTTCTGGGAGACTGGAGTTAGGAGTTTGTAAAGTGGGGTAAGTACCAAAATGAGCCCTGGGTCTCTTACACTCTTCACACTTGCCAATATTCCCCAACCCGAATTATGATCTGCAAACCCTGGGGAATTGTGTCCCCACCTAGAAAACTGCTATGATCCTAATTCTAATGGACTATGACAATGAGGCTGTTTCTCAGGTGAGTAAGGACAGGGAAGAGTCTGGAAAAACCACTCAATTAGACTAAGACGCCAATTAGTTCCAGCAAGTTAACAAGCTGTAAAGAGTGTCAGGGTCTACGTGACTTGGGTCCCAGGAGAAGATTGTGAGTGAGTTTTCATCAGCCCAGAAACAAGCACCATGACTGAGTCAAGCAGAGATCAGAGGAAGGGTATCAATTTATTTTAATATATTTTTATTATGTTCCTTTTGTCACTTACAGGAAATAAAAATCTCTGCTGTTATTTTAATTGAAATTTAACTTTTATGGGGAAAGCATAAATAGTTGTATAAGTACTTTTTTTAAAAAAAATTCAACTCCCGGTTGTCCGCCCCTGGCAAGGACTCTGTGTCACAGGTCTTGGTCAGTAGTCGGGGCACTTCAGCTATTCCTTTGTAAGAAGTCATTTGAATTAGAGTTACTGCAACTAATAGGAACTCCCTAGCCTCCAACTGTGTCTCTCAAACGTAAACCTACTTCAGGGACACAGATCACCTAAAATATACCAAATGAAGCAGTAGCATCCCTTCTTACAAATTTTAGAAGGCAATTTACAACACTGAGTGGAAAACAAGGAGACAAATTCTACTCTTATCCATGGTACCAAAATGTCATGTAAGTTTGGGCAATAACATTAATGTATTTCATAGGATTTTACAATTTATGAAACATTCATAAATTAGGAGCTCATTTGAGTTGAGCTTCACCAAGTTCCCTACCAGCCCAACAATTCTACATACCCATACTTTTACATATATATTAAAGTTTACTAATACTAATTAAATCCATGGAAAAACACCCAAAATAAAATAAATCGCTCAGGAATCATTCAATTCATCAGAGGAGTCCATACTGCAAAGGATTTTGCACTGAGATTGCCTTTGATAGTAAGCTTCTACAATATCCTCTCAAATAACTGGATATACGAAAAATCAATTTACATTAAACATTTCACAACTGTTCGGGGAGGTCTGTGGAAACACTCACTCCATGGAGTCTGGGAGCCTGATGCTTCCTTCTCATGGGAAGGACACGGTCTCAATACCTTTCAGTAATAAGCAAGGTTCACGGACGTCTGTGCTCCCCTGTAAGAAATTGCCTAAAAGGAGATTTACACAGTATCTAAGGATCCTCTGATCTCTGGTTTCAGATTTTCTCTTTATTTGCCTATTTTTATTTGACAGTAATGCTGATTAAAATTTCTGTGTCCAGAGGACCTCTTCAACTCATATTCGTTTGTTCTTCCCCATAAAATCTTTAAGAATAGCTTTCCTGTTCGTGTCCTAAATGAGGTAAAATAAATTTTGACTGTTGTCCTGGCGGACTTTTCATTTCTGCCCTGAAAGAAACAAAAGGCTCAGTGTATTCATGGTCCATTCCTCCCCTCATCCCACTGCACTCTCTCTTCCAAGAAGAGGTTTCTGGTCATGCACATAGAGATCTGGGCACAGGTTGCAACCCAAACACATCCGTTTCCATCTCAAGGTGAGAAATCGCAGATCAGGGGCCCATATGTTTGAAGGGTGAGGAATCCTGCTTTCAGGCAGTGAAGGGGCAATACGGTAACACCTAACATGGTCGGTAGTAGAGAATAAAGAAACTAAACTCCTTTGACCAGTCTGTCTCCTGGTGTTCTTCAACGTCTGACTCACATAAGCCAATAGAATCTAAATAAAGTCTGCTCAGAGAGGGAAGACAGCACAAATTGACCAGACCCTAAAACACTCCAATCTTTTGAATTAAGTCAGGTACATCTGCTCTTAATTACATACATGCACACATGCACACACGCACACACACACACACACACACTCACTCACACACATAAACGTGCACGCGGGGGCAGATTAAAGTCAGCTGCAAGTTCTCCGCTATGCCTCCCAATGGAAGCAAAGTCTAATTCTCCCACCTTGTGTCTGGGCTGGCTTGAGTGCCCCACCTGACCAAGAGAATGTGATGGTCATGATATTCCGATGCAGCTTAGGATGGCTCAGAAAGCACGCAGCTGTCACCCAAGTCTCTTAGACTGTTCACTCTTGGGGAATGCCCGCCTAGGCTGTTCCTTCTTGGGATCCAGCTGCCACGCTGTTAGAAAACCCAAGGAGCCCCACGGAGAAACCCAGGTGGGGAGGAATCGTGGCCTCTTAGCTGCCTGCCCTGACGGAGCTCCCAGCCAATAACCAGCATCGACCGCCAGCTGCCTGAGTGAGCCCTCTTGGAACCCACAACCACATCAGGTCTTCAAAGGATGCAGGTCAGCCTCCAGCTGACTGCAATACATCAAAGACTCCAACAAGAATACCCCAGCCCAACCCTCTCCTACAAAGCTGTGAACAAAATAAAATGTACATTTTGACCTCTTAAGTTTCTAGGTGGTTTGCTCAGTAGTGATAAATTACCAGAACACACGTATTCCTGCAGTCACTGCTCAGACGCCACGCATCCCACCAAGGACCCCAGTCACTCAAAGTTTAAATTCACTTCCCCTTCCCACTTGCTGGTAATCCAGAAGAAATGGAGTGATGGTTTGTGTGACTTTTCCGGGCCACCCAAATGGGACAAGACTGAAAGTCTGAAAACTTCTCGAGGCAATAGGAATATTTATAAACATTTGGTTTCCAGTTGATGTTGAAGACCCAGATCTCCACGTTACGTGTCTCTTATCCTAAATTAGTTATCTTCTCCAGTAAGAGGAAGGTGGCCAAGCTAAGAAAGCTATCCTCACGATATTTTGTGGAAATTCCTTCCCCATAAAAATTACTTCCTTATTTACGATCATCTTATCTCGTATCTCCAACCCTAATGTCTTGTGACTTAACAAGGAGATGTGTTAAGCACTGCTGTCTCTGAACGTCACATGGCTTTGATGAGCCTCACGACCACTTAAATTACCCAAGTACTGAAACTCAGGACAAACAGAAGAACCGTTAAGGAAGAAAAGCAGTGCTCCTCCATTCATGCCTTCAAGTAAGGACAGCTCAAGGTCATATGGGAAAATGAAGTCTACCACACACACACACGGAGAAGGAAAACCACACTGGAGGCAATGTGATGTCATGTCTGTGGCCTTCAAAACAGAACCCTACCACTTGGAATTACAACACATTTTCCTTCCATGAAGCCTGCTCTGTGCGAAAGGCGGATCATCCTTTTGTGGTGGAAACTCCAGCAGAGAAAGAACTAGATGCATCAATCTCCCTCAGGTCAGCTCAGGACAAAACCTGGAGCCCAAGCTAGCAGAGTCATTCTGACCAGGGGCCAGCTATGCTTGTGAGGGTTTGAGATTTGCCTGGTTTATTAGGTAGAACTTATTCCCACTCTGTAAGACGTCTTGAACGCATTTAGGCCAATTCTCCCAGCACTTAGGAGGCAAAGACAGTCAGATATCCTTGTTTGTGGGAAGCAAAGTTACAAACTACAAAAGCAAATTCTTCATGTTTACTTCAGCTTACCCCATATAATACCACCAAGAAGAATTTATAGCTCTTTCAAAATCCAATGTCTATAAAGACAGAACGCCTCGAAGGAAAATGGTACCATACTTAAAATAGTGATATCCTTTATTAGTACAGTAAAGTCCTATTTTTATGGAATAGGATGGGTCTGAGGTCATTCCATAAAATTGATTTCCCAGAAAATGGAAATAGGCAATTTACCCCAAGAATTTTATTGAAAAATTATGCTATTCTATTTGAATAATGATAGGAATGTTCTACACATTTCCTTTATTAATGAATTAAAATACACAAAACATCATAAAATTATATTAGAGGTTCAAAAGTATCACTTAAATCTTCTTTACCAGTCACTTTCATTTTGTAAAATCAGCAGTTCCATTAAAATCATATTATGTAAAAATGGGTTTTTACTGTAATAATAGTTATTACCTATTTAGCTCCCAAGGATGTTGTGAAAATTAAATAATAAGCCATTGGAAAGCAAATACAAAGTGTCGCTAATACCAGAGGCCAAGAGGGGCAGCCAGATGGAAAAATGAAGGAAATGAGCACCTGCTACCTTAAAACTCACAGCTTTCACCTTTAATTCCATGATGGCCAACACTCCATGCAGGGGTCACGTGTGCTGACGTTAGCCCATTTAATCTTCCCAAAGGGATGATACACTAATTATAGCCCTCATGTAATAGATGACGGTCAGAGAGCCTTCAAATTTGTCCAGTGTCATGCAGTCGGTAAATGTCAGAATCCAAATGTGAACCTAGGTTTGTCCTAGTTGACAGCCCATCCAATAGCTCCTAATGCACCACCACCACCCACAAATATATCTCCGTGTCTCCTAAGGGCCCCTCAGAGCCGTTCCCCATTTTTCAAGATCTCCTTCAGACGTCTCTTCCTCCATGAGGCGATCTCTCTTCTACTCGCCTGAGATGCTTTGATTCTAAATTGTTAACAGCTACTTGGTGTGTCATGACGTATTATGAGCTTCATTAACCCGGCTAAGTCACTAGCTCTTTGAGATCGCGGCTGTATCTGACTTGCCTTTGGAGCCCCAGACCAGGAGCACCTGGTACAGGGCCTGGAACACAGTGAGTGTCCAGTTATTGTTGGTTAAACTGAATTGGAAAGGAATGTTAACTTGAATTCCAATGATGTTCGCCACCAGATGCAAAGCAGATACTTTTACCAATGGCTTACTGCATCAGATACCTCTTTGGAAATTTACCAGTTTTTCCATGTGTGTGCACCTAATAAGACTGTAGTAAGACTGACTTCCTCAAGTAGAGTATTTGACATATGCTAGGTATTCAATAAATAGATTTTTTTTTAAATTCCAAGTGGAGGGAGCAATGTGAACAGTAAGCAGAGAAGCATAAATTCAGTATAATATTTAGTCTGATTGGAATGAGTCAGAGCAAGTAGGAATGGTGAGTTTTAAATATATATATGTATTAAATATATATATTATTAAACATATTAATATATATAAAAGAGTTAGGGCTCTAGAATCACACTGTCTGACTTCCTGCCCCAGTCTTTTTACTTACTAGCTGGGTGAAACTTGGACAAGTTGCTTAACCCCTCTCTGTCCCAGATTCCTCAGCTATAAAAACAAGGACACAAACAGGACCCACTCACAGAGCAGCTGTGAGGAGTAACTGAGAAAATCCACGCAGAACACTCAGCCCAGTGCTCGCACGCACCTGGCACGCCAGTCATAGTTGCTGGTACCGTCATTGTCATTGGCAAAATCTTAACTGTTAAGATTCTGGTCCAAGGAGAAGGCATTATTTTCCACAGGCCGTAGAATCTTACAGTTGTGCTGGGCCGATCCTGCCGAACCCAAAGACTTAGTTCTGGCATCACATTGTGGATGGCATGTGTGACGTTCTTAGTGTCTGTTCTGTGCCAGACTTGGGTGAACAGTGACTTGATTCAAAGGAGGTGGGGAAGGAAAGAAACCAGGACAGCCAGAGAAAAAGTCAAGAAGGCAAAGCTACAAGTAGAAAGAGGAGGTAAATTCAATCCCAAGGTCCATCAGGGGTCAGAATAACAGGGTTTGCCAAAAATCAGAAGGGAAAACTCAGCCAGAACAGCGCCTATGTAAGACCCCAAACTGAACAGAACCATGGATTAAAGAGCTGGCCGCTGTAACTTCCTGGAGTTAGAACAGGGCTTCACAGAGAAGAGAAGCGAGGCCACAAGAAACAAGGACTTTGCTTATCGTGTATTACAAATCTGTTTTCATTCACCTCTTTTTCTGATTGAAAACTAAATAAAGAACAGTAACAATTTAAAAATCTTAACTTCTCTGATTTTCCCAATCACACTGAAGGACAAATTGGGAGATCCTTCAGACATCCAACTCCCGGGCCGCCGACACTTTTTTCCAAAGCACTGATGTAAGGGCAGCTTCATGGAGAATTTGGGCTCTTCTGCGGCGGACCATGAATGAGGGAATAAAGGATGGTGGAGAATGCCGGGGCACACGGTGGATGCAGTCAAACAGCAGGGCCAAGCAAGAGAGCTAGAACTGCTCCTTCCTCACTCAGTGTTAAGGTCCCAAAGGATGTTAAACACTTGGCAACCTTCAAAAGCTTCTTTTGCTTCCTGAACAGAGTGGGGGGAAACAGCTTGCTTAGTGGGAAAAAGCCATAGCCCAGGGCTAATCCACTGGCTAGATTCATCAAAGAGATGGCTGAGACAGAACAGATTTTTCCTTTCTGTATAGAAATGACTCATGAGCTTGTTTATTCAAAAAGTTACAACCTCCATCGAGAGAGGTGGAGGACGTGGGAGCGGGGTGATCATCACAGTTTAAGTTTGTTTTGGGGCAGCCCACTCCCTCCATCCTCACATCTGTGTGTGCACAGTCACACAGGCACCTCCATCCCCAACCCCAAAATGCCTAGAATGGTGGTCAGTATGTTTTGATCTTTTTTCCTTCATTTCCATCGTAAATAAAGCAAACACCACAATGACTCTTTTTGTTTACTCTTAGTCCCTTTAGAAAGGGAATGAACTTGATTGGTTAAGAATAAAGACTTGGAGGCAGACCACTTGGGTCAAAACCCTGACTCTGTTGAACTGCAAACTGTGTGACCCTGGACAAGTTACTTAACTGCTCTGGGCCTCTGTTTACTCTGTCAGTAAACACAGGGATGATGTTGTCACTCGTATTGCAGAGCTATTGTGAGGATTAAATTAGTACATATATGGAGCATGATTTCCAAATATTGTTAGTTGTCCACAAATGTTTGATTCTAGCATTATTATTATTTCACAGATGACCAAATATTCCTCTTCCAGTACTGATCTTCTTTTATTCAGTATTACCGTAAGATGTTCAAAGTAAACCATAAGTGGGGGAGGTAGCTAGAGCTCAGTGGTAGAGCACATACTTAGTGTGCACAAGGTCCCAGGTCCAATCCCTGGTACTGCCATTTAAAAAAAAATTATCCATTGTCAAAATAAATACCCGAGGTATGACCTTCCTTGGACTAGATGAGGTAATACATTGGATACGGACAGAGAAGAAATTCAAGATAAGGGCATTTTGTGGAAATAAATTAGTTTCTATGTCTCATTAACACAATTAAAGGCAAACGTAAGTGGAAGTAGGTCTCTTAGAGGAAATAAATATATCTGGTCTAAAACGCATATTTTCTTCTCAGGCTAGGGAAATTTCCTGGGAGTTTCAAGAATTCTCTCCTAAGAATGAAGAATTTTAGAAGTATGGTGTCTATTTCTACATATCTGAGTGAGGAATCATCTTTCCTTTGTCATACACACAAAAAGAGTTCCAGGTAGCTGGATGAATAAACAGATGAGAGCTTAGATAGATAGACAGATGATAGACAGATTGATAGACTTATTTTTCCATTTTATTTATCTGTTCCTTTTCCAGCATCTTTGAAAAATCATGGCAGCAGAAGGCCTTGTCATTTTTTTCAGGACTGTCTTTAAAAGACTCACAAAGGCCAAAGATAAGGAGGTATTTGCAAATTGCTTCTTTCCATATACTCTGTGTCTTTCAAACATAAGGATACTAGAAATTTCTGTAAATCTGTTCTCTGGCACAGTAGAAAAATTACCCAGTTAGCAGATGAGTCTAACTCCTTTTGGCACGAAGATGATTTATCCCACTTTTAATAGAGGTGAACCTTTAATGAACAATTTTTTCTCATTTTTCCTGGGTTATGAAATTCCTCTCTTGGAATAACCCCCAAAGAGAAGGTGGTAGACATAAGCGCCTACTCACTTCCACGTTCTTTGCTGTGTTGTTCAATGTATGTGAGTGACAGGTAATCCCCAATGAGACTGACCTGGTTCGGTCTGTCTGTGACTAGTTAACCCATAGATTGTTTCACTCACTGGGTAAAATCAGGACGTCATCCCCAGGGCCTGGAATGGTACCGTTGTGTCCTCCCCAGCCCTCTTCCACACCTTCCCACGCTTCAGGGAGGGACCACTTTAAAATCGATTCAGGTGCCAAGGTAGAAGCTAGAAAACAAAAGGAAAACAGCAAAGGTAACTATGAAAATCTGATTCACGATGACAACTTGCAAACTCGATCCCTATGTTAGGATGCTGGTGACACAGTCGCTTCCCAAAGTAGCTGCCTTTAGACAGTTAATAACCTTCCACAAAAACACATCATCACGTATAAAGCAAATAATGATTCAATCCTTAGATGACTTCCACTTCTGGGAAAATATACTCTTCTTTTATTATTAAACGTTAGTGTTTCACCTTTATTATAAATATTGTAACATATGTTAATTGTGAAACATTTGGAAAATGCAAATATAGAAAGAAGAAGAAAAAATACTAATTGCCTACTGTCTCGCCACCTAGAGGTAACAGCCATTAACCTTTTATTTGTATTTCCTTCCAGAATTTCTCAGCATTTTTACATAATTTAGACCCTATCACATGCAATTTTACATTCAGCTCTTATTTTACTTTGCTTAGCAGGTTTTCATATGCATTTTCTTTTTTTATTATTTATTGAAGTATAGTCAGTTACAATGTGTCAATTTCTGGTGTACAGCATCATGTTCAGTTGTACAAATATATGTATTTGTTTTCTAATGTCACTAAAACTCCTTGTAAACATACTTTTAATGGCTACATAATATTCTATCATATAAAAAATCTATAATTTATTTAAGCCTCCATGTTTGGCATTTAGGCTTTTTCTACTTTCTTTTTAAATTATAAAGAATGCAATATTAAGTATCTCCAAGCAAACCTGCCAGGATTCATAATTTCTTCTTAAATCTTAGCAATGGAATCACTAAGAGCAATTAATACAGCTCTTAATGCAATTAAAGGCAGGGTAATAATCTGAACACCTCTCACTGTAGTAACGCACATACAGCTTGTATGTTACCCCTGGTTTTTACTGATTCAGCCCCTGATGATCAAATGGCATTTTCTTTTCCACCCTCCCACTGCCCTGCACCGCACCACGCTGAAAGGTACCCACGTGTTCGTTTCTGGAATGTGATCCCTAACAGAGTCAGAAGGCCAGAGAGACTGCCTCAGAGGAGGAGGAGGAAAAGATTCACAGACCAAATGTGCTTCTTCCAGGACAGACCTTCTTTTGTTCAGCCTTAACTTAAGAAGTTCAAAGCAAACCATCAATGAAACTAGGTCTTTCGGGGGGGATATATACTTGTCCTGTGAAAAATACTTTCTTCTCAGGCAAGGGAGAAATTCTGGGAGACTCAAGAACTCACGTAATGGAGGGTAAATCTTATCTACTACTTGCTAATTTCACCAGCATGGATAATGGGTGCCTTCTCTATCAGAAGTGTCCTAAGAATAGTGACACAAAAAGACATAAAATGTCGTGCTTGCCCCCAAGGGGGTAACAACGTTGTGTAAGTACGTAAGTAAATTCTGGGGGAATAGAGCACTGAAGGGAGTTCTCTTTAATGGTTCCTGACCAAGGGAGGCAGTGAGACATTGCCAGGGAAGGCTTCCTGCAGAAGCAGCATCTGAGCTGCATTGTGAAGGCTTAGGACCTACCAGCCTAAAGGGGGAGGCGGCGGTGAGGGGATGTGGTGAGAGTCTGCACTCCAGAGGGATGAGCACACGCAGTGGCAAAAAATGAGAGAGCACGTGGAGGAACTACAAGCAGTTCGGTGTTGCTGCGTCCCAGAGCTGGAAGGAGGCAGGTGGTCAGGCTGGAGGAATAACGAGAGTTCAGAGTGGGAAGGGTGACAAAGATGGAGGAGCCAATGGTACCCGCTGGGTTTCCAGCAGTGGTGTCAGGTGGGGATGCCATGAAGACAGACAGCGATGAACTCAGTTTGGGCCACATAGAGTTTGGGGTGTCTCTGAAGAGATATATGGCAAGCAGGGGATGGCTGTGACTCTGAAGGATGGGAGAGAGCTCTGAGTCAGAGAGATGGATTTGGGCATCACTGGTCCAGAGGTCGTAACTGAAAATCTGAGCATGGTTGTGATGGCTCCAGGGGACTGCAGTGTGGAAAGAGAAAATGCCTGAGGTCAGAACCATGAGGAACACCCAACTATTTTGTCTACCTACCTGAACCCAACTCCCCAGTGGTCACGGTCTAATTAGGGCCCTGGGGAAATGTAAAAGTATATGGATTGCAGTCAGGTAGAAATCCGAGGCAATTTAATTAGCACAAAATACACCGCACGCCGTGGAAATCAGGCAGCATCTGGGAACAAGCCTCACTCAGAAACAGGCTTTAGGAATATTTCTACACACCAATAATATGGGGCCTAAGTTTCCTCCCAACTTTGCCTCCTTTGCAATACTATCTCCCAGGTAGGGTTAGGGTGGGGGCATTTGTTGAAATGGCCACTAACCAACATCCCCGAGGCCAGAGAGGGATGTTCTTATATCCAGTGATTTTTCGAACAAGCAATGACCAGGTTCCTTAAAATCCTACTCCAAGCCTCAAAAAAAAAAAAAAAACCTTAATTACTTCAATTTTTGTATCACAGCTTTGGAAGCAAACATTCTTCACCTTTGCCATCTTTCGCTCTTGTTTACAGAGGGCTGCAATGGTTTTTAACTGAACAAACTAAACCTTAAGGTGGCTCTCCCAAGGGAGGCAATGATGAACGAATCTGATCATTCTATACCGCTCTGCCTTCAAGTAGGAACTCAGTGGAGAAGGCTATGTTTCAGTCTCCTCAAGAGTTATTAGATGCCCATACAGTTAACACCAGGCTTCTAGACAACTTTTTTTAACGTACAAAGTGGGGAGGAGAAGAAACGTCAAGAGTTAAAGAAGCCGTCAGAGACATACAGGGAGAACCAGAAGAGGGAAATGGCTTGGACGACGAAGAAATGGAGAATGTTATTAATAGCAAAGTTCCAGTAAAAGAGGGAACAAGAAGTGACTATTGAATGTGACAGCCAGGGCATGGGTGATCAAGGAAGAGGGTCCCAGCGGAGTGGTGGAGGTGGAAGCCACTGTGGATTACAGTGGATCGAGGAACACACTGGAAGTGAGAAAGGCAAGACACTGGATCCTACTGCACAGCACAAGGAACTATATCCAATACCTTGCAATAACCTATAATGAAAAAGAATAGGAAAAGGAATATAATTATATATGTATAACTGAATCACTCTGCTGTACTCCAGAAACTAACACAACATTGTAAATCAACTCTACTTCAAGTTAAAAAATAATTTTTAAAAATTAAAAAATAAAAGCTCATTGAGGAATGGACAGCTTTAAGATTTGAAACCCTCAGACTTTGATCTGTCTTCCCAACTTTTAGATAAATTAGACGTCTCTTGAAACTGGAGTCCTGGTCAGGACCAGCCTTTGCGATGAACCCTCACCCCTACTTTCCTCTCAAATTTATCAAATCAACAACCACCATAATTTGAGGGGGTCTTCAACTGGGTATATAAGCCAAATAGTGCTTTCTCCACCTTAATCCTTCAGCTACCCAGCATTTTATGGCTTCTCATCAGGAGGAGGCTGGTCTTCTGGGAAGTTTGCAGGAGCGATGTCAACTAGAGGAGGATACAGTATCCACAAATTGTGCTTTGCTTTGATTTTTTTTTTTTAATTGAGAGGCACTGAACACAGGAAAGACGGAGAGGTTAACTTCACAAGATAAAGAGTCATTCACTGATAAAGTTCAGAAGCTGCTGGAAGGGGTAGGGTGACTTTAAAAGGAGAAAGACTGACTAGATTCAGAGACTAGAGGAAAAGAAAGAAACTTAGATCTGTGGCGAAAGGAATGGCATATTTAAGAAGAGATTATCTGATCATCTAAATATCCTGATACAACTATTGGCATCATTTGCAATGAGCCCCCACTGAAAAGACAACACAGTTGAGGTGAAGACTCTGCGGAAATATTTTTATCTCCCCCTAGTGTGGGTCGCTTCACCTGCCTCCTCTCTCCCATCTTTTAAAAAGCATCGTGGACACTGAGAGGAAGCCAGGGAAGCCACAGTGCTGGAGGAGAATAAAAGACTTGCATTGGGATCTTCACAAACCTGGGTACCATCTTGACCCAAATTAGCATAAATCCTTAGCCCAAGTCCACTCAGCACCTTGATGACAACCTTCATCAGCACCACCTCCTCTGCCTCTTCCAGCACTGGCCCACACGTATCCTAGTTCCTGCTGCCTCTGGAGTTTCCACAATGTCCCCACAAGGATGAGCACGATCACGTACAAGGACTAAGCCCTCAATGAACTGAGTGAGCTGAAAGGCTCCGCAGCAGAACACCTTAACCCGGAATGTTTTTCCTGTATTACATACTCACTGGATCTCTGAGTGGGTAAATGTACTGCTGAAACTCCATTATTTATTCCATTCTTGGTTTGTCAAAGAATCTTTGATATTGCAAACATTGTTCTATTTTTCCATAGAGCTCTCCATTAAACAAAACATGCACCCACATTTAAATTTTGACATTAGCACATAGACCCCACACCATGGAAATCAAGCAACGTCATGGAACTATAGTAATAAATATTTGAATATAATGAACGGTAATGGACTAGTTTTGTAACTCCCTGTGTCCTGTGTCTCAGGATAGTTTACTATCCCAACCTATGTAGGCTAGGAAAACTGGCTATATATAGTTGATTTTAATCTAACTCATAAATTAATATATGCCAAAAGTAATCTGAACACTTTGGGGTTTACAAGGTATAGAAGAAAGAACACTGGACTGAGTTGGAAACGAGTTCTCATCCAGGCTCAACCACTCACTACTGTTGTAACTAAACTTTAGGCTCCCGTGCTCTCATTTGTAAAATGGGGCAACTGGATAGGAAAGCCTGTGAGGTTCCTTCCCTTATTAAAACTCTACAACTCTATGAAGCATCAGCTTTCCATTCATTCAGCATGTTGTAAGCGACAGGCCAAGTGAATCATCTCCCAGTTAAACTGACCCCTGCTGAAAAGCCCTGGATACTGGCCACCCACAGTGTCCTTCCAAAGAGTCCCGAAGACAGAAATCTTCACACTAAGTGCTGAGTGGCATGTCATGCAGACTTAAGCTGCTTGGCCCAGGAGTGGCCACCCATAGAAGGCCTGGTGTCCTCCGAGGGGGCCTGGCACAAGAGCTCCCCAAAGGTCCCCTACAAAATGGGGACTGACCCAATCGATCAAATGAATCTCTTCTTGGGACATCCAGAGAACAGAGAATTGTAAGACACTTTTCCTTGGTAACAGTTATTTTAAAAGAAACTTATTCCTTGATTAGTCACTTGATTGACATTCCTTGGTGACCATAAGACCTCCATGAAGTCAAAGACCATTCCATCGTGTCCACCATTACAGCGCCCACATCTCCCATGAGAGGCAGTCAACAAACAAAGCCTTCTGAGGCACCTAAAGGAAAAAAAGTGATAAAGAACCAGGGACCTAAAGAGCCAACGCTATGGCAGCTCAGAAACAGACATAGAAACAAAGAATCACGTGTTTCTTAGTCCAATAAGCATGGAGTAGTCATTGTCCGTACTTCTAGCTTAGCGTTTTAGTCCAATACCTGCAACCTCATTTACTTATTAATTTAAACGGAGGAGTTAGATCATTTTCTGATTAGCCTGGGCTCTTCTCTGACATAACACACACACAAAAATGCCACTGGAAATCAAAGGAAAACTCAGCCTTTGAAAAGATTTATCCCTGCTGCAAATGTATAGTTAAACGGACTCAGGATAAACAAAAACAAACAATGAAATACATTAGAAGGTGCTTCTGAGTCATTTAGTCTTTGAGAGTTTAGCTTTTATGAGTTATAAAGGTTTCACAGAACCATCTGACTTTTGGGGACGATTTGTTTACCCTGATTTCCTGAAATTACTGGGAACAATTAAAGTTCTGAGGTACCCTGAATTTTTTCTTTCCATTTGGTGGGGGTCTAATGACTCATTTACAGATCTGGACTCCTGTGTGCACATATGGTCCGTAATTTATGAAATGTGCTTATTTACATGTCGTAATTCTTCCTTTCCAATGTTCTGAAGTGCACCATTCTTATATCTTTCTCTGACATGCAGACATCTATTTTAGCTGTAGGGGTGACACAATAAATTGTTGTCAGACATAAAAGCGTTCAGGCTGATCCCTGCCCTACAAACAATGTGATGGGAAGAATTTATAAACCTCTGGGAGGACATTCTGCTGTGCCAGGCAGTCTATTTGGTGGGTTAATACTCACCTGAAATAGTTGGGGACACACCTTCCCTCACCTGGAGACTCACTTGAACTTGGCCTTCACCTGAAACTGAAAACAAAAAGCCACCACTTGGATGTGATACAAAGATTCCCTTAATACAAAAGATATTCCAATGGGAGAAAGATGGCTTTATGCTAAATTCTCCCCAACCTAAGAAAATTTTCAAAATAAAAAAAAAGGAAGTCCTTGTTAGTTAGCTGAACAATTGATTTCCAGCATTTGGTTGTGATTGCTTTTATTTGATTAAACTTAATTGCAGTGAGGTTTCCTAGAGAATTGGCACATAAATAATTAGGGGGGGAAATCCTTTAACCATATGTTCTGTGGAGGCCAATGATGGTCAGCAGGGCACCCCTCACATCCCATTTCCTCTGTATCGGTTGGAAGGCTCCACTTTCAGAATGCATGCATTTTTCACCAATAGAGTTCAGATCACCCGTGAAATGTATTTGCTTTACCTTTCCCCAAACAAATTGTCCTTTTAATGAAGGCTTTTCTCCACCCCCCCCTCCCATCTTCCAAACCAACTGAGCACATTTAAAAGGCCTGGGGTTCGTTAATTTTAAGTGTTCAATAAATTAGTGGAAATAATCAAAAGGCCTGATTCTTTCTGATAATGACAATTTGATGTCATATAAACCAGTAGATTAAGCTGGGAACATATGCTCCTTTGCCAAGAGAGGCTGCTATAATTAAATAGTGAGTGCATCTACAAGGTGCTCTCACGCCTGATTAATTAGTAATCAGGTGCGCGAACTCCACTTTTCAGTAACACCTTGTCTCTTATTGGTTAATTACCTTTCCGCCTTCTCAGATGTCATGGAAGCCAGCACCTCCCACCACCGAAGGACCCGAGGCTGCTGCAGCCTTGAGGCTTCGGTCAGCCCCATGCTCTCCATGTGCCTTTCCCTGAAGCCCTAAACCGTCTCCTCCATCACAGGATGGGGCAGACAGACCAAGGATCATTCTTTCTAATTACAAAGCATAAGCTCCAGAGCATCACAAAGAAAATAACCCCCAGACACCCCTGATGAGATCTCGCTGGTCCTTCTTTTGATCTCTCTTCTCGTTTAACATTTTCCTGTAATAACCTACAATGGAGCATAATCTGCAAAAATACGGAATCACGAGGCTGTACACCTGGTGCTAATATCATACTGTAAATCAACTATACTTCAATTAAAAAAAATTTTCCCATTATAAAAAGTCTGTGGCTTTCTCCTTACACATTTTGAGACCAGGCACAATGGCCAATGTGTTCGTTATGTGTTCTACTTGATCACAACGTCCAAAGCTTCATTTAAATTGTTTCTTTATACTATTGCATATCTCACCCACTTTTCTAGCTGAAATGATAACAATAATAATAATAATAATAATAATAATAATAATAATAATGAATAATAAAGCCACCAGCCCCAAATCTCATCTCTTTTTTTCCTCTGATGTCTAACTCACCCACTTCTGCTCATACTTGATCCAAGCATTTTTCTAAAGTTGAAAAGCACTTCTAAAACCACACTGTGATAATTATCACAAGCTCGCTCTTGATTTAATAAATACGATTGAGCATCAACTGCAGTGAATTGAGGATTCCCTCAGTCTTTAGCTTTGTCGCTACATCTTTGAGGAAGGGACTTCTCTCATGGACCTTAAGACACTAGACATTATTGGGAATGTAGATACTTAATTTTCATAGACCAATCTAGAAATCCTAAGTTTATAGTGCTCTACTCTGGGTGCCAGAACTTAATGGTAAAACAAAAATAAAAAAAAGCTCAATCAGTGAGAAAAGCAAAAGAGAATCTGAGGGGGAGGGTGTAGCTCAGTGGTAGAGCACATGCTTAGCATGCAAAGAGTCCTGGGTTCAATCCCCCGTACCTCCTCTAAAAATAAATAAATAAACCCAATTACCCTCCCCACCAAAAAAAAATTTTCAATAAGACTACATAAAATTTTTTTAAATAAAATAAAGAGAAAAAGAACATGGCAAGAGGACATGCAAAAGTCTGTAGCAATAGAACACTCTTGTATAAGAGAAAGGAATCAAAGATGGTAATAGGATCAAACTCTAAGAAAGGCAAATTGGGGGGAAAACTCCAGGAGTCATTTGGAGAAGGGAAGTCCATTCATTTAAAGATGTTATAAAAATCATCCTCGTGAGTACTTTCCAGGCATCTATAGATTTCGGTACATCTGTGCCGTCTGCCTTAAGACGTGGCCACTGAGGTAAAGAAAGTAAAAAAAAAAGTCACCCGTTAAGAGTCTTTTAAAGCCACTCTGGCCACTTCACTATGACTGATTCAACCCAAAATAACTACAATTTATACCTAGGAGAGAAATAGTTAGGGTGGTGGGGGTGGAGAATAGAAACGCCATTTTTCCCACTAGACAGAGGAGGAAGTTTGAAGCACAGGGAATATAATCAATGTACGCAGAACCCCCCGGGGTAGAAAGGACACCCAGCACCAGGCACCGCAGTTAGGATGGCCGGGTAGACTCCTGTGCGGCAGTGATTTCCCTGGGGGCTGAACGGGCCAACCCTGGACAAACCTGACCCCCATTCCAGGCTGTCCCACTTCCCTACGTTCACTAGAGCCCTTCCCCAGCCCTGTTCCTGGGGATCCAAGGCTATCCCGCCTGCACCTCTGGACCGGTGGCTTCCGATCTGAGTGGATGCTGACTATTCATCCTCGACACGTGCACAAATGACGCCCGCCTCCAGAGCCACCTCTTCCCCAAAGCAGACGATGAAACTAAAGCATGCACTGAAAAGCTACTGTTACTTTATTAAAGCGAG
Source organism: Vicugna pacos (assembly GCF_048564905.1). Taxonomy (NCBI): domain Eukaryota; kingdom Metazoa; phylum Chordata; class Mammalia; order Artiodactyla; family Camelidae; genus Vicugna; species Vicugna pacos. The sequence goes on along the minus strand of NC_133006.1, from coordinate 9,468,079 downwards.
TGTGTGAATACCATTCAATCTGAGAGAAGCAGTTTCAGTGTCAGAGAAAATGGAGCAAAGTTACTGAAAGTGGGAAAAATCAGAAAAGTCTGGTGTCCTGTACCACCGCGCCCGTACACGCCCCCTGCGGGTTGGTTCTGAGCACGTGAGCACGCCTCAGAGGGCTGTTTCCCCCCAACACACCATTTCCAGGCTGTGAGAGGCCACAGGGAGTTGGGGTGAAGCCCCCCCCAACGGCCTGGATTTGAGTCCTGGGTCTTCCAGTTCCTAGATGTGGGCGCCTGAAGAGTTCTGAACCTCACTCATTTCCTCTTTAAATGGGACTAACTGTACTGCCTACGTCATAGGGTAATCCAGGTAACGTGCTCCGCCTAGCGCTTGGCTCAAAGGAAAAATACACGTTAGTCATTATCAATACGGTTATGACAACACGCTCATTATTCTTGGAGCCAGTTGACAGAACCCGAGAAGTATGCTTTTCCTCTTTTTACAGCCGCACCTAATCACGGCGAGCCCTAGAATTCAGAGCTGTAAGCAACTTAACCAGACCCGCTGAAGTCTGCTAAGTGCTCTGACTCTATAAAAGGCAGTGTAAATGCGGTGTCGTTTCCAATTTGGATAAATACAAGGAAGGATAAAAATCATTTGAGAATAAAGGTATCGACTGGGGAAGAGCTTAAGAGCCTAGCACAAGCTGTGATATTGTACATATGTTTTCTCAGCGCTTATGACTGCTGATTTTGTGTTTGTAATACGAGAATGGTTAATCTCCTTTGTTTATCGGTGGAGGCTCCCTGCCGTTGATCCTTCCCAGATTGTCAGAATATCTGGTTGGTCCTTAAAAAGAAAAGAAGTCTTTGGGTCAATTATGGCCAAATTATTCTGGCGAGTGCTATACGATCTAAGCTTGCTATAAACACAGACATCTAGGGAAGAGAGAAACGTTAAGAAAATGGCTCTCATTTAGAGGAAAAGGAGTTACCCATCTAGATCTGACCCTCGCGCCTGCCAGAGTTACGTGTTGTGCTGGCAAATTTTGTCCTCGCCAGCGCCCTAGGCGAGAGAAAAATTAATTGATTCTCTCCCAGAGCAGGTCCCATTTTTGCTTGGAATTTTGGAGGGAGAAAGTACCTGTCTATCTATAAAGAAAAAAACAGCTGGCATCTAGCAACAGACTCCCCTCCTGTTTCCTTCCTCATTCTGTCCCCATGCTCGCTTGGCCACTGAGGTTTACACATGTACCAGGGCCTCTCGCTCAGCCCACTTTGTCTAGTGTGAGTCAGCCATGGACTACACACGGAGAGACCACCACACACGACTACTTCTACGTCTGTGAATTTCATCCAGTTTCACCCTGACTCGTGCCCACTCTCCGTCTCTGTCCGCCCCGGGCCCAGACTCCAGCGCCATCATCATGGGCCACTGCTGGCTGGGTCCTCCCTACATTTTCACCTCCGCCTGCCTGGCCCTCCGCCTCTGCCTCTTCTCCCGGCTCCGCCCCACACACCTGCGCACTCCTGCTGTTCCCCCTCCCCTGTTCAGTGAACTTAACCTCGCTCCCCAGAAACTAGCCTCTTTCACTCAGCCACGAAGAAGGCTTTCTTGTCAACTGGTCCCAGGGCAGCTAAAGCTGGGTTCACAGGACCACACTCCCGTCGGATCCCGGCCTCACGGAGACAGCCACCGAGTCACCTCGGCCCGAGGAACCCAGGGTCTTTTCAAGACCTTCACAGAAAAACGGTATGAAAATCCAGCGAACACCTGTGAGTCTCCTATTATTCCCAGTAACATTCATCCACAAAAGGGTGTAGTTTCCTTAAGTGTAAGAGTAAAAGGACTTGATCGAGATGCCGACAGATAGACCTGCATTAACCAGGCCTGAGAGTCAGCTTCATTAAACCTTCTTAATTAACGCCAAGAACAGTAACAGTCGCTCTTCTGACTCAGAGCAATGTTTGCCACGCTTGCGGAGGGCGTGTGTGACTCCTGGGCCCTGCAGAGGTCGGCAGAACCAGAGCTCCCGGGGGTGGGGGGCCCAGGAGCGCTTTTCCGTACTGTACACTCCAAAATGTGGTTTGTTCTCAGAGGCAGGTGTTCTTAGCCAGTGAGGAGACTCAGATAGAAAAAAACAAAAAAAAAACAAAAAAAAACAGATCCTTATAGTCACAATTCTTACTTTTCATCAATTATACCAAAAAACTTGGAGACCACATTATATTCCCAAAGCATAAAATGAGAGGTGACGATTTTAGTGCTTTAAAAGTTTTATTTTAACAGTTATGAATGCTAATGTATTTTAGAGGAAGCAAGTAGGTCATTAAACCCATGATTTTATGAATATTATTGCTTAGCAAAAGATATGTTTTATTTATTTTGGGATTTTTTGTTTATTTGTTTTTTGCTTGTTTGGTTTTTTTCTGGGGGGGGTAATTAGATTGATTGATTTTTAGTGGAGGTACTGTGGATTGAACTGAGGACCTCATGCACACACTCTACCCCGGAGCTATATCCACCCCCACCAAGATAGGTTTTAAAAGTAAGGCAGTGTGGGAATTGATTTACAAAAAAATATCAGGTAGGTAATAGTACAGGAGGCATAAGAATGTGACAAACTGTGAAGGTGACACTCAAACAGGTCAAGTTGAAGCAGCACAGAGTTAATAGAGAGGAACAGGTTTTTTCCTACATACAGAAGGAAGAACTGGTTTACAAGGGTAGGGATGTAAGCTTGGATTAAAACAAAACAAAATGAAACACTAGTACGCTAGAAAAAGCAGCGAACTAGCGTCAGAAAGGCCAAGTTTGGAAACTGGTTACACCACTTATGACCTGCCGGAATTCAGGTCAGCCACCAGCATCACTGAGAGAATTCATTCCTTAGTCTTGAATGATCCCTTGAAAAAGTATCTGATCCTGATTTCTGAGTTCTTCCTTCCTTCCTGCTTTCTTTCCTTTTGCCCCTTTCTTCCTTCCTTCTCCTTTTGGAGAAGTTGCTTATAATTGAGAGGCAAAATCCCTTCCCGCGTCCACAGTTCCTGTCCCATTCTCTATATTTTTGCCACAAAGGTCCATGCACTTCCCTGAAGTCAGTCCTCTATATTACTGGTACAAATCCTTGGGGGTCTTTGGGGAATGAGTTTTCTATACAAATGTAAATTAATTTATTAACTAGAATGCTATAGATTGCCTTCGAGGGCCTCAGCATGGGGAGGGCTGTGCAATTTCAAAGGATTATGATTCTGCTCATAAAAATTTTCCCCAAGAACTCGGGGGAGCCAGTTGAGTCCTGTCTCCTCCTTAGATCCTCACAAGGTTCCTTCTCAAGGAATCGCATGGGGTTTTCTGGACCAGCTGAAGATCAGAAGAGTGGAGGCAGCAGCCTGCCCCATCCCAGCGTCCCAGCACTTTGAGGTAAAAAACACCCAGGCGGGATCCTTAGTCTCCTAGCTGCGAAATTTCGAGAACATTCCTTATTTTCAGGTTCTCCCAAGTTAACAGCATCTTCCCTGAGCCTTCTGTGTGATGTGACTTGAGTTCTTTGGGGGCAATGAGCAGAGACAATGAAGTCCATCTGTCTTTCCATGCACAGCCCTTCTTGCCAAAGAGCCAGCCTTTATCTTGGCGAGGGGGATGTTTGGAAACAAGCACGGGCCGGTCTGGCTAGACGTGTCTTTTTTCAGACCGATGGGAAGAAGGTGGTACCCAGGAGCCGCTGAGCATCGCAGGCGGACTTTCTCAGCTGCCGCCTCACACAATGTTCCGGCTGGGCCGCATCCCGGCCGCGCGGGTGGGGGCTGTGTGAACTCGGGAGGGCAACTGTGAATGGCTTGGCATCTGATATGAATTTATCACCGGCTGCCGGCCGGGGCGGGAGAAGGCAAGGGGACGGGGCCGTGAGTGTTTAATGCACCCTGCCACAACCCAACAGTTTGCCCTAAAGAGCCTCTTCCCGATATAAAAGGACAGGGTCAAAAGTAAGTTGACCCCGGACAGAATGTACAATTATTAGACGAGGGCTGTGGACGAGCAGCTGCTGGGACCCCACTGGTGCCGCATCGGGCTTCCAGGAGGCAGAATGGGAATAATCAACTCAAGATTGTTTTCTCCACCCCTCTCCACCCACCGTTACCCCCAGCCTCGTCCTCCTGTTTGGGGCAAGTCCCATTATATTCCTACAGGAAGACGCCTCGCCCTCCCTGGCAGCTGCAATAATCGTGTCCCTATTGTGATGAGGACCTCCTCCTGGCCACCCCCCTACAAGTGGCCATTGTCAGCGCAGAGTCAGTGATTACACGCTCCGCCTGATGCTCTGGGGGCCCCAGCTGCCTAAGTTCTGACACACGAGCGTGCGGAGGGCCGGGGAGGGGGCCGGTGGAGGTGAGGGCAAGAAGTGGGGGGGTGGGGCGGGGACCCCATGTCTGTGAGATGGGACGCCGACATACCAGACCTTCTGCATAAGTCAAGCCCAGAACAAATGAGGCTTTATCCGGCCCCGGTGACGAGGGGTCTCATCTCCCTTTGAAGTAGAGCAGAGCATGGGGCCCGAGCTGCTCTCCCTCCTTTGGACCAAGCAAACATCCTGCTTTTGATACGCTACACGCTCATTATCTCTGCCCCATTTAATGATTTTTGATTGAAGGGTGGCGGCTGGGATGCCGAGAAGATCGTTAGAGAGGCTCCACGCAGCCAAGCCCGCAAGAAAGGCTCTCCTTGTGCCTGGGCCTAAATTCGGAATTTCTTAACAGTGTGCGCTTGTTCTTAGCGGCAGATAAGGGCTGAGCGTGAAATTCTTAATTAAGCAATAAATAGAGAGTGGGGTGTCAGCAGATGTAGCCAGTAGCCATGGCAACGGGAATCACATGGGCCAGAGAGCTGAGATGCAGGCCTGGGGCCTGGGCCTGACTGACAGCTGAAGAATCCGACAAAGCTTGTAAACCAGATTAATTAGCTGACTAATTATTTCATAGCGTTAATGTAACTAAAAAATAAAAATAGTTCACCATGAACTGAAACATCCCTGGGAAGAGAAAAAAAAAAAAAAAGAAAGAAAGAAAACCAGCGGGGACAGAGGCAGTGGGAAACCGGCTGCGGAAGGCAGGGGCAGGAGCTGTCGGGGACGCCAGTCATAGAAACGGGGAAGTGGGCTCGCCGGGTCGGACTCCGACTTTGCAACTATAAAGGGACACGTGCTCCACCGTCAGACCCACTGGCTAGCCCGGCTCAGCCCTTACAGTCCTCCACTGCCATTCATAACAGTTTATCACATCAAACGCCGCCCCTCCGGGAGGCTAACACAAACCACAGCACACAAGTACTTCCCTGTGGTCTACTCTGTAAGTAGCTCTTTGGGCAGAAGTCTCAGGGGCTTTAGAAAGGCACCCTGAACCAATCTCCTTAAGAGAGCTTCTTAAATGAGCAAAGTTATCTTATTCTGTGGGTAACAACTGCTTACATCGCATGGTAGTAAGATTCAATCCAGGGACCAATATATCACAGATGTCGTGTTAACAGGAATCTGCTTTCTGACAAAATCTAGTCAAGGAAGACAGAATGAGACTCTATCAGACAAGTTACCACAGATATACTGAGTTCGAGGCACACGAGCTTGTTAATCTTCTGGGGGAAGAGCAACATTCTAGAGAAATAACTTACTGAGAAAATGTGCGGTCAAACAACACGGCATGCTAATCACCCTGGAAGATGTTTGGGTGTTTTGTACCACAATTCCAAGAGGTAAGTACTCTTAACCTCGTTGGTGGAGCATTTATCATCTCATGCCCCAAATTAAATAGCCAGCCAGCCACTGATCAAAACCTGAGGCCGGAAGCTCTGGCCAGGAGCCTTCCAAAGAACCTGCATTCTGTAAGACATTTGCTGAACAAAGACAAAACCTGCCTTGGTGAAGAAGAGAAAACATGTTATATGTGCAGGAGTTTTTCTTTGTCACTGGGGATCGGTAAGAAGTTTTCTCCCACAACCCTGCCTGGCACGCTTCCCCCCACCACCCTTTCTGGTCAGTGGTCCATGATTCCTGAGTGGGCAGCACACTCTAGTGGAGGGCTGAACACCAGGAGCTGGAATGCCTGGGTTCCGGTCTTTGCCCTTCTCGGCTGGGTCAAAGACTGGTCCAGCATCTTAAATCACACACTAAGCAGCCAAACAGAAGAAACGAAGATAATTGTGATTTTTTTGCAAACTTCCTCTCTGGGGTTGGGGGGATGTGGTAGGGTTGCAAACAAACAATACAGAAGACAGTTCACTTAGAAGTGGTCAAAGAATGAGAGAAGCACAGCCAACTGTCGCTGGAGCAGGACTCGGAATGAAAGGGCAGCTGGGGAAAGGAGCCGGGTCCCCCCACGCCCACCCCGCAAAGCCTGTCAGGAAACTCAGTGGACCTGGAAGAGGTCAAGCAGTTTCCCTACGGTAAAGTGAAACTTCAGTGTACACAACTCACTCTCCCCATGATTTTTTGTTTTTGTTTTTTTTTTTTAATCCTAGGAATATGTCCACATAGACTGAAGTCTTGACTTCTCTTCTTGGAGTAAATGTATTTTATGCAAATTATCGCAATCACAGACCTATAAAGTCACAAGTTCCAAAAAAAACAATTAAGTGGAAGTAACAAACTAATCATTAGGTAACCGGAACTCTATTGTCTGGAGGCTGTTTGAGGTGTCAGCTACCACTCCCTCACCGCCATTACGGCACTGGTCTACGGAACACATGGTAGCCTGATGGTCAACTGCCTAGCGATGGTATCAGCTCCACACTGAGGACATCCCAGTCACACCACCCAATATAGCTGCATGGACGCCAGCATGGAGGACCAGCGTGAGCCTCAGTTCCTCCTACGTCCTCAAGTCCTCCCTGGGCCACACCAGGAACGGGAACAGATCTGGCTTCGCCACCCACCTACTCCATCATTCAGAGGACAGAGGATGTACAGATGGCTGCGAAGGCCACTGCTTGGAGCACTGGGAACCCTCTCCAAGGAACCAGGATCTCCAACCTTACTAAACATTCCATCAACCCTCTGTGACTTCCTGTTCCTGGTCCAACTCATGTTATTCCAAAGTGAACATACGAAGGTATTCTGACATAAAGAATCTTTAATGAATAAAGGCCATCTGCCTAGTGAAAATGGTTTATACTGAAATAGTCATCTACATCACAGATACGCACATACATTCATAGAGATGTACATCACATGTAAACATATATGCTACATACTTACAGAGATGTGCGTGTGTGCTGTGTGTATAAATACAGTATAACAGTACAACTGGCTATTAATTCAATAAATAAGCTAGCAAAGGGGAAGAAAATCTATAGCTGCGTGGCGATTTTTTTTTTTTTGTCTTTATGCCACAGTTGTTCTCATCTCATGTTTGGCTTATGTCTGTTCAAATTAGCTTGCAGTTCATGCACAAAATCTGATCAATGGACAAGTCAGGCTCCTCAGAACCACGCTAAGCAAGAAAACAAGAGCAGTTTGAAATGAAAATTTTGTTCCCGAATATACATCAAGTCAACAGCCGGAGAAAAAGTTAATGGCAACTGTTTGCTCTTACTTAATGGCTGCATTTGACTCTAGAGGAAAAACTGTCTCTGGGATCTCTTGTCCATCCTAAGATTTCTTTTTAGAGTTTTAGCTGACATTTATGGGTGGATCAAATCAGAAATAAAATTTGAATGGTACAATTCAGTGCAAATAACATAAACAACGATCCATTTGGCAGAGGCTTCAAAAATACCCAGCGGGCACCATCCTCTCCTCTCTGGGGCTATTAAAATGTAGTCGTCCCCAGGTTCAAGTGTAGATCAGACTCAGTTGACATATGGTGAGACACAATGAGAGGGACAAGGGACTCAGGATGACTGCCAGCTCTCTAAACCCGTAGGGCCAAGTCTGGCTTGTGGAAGAGGCTGAGACTTGCCATGGTAGACATGGCCCTGAATTTGACCCAAACTGTCATTCTAGAGACTCATTTTGCCGGATTCCCCTTCTTACAGACCACACTGAGCTAAGGTTGGTGTAAGTGGGCGCCATGGCGCTCAGAGTGACCAAGGCCGCAGTAGTCTGGCCCTGACCCACACGCTGGGCTTCCATGAAACATGCACAAAAGAAGGAAAGGAAATCCTTCTGGTCCCTTCACTCTGCAATCACAGGAGGGTTTCCAGTCCCATAAAATGAGGCTCCTGGACCCTTCACCCTGATGCTGCATCTGACACAAGACAAGATAGCTCACCCCATCCAACCCCACCCTGCCCAGGTCCTCGGATAGCTCTCCATGCAGCTCATCTTCCTGACCTCAGATTCCCTTCCAGGAGCCCCCTCTTCCACATTAACTGCACCCTTCATCCCACCTCTCTGTTACCCATCGCCTGGAACTCTATACTGTTGTTTATCTGTGATGGAAAACAGCCCTCCTGTCTTTACATGTGCACTTGATCTCTCTATAAATACAACATTGCCTTAACATGAATTAAAAATATTCATAACAAAGTCTATGATGTCCTTGCTCTAGGTAAGACACGATGCTAAAGGATTTTACATGTTATCCTGTACTTAATTTCCTGTCCTTCAGCTAGGTCCTTTTATGACCCCATTTTACAGATAAGGAGGCTGAGGCTTAGAAAGAATACTGGCTGAGCACCCCACAGCCAGGAGGTGCCGAAGCTGGGATTTAAAGGCAGGCAGTCTGACTGCAGAGCCCAGCCGTTTAACCATAACACACAGCTGTCCTTTTCTGTTCCCCATTACTTTGGAGCACAAATGTTTGGGATTCAAAAGTAAATTGTGTTTTCTGACTACATGCCCTCAAAATGCGTGTCCAATTATACTTACCCAGATAGGTGAGCTGTCTCAATTGGCTATCAAAGAACCAGTCACAGCCTTGGTCCTGATCAGGTGATGGGAGAGACGGAAGGGCCCGCCCCACACGACTCCCACACTTTAAAAGGATGTCAGGATAAGACCACATGTCTCTGTGCACCAACAGCAGGTAATTTCCGGGAGCAAAGCTGTCAAATGTTGCGGAGTACTTGAAGTGAGAGAAAAGTACAAAAAGGCTCATTTAGTAAGGAAGGCTTCCCCCTCCCCACCCCCCAAAAAAAAGAGCTACAAAGAACTCAGTTGGAGTAGCACAGAAATAGGACAGTTCACAGCAACGACTTTCCTGGTGGTAAATGGGCTTCCTTAAATTGACTCCGTAACAAAATCATAATGAAAGCTAAGACATCCTACCATGTGAGGACTGAAAGTCACCAAATTCTTTTTATTTAAAATTTTCAATTCACAGAGGAGACAACCGAAGCTCGGACAAGCGAACTGACTTGCCAAACAGCAAGAAGAGACAGAACCATGCCGAGAACGCCTTTCCAGTCTTCCCCACAACTCACACAGGGGAGCAATGACAGCAGTGCCGCCCACTTAGAACAGTAACAGCTCACACTGTCGAGCATTTGGTACGTGCTCGGGTCATATCAAGTCATTCAGTGATATGATATTGAGCCAATGATTTTGACTGCTATGAGTCGTATCAAGGCATTCAATCCTTAGAAGATCCTGGGGATTGTCACGAGTACTGCCCCATTTTACAGATGGGGACACGGAGGTAGGCAGTGGTTCAGTAACCTTCCCCACATCACAAAGCAGGAGAGTGCTGATGTGGGAGAGAAACCCAGGTGCCCACCGCCAGAGGCACCATTCTACTGCCTTCATCTTCCCAGGGTGGAAGGGAGAGAGGGGCGCGTACTTTCTGAGAGCCCTGCTGAGACTCAAGAGGATTCTGCTTTGAATGCCTCAGAACTGTGACACACCTGTTTCCCACTCCCTAAGACCTGTTCTCATGACCCTTAGGAAGAATGTATGTAATGAGATAGGAAGAAAGAAGTGTGTTAAAAGGAAGAAAAGCAGCTTGAGAGAATCACTGGATTTTTTTTTTTCAGAAAATGCACCCACTTTCCACATGGTTATTCCTACCTTCCCTCCACAACCTCAGACCATCTGACTCCACCCAAAGGCCAACGAGACCTTCATGTGCAAGTTAATCTTTGACCACAAGGTGGCAGTGTGCAATGTGAAAATGCCTTGTGAAGACATTTTTCTCTTGGCTGTAAATAAATATTTCTCTAGGGTAAGTTGGTTCTTAACCCATAATAGAAGAATACAATCCCACAGAATGCTTCGAAGCTGTCTTTCATTGTATTAATAAAGTTAAAATTTCATGCAGGACCATTCTGTGTTCAAGGTGAAATTTAAACAGATTCTAAAAAATTCAAGTTTAAAAAAAGAAAAATACGTATCTCAAATTCAGGTTACACTCACCTGGTCAAAATTCTGCTGTAGTTTTCTTGATCTGCACCAGAAGATACTAATACCTGCAAACTATTATGTCACAGAAGGAAAGATGGGAACCCCTGGGGAATGGAGCCTGCCAGCGACTGGGTGCTGGGGGTTACCTGCAGAGAGCTGTTGTTGGTCCAAGGGCTCTCAAATCGCAGTGAGTAGGTCTCTTGATCCAGGAGCAGGGCCATCCAGCCATTAGGGTTAGACAGTGTGTCGTGCACATAACTGACAGTGGTGGTCTTGTTCCCGCTGTCCGTTATGGTTAAATCATAAGAAAGTTTCGGGGCATTGGCTCTAGGATGATTTAAAAGGAAAAAAAAAAAAAGACTGTAAGTTATTTGTCCATCCTGGATCTAAGGCATGCCCACGCCTCTTCCATCAGTTGTAATCCATCTTCTACCTTCTCCACGTATGTTTCTTGTCCGGATGTCTATGGAGGTTTTAGTGGTCATGGTGTGGATCCAAACAGGAATGGCCTCAGCCACCATTCCCCAGCACAAAGAGGCCCCAGCTCCCCTCCTGTGGGCTTACACTTCTGCCACAGTGCCTCAGTGCTGGTGGGTTTGCATCTGTGTTTGCCAACATGGACTGTGACATCCCTGAGTTAGATACATTTCTCTTTTTTTAGCTAATCCTGCCTCCGACACCAGGCCCTGCACACAACACGTGCTCAGATCACATCTGTCGCATGAACAGAGGATGCACGGAGGAACTCTCCCCAAAGCAGCTGGTACCAACCTCCCAACGTACAGAAAGGGTTTCCAGAAGAACTGCATTTTACCCAAGTGAGGAAACTGAGGCCGAATACAGCAAAAGGAGTATGCGGGCGTCACGGCTAGAACTGGAAGGTTTTAAGTTTCTACAACTTATTCTACACAGCCCATCCCAGAAAGTGATTTTTAAGACTTCACTAGAATGTAAATAGATTTTGCCCCATGCTAGACCCTAAAAGAAAGTCAAAATGGATAGGAAAAAAAAGTAAAGCAAAAGTTGGGAAAAAAAGTAAAGCAAAAGTTAAAAAAAAAAAAACCAACACATATTATGACTGTCCTTCCCCCTCTGGTTTAGTTTTCATGAGAATCTTTTAACTGTGGCATTTGCTGCAGGCAGATAATTAAATTCTCAAAGTAGAGGGAAATGAGACAAAGGAGGATGTTGGGTCTTCAAAGTGAGGTGGGGCCGGAGCACATGGAAAGCCAATTTACAACCCACTGGCATATTATAAAGAGGAAACTGGTTTTAGTGTTAAATGCTTGGGCACCATTGTCAAACAGGGGTCAATCTGCATCTGCGTTCACGAGGTGTATGAACTTGGGGGGATCACCAGCCCTCTTTAAGTTTTAATGTATTTCTTTTTATAATGGAGACAATACAGTATGTAGCTTACATAGTGACTGTGAAACTTACAGCAATAATCTACGTACGCAGCTAACCATCACCAAGGCCAAAAACGTCGACCTACGGCTCATCGAAGAGAGGACCTCAGACGTGGCAGGTTTGCCACTCTGGCTCCTTATTTTAACGTCTAGAGGTTTATCCAGGATATCTGCTCACTTAAAAGCACACTCAGAACCTTTGGCGGTACAGAGCTTTCGCCCTGGCAGTGCAGTACTTGATACATATTTCTTGGAAGGTCAAGTGTGTTTGTGTCATCTATCAACTAACAAAATGACAGGGATGAAGAATGCTCGGGGCACCTGGAATGAAAGAACCGCTCTTTCCCAGATGTCCCAATGCAACAGCCACGGAGCCTTTAGAAATCTCGGTGGGGGGACTTCGTCCTCTCTTTGGAATTGGATACCCAGGGCTTTAGGATTTAGGTGGGAACTAAAGGACAGTCCTGGACTCATAGTCTCAGAATCAGAATGGGCATGAAGGTCGCTTGTTCCAGCACCCAGTCCCCTGTAGGAATTCCCTCTGTATTTTGTCTTCCAGTTGTGGGATGTTCACATCCTCAAATTCCTCCTCCATTTATGAAATTTATTTTTAAATTTTAGACAAGCTTTAGGAACCTTCATTTCCTTCCTTGTATTTTCTAGCCTCTCTCCTCAGCCATCACAGATCTCTCTCCCTCTGACTGAAACCCAGGAGTCCCAGGAGATCACCCAGCATGATTCAGCCCAACTAATCTATTTAATAAACGAAGATAGGCTTCTGGGAAATAAATGTAAAACAAATGTGATCAGAACAGATAAGTTGGAACCGAGAAATACCAAAGAGGCAAATGAGTTAGGCTCAGTGGGTACCGTGGTCAGCATATATCATGAAGGGTTCCTCACAGTCCAGAGAGTGATTCAGAGTGTTTCAGGTTCTTAAAGTGCCGACCTTCAGCTTTCACAGAGATGTATGGGCTCTGGAAAGTGAACCACAAGACCTATCTCCACGAGAGACATACTGATAAATCAGAGTTTCCATTTAACAATTCACAGTGAGTATTTACAATAGCTAAGACCTGGAAACAACCTAAATGTCCATCAACAGGTGACTGGATAAAGAAATCGTAGTATACAGGTACACAATGGAATACTACTCAGCCATAAAAAAGAATGAAATAATGCCATTTGCAGCAACATGCATGGACTTGGAGATCATCATTCTAAGTGAAGTAAGTCAGAAAGAGAAAGAAAAATACCATATGATATCACTCACATGTGGAATCTTAAAAAAAGAGACACAGATGGACTTATTTATAAAACAGAAACAGACTCATAGACATAGAAAACAAACTTAAGGTTACCAGCAAGGGAAGGGGGGTGGGAATGGATAAATTGGGAGTTAGAGGCTTGCAAATAGAAACTACTATACATAAAATAAACAACAAGTTTGTTCTGTATAGCACAGGGAACTATATTTAATATCTAATAGTCACCTGTAATAAAAAAGAATATGAAAATGAAAATATGTATGTATGTATATGTATGACTGAAACATTATGCTGTATACCAGAAATTGACACAACATTGTAAACTGACTCTACTACAATTAAAAAAATAATTCAAAGTGAGAAATGAAACTGCCTGTCACATAGTAGGTACTCAACAAATGTTTGTTGAGTGAATAAACGAGTATTAATTGAGAATAGAACACTCCAACTGGCCAGTTAGTGATGTTTCTTCCCAGGGAAATCTACCCAGAAAGCCACATAAGTATCAGGAGGTTTCTTGTAAACTTATGCATCAAAGGAGACAAGCGATTGATGATACTCATACGGTCATTTGCCAAGAGGATTTAAAGACTTAGGTTCAGTGGTCAGAAAACCTCTCCTGGGCACATCCGAACAATCTGCACTCACCATGGGCCCTGGTTTAGCAAAATGTTAAGATTTTCTTATGAACTTAGATTTCTCCTATCCTGGTCAAGTGCTCAGTTAAACCACTTTTACAAGTAGGGGTCTGAGGTTTGTTTGTTTGTTAACTATAGACCAAAGGAATTCTATTTGTTCAAGCTCATCAGTCTGTTCATGTTTAACTCCTCTGACCTGTATTCTGTCACGGTTTCCTTCAGAGACCATGCATATTTCCAGAAATTCTTCCTCCTTTCAGCACTGTACCCCCAAGATTCCCCTTGGTCACTTGGACTAGAGTTACTTATTTCTCAAATTTCTGTTAGCATCACATTTATAAATCAGTTTTAGGATCTGATTTCTCCTGATTCAGTTTCTTACAGATTGTCATTTCAACTCTTCAAGGAGCCATGTCTCAGGCCGTACTCCCCAGTTTCTGAAAGCCCCCATAAACATGACCCTGTCTTCAAATATCGTAAAACCGCTACACGCCAACATTAATTCAGTTCAATTTGTCTTGGGGGCTTTGGTACCTTCCTTTGGACGCCCTTCCTCCATCCAGCATCCGGTATAATCTGATGCTAATCCCTTGATCAACCAGAGACGCAATCATAGCACATTGTGGTCCTAAATTATCCTTTCCCCTTCCTTCTCCATGCACTGCCCTGAGCCTCTCAGGCTGCCCCAACCATCTCAACCAAGACTGATGTGGGATGCAATTTCACAGGTCCTCGTGGGCAGCACCAGCTTTCTGTAATGTAATCCAGGTATAGAAGAAGGTTATCAAATACACCTTTATCACAGATAGCAATGGAAAGGGTCACATGCTGCATTCTGAAAAAAGCAAATCAAAATGCAAAGGAGCCATCTCCCCGGAGGCAGGATGCCTCGAGTTGACCATCAGCCAGGGGGCCAAACATTCTAAGTCAAATCAGCTCCCATCCTTTTAGGCCAGGGGCCAGCAGTGACGGTGGTGGGCTCCTCTGAAAAGCACCAAATGAACATCAAGAGAAGAAGGAAACCATGAAGAGAATTTACCAACCATAATTACTACAATTTTCGCTTGCCCTAAATAGCCACCAATTTCCCCATGCCCTAAATAGCCACCAATCTCCCTCTCTTTACTGTTAATGAAGCAAAGGAGCACACAAGTATTTCTAATTTGGAGGAGCCAAGGGAGTCTGCATGGGCCATTAGCAGCAAAGAGCTTCATTACTAGGGGAAGAAGTCTCTCCCTGAACTTCTCGTGGCTTTATGTGCAAGAAATCAGGAGGCAACCAGTCCATTTGAAATGTTAACCCTTACCTCTGCAACAGCTCCTGCATACAATCAAAGACAAAAGGACGACAAGCCTTTCTTTTTCTCTGGGGTAGCTTAAATTTTTTTTTTAATCACTGAGCCTGTTTTTAATTAAGGGACATTTTCCTTTAGAAATATAGCTCTATCCCTTGATAAAACATCCCAACCTAAGTACCAGTTTACAATACTAGTTGCATAAACAGTTATGTAACGCAGCGCCCATGGGCTGGGCAGGGCTGTCGAATGTCTGCTGCCTGCAGAGGATTTGTTAGGCAGTCAACAATCCCAGTGAGAACAAATATTAACTCCCTGGTTCGTGTTTACCATTAGCTAACTTCTCCTGAGGCTCCGCATCTCTGTGTATTAAGACAAACATGGCACTGAGCTCTAAATGCTCTAAATTCAGAACAATTGTGAAATAAACCCTTTATAATTATGCAGCTCCTAAGCCAGACACATCATAACAACTGGCCCCAAAGGATGCTGTCGGCACTGCCTGGGTATCCCTGCTTGCTTTTGCGCTCATCTCCCACCGCACAAAGAGGACAAAAGCAAAATGTTCAGCATCGCCAGCAGATTTTTGTGGCAAGGCTTCACTTGAGCACCCTTTAAAAATACACTGGGCTCATAACAAGTCCTTGTCCGAGAGCCACTCTTCCACCTGCTGACCTGCCATCACCCAGTAACATCTTACGTGTGTCAGTAAGCGATTTTTTTATACGTCCCATTATTGAGTGAGAAACACTTCAGTACTTCTCTTTCTGAGTAAGACAC
Organism: Vicugna pacos; assembly: GCF_048564905.1. Lineage (NCBI taxonomy): Eukaryota > Metazoa > Chordata > Mammalia > Artiodactyla > Camelidae > Vicugna > Vicugna pacos. The sequence continues at coordinate 9,452,372 of NC_133006.1, read as the reverse complement.
CCACAAAGAGAAAAGAAACCGGCACCCTCAGTCTTTCCCCTATAGTTTTAGCCATCCTTAAATTCACACAAAGAAATAGAACTGTTCGACAGAGAGAGACCGGCCGTGGGATTTCATAACCCCCACGTTTCCGGCAGGTCCACCCCAACATCGCTCCTCCGTGACTCTGCAGGTGTATATTTCGGTTTAGTTTTTTTTCAGAGTTGGCTACAGCAATAGCATTTGTTGTAGAGAAGTCCCAGAATAAACCAAGCTCTTAATCAAAGGTCGTGTCTACTGTTTTTACAACACACTTAGAATAATAATTCTTGCTTATTACACCTCAGTCCTTGAAGAGACCCGATAGCTGTCTGTCGTCCTACCTAAGATGCCGCTTCACGCACTTCTGCCCCTCCTCTCCTGACCCGTGGGATGCAGCAGGAATGGCTATCTCAGGGCCTGAGAATCCCACCACTGGAGCTGCACAGCCCCAGAGGAGACAACCACCTGTCACAAGGAGTGAAAAACCATTTTGTGCATCAGGTGGGGAGTTAAACCGCAAAGCTCACCTTCCCTTTTATATGTGGACACACCTGGTGCTCGAGGGGCTGCCAGATACCCGGTCACAAGCCCGTGGTCAGCCCCTCTTCCCAAACCATGTGCAGTGACATCACGAAGGGAGCCTCTTACAGGTGAGAGTACTTTCACCATGGAATTTGGCAAATCTACAAATTAGGGTTGTTGTTTTTTTTTTTAATTCTAGAGACCTGGTTGTTAAACACTTAACCAGCACTTGCTGGACCCTTTTATTATTCATGAACCTTCACAGCCATAGAGTATGGCTGGCACCCTTCCTGAGCCTGGGCTCCGTTTAGATTTTTAGATCTTTTTCTGTTTTACTTCTGAAAATTCTGCTGCCAAGAGAGGATAATACTTCTTGGAATTTTCCTGTCTCACATGGATTTGGGGATTTTTTTTTTTTTTGAGAACAGGAAAGATACCATTAGTAATGCAATGCCTATTTATCGCTAGGAAGGAGAGTCAGGCGGTTATTAAAGGCAAAGCTAGGCCACGGTTTCCATTTGAACTCTTCTTCACTTTTGCAGTGGCAGAGGCAGGGGGTGCCTCGTGCTCTGAACACTGGCACATTAAGCGCAGTTCCACAGGTAAGAACTGAACGCAAGCACTACAGGAGAGGATATTAAGCAAGAGCTAAGAACCAAGGTGATCAGCCACAACATTAACCTTTTCTTTTCTCGGAGAAACAGGAAGAGAGAAACAGAAGACGCTGGGGGCACGGTGAATCAAAAAACGGTGTCCTGAAAGACTCCAGATTCCAAGACTTTCTGGGAGCCTCTGTTGGGTCAGTGTGATGTCATGTGACTGTTGGAAAGTGGTCCCTATTTTCCAAGAATTGGATTAAGTTACATTTGAGCCGACTTAATTCCCTGGCCTGGCATTTGTTTCTCAGAAACATAATCATCTGTGATTCTTCATTCTATTAGTAGTACGTTTATATGTTGTTTTGTAAATCGTAAATGGAGAGACTTATGAAAGACAACATTTACTGGTGCCAGATAATGGCCCTGTGAGGTGAGTACCACTGAACCCATTTTACTGATGTGAGAACTGAGGCAGACAGAGGTGAAGTAGCTTGTCTGGGAACAAACCTAGGAAGTGGGGGAGGGAGGGTGGGCTATGACTTATACCCACAAATGATTCTTAATTACTTCTCCATTCTTCAGCCTTTGAAAAATAATTTCAAACATATGCCTCTGTCCTGACTTTACTTTATGTACTTCCTGTTAAAACACAGAAAGACTGGTTGGCCAGCCTACAACATCTTGTAAACTCTTTCAATTTCCCCCACACTCAATCCATTTAGTAACTGGAAGACAGATCAAGGCTTGATTTACCAATATTTGAAAAGATCTATGTCCACTGAAGGAGCTGTAGAATGCTCTAGACCAAAAAACAAATGACTCCCAGACGGTAATTGTGAAAGTTGGCGCTCATTCCCCCCACCACAAATGTGTGCGTCTGTACCACCAGGACAAGAAAACGACTGCAAATACAGGCCAACTGCTGATTCAGTAACGGGTTGGGCAGGGGCAGAGTGGAGAAGGAATCAGTGGTTAAAGTAAATTGCCTGGTCAATGTCTGGTCAAGTGACCACCCCAGGCAAGCAAAAGCCCAGAAGACATTATGAAAGGACATTCTTAAGTATTTTTTAGATGTTCCTAGGAATTTTAGAAATACAGATTGAGGACAGTATCTTAATTCTGGGTTTTCTGAAGGAAAGCTGAATGCCAAGGACTCCTCATAAACATGTCCTGGAAAGAAATGGATAAGGACACTAGAGGAAGATCTGAGGTAGGGGGAAGTCTGCAATTTCTTAAATGTTATTAATTTTTTCAATACTAATTGTATTGAGTCACTATGTGTTTGGCGTGGTATTGGGCACCATAATACAAAAAAAGAGCAAATAAACAAACAAAAAACCCATCCTTGCCCTACTTAGCATGTAGGAGAAGGGAAGGACAGTTTATGAAGCAGTGTAAGAGCTGTATGTACTGGTCAGAGCAAGTACAGAGAGCCGGCACAGAGCGGGGGTACACAGGCTGTATGCAGGCTTGGGGGGGCTTCCCCGAGAAAAACGACCTTCATGCTGGGCTCATGGAAGATGAACCTCCTCCTGGACTGAAAAGCACAAAGAAGTTGAGTGTGGCTGAGGCATAAAAGGCAGGGCAGGGAAGGCAGGGCGTAGAGGAACGATGCTAGAACGTGCAACTGGAGCAGGTGAGGAAGCGGCCAAGAGCCATGACAAGCGGTGGGGTTTCATAGGGGGGCGGTGGGGTTTCATAGGGGGGCACTGGGGAGCTTGGACCAAGTCTCAGCGAGTGTACGGAGGGCAAGACCTGACCTGACTTACAAAGACTCACAAAATTTAAGGGCAAGATCACAGCAAGGTGTCAACTGAAGCAGCTGTTGTGGTTATACAGGTGAGAGGAATGGCCACCTGGACCAGAGAGGGGAGGCTGGGAAGGAGAGAAGCAGAAAAACTCGAGAGGAATTTTCTAGCGGAGAAAATGGACTGGACTTGGTAGGTGACTCATGTGCGAAATGAGTAGGAAGATGAGTTGAGGATGACTCCCATTTCTAGTTTAGATAATTGAATCATTTGCCTGAACACCCAGGGAGGGACAGGTCTATGGAATAAAGATCATATGTTCAGTTTTGACAAATTGAGTTTGAGACAGTTATTGAATACTCGAGTGGAAATACTGAAGCATGGCTGCTCAGTGGAAGTAGAACGCAAGCCATAAATGCGAGGCATAGATACAATCTCAAATTTTATCATAGCCGCATGGGGAAATTTAAAAGAAACAGATGAAATTAATTTTAGTAATATATTTAACCCAATATAGTCAAAGCATTATCAGATCAACATAGTCAACAGAAAAAAATCACTGAGCTATTTTACATTCTTTTTTTCTTATGAAGTCTTAGAAATCAGGTGTATAAACTTAGAGCACATCTCCACGTGGGCAAGTCACATTTCGATGGTTCAGTAGCCACCTGTGCTGGGTGGACAGTGCAGATCCTAAGGGCAATTGGAGAAATGGGTCTGGAATTCAGCAAAGCAGTGTAGACTAGAGGGGAAAAAAATCTAGAATCATCAGTAGATGTTAACTGAGGCTGTGGAATATTCTAGATCATGTGGGAAGAGCAAGGCTTGTGAGGAAAGCTTCTCACAGAACCCTAAGGAACACTAGCATGGAAGGGGCAGAGAGAAGAGCTTACAGAGGAGGTCTAAAAGGAGCACACACACACACACACACACAAACCTACTGATTGTTCATAGCAGCACTATATACAACAGCCAACACATGGAAACAACCTAAATGTCCATCAACAGATGACTGGATAAAGCAGCTGTGGTATATTTCTATAATGGAATACTACTCAGCCATAAAAAAGAATAAAATAATGCCATTTGCAGCAACATGCATGGACCTGGAGATCATCATTTTAAGTGAAGTGAGCCAGAAAGAGAAAGAAAAATACCATACGCTATCACTCATATGTGGAATTTCAAAAAAAGGGGTAAAAGGACATTATGAACTCATCTACAAAACAGAGACAGACTTGCAGACATGGTGGACAATCTTATGGTTACTGGGGAGAAGAGGGTGGGAGAGGATAAATTTGGGAGTTTGAGATTTGAAAGTGTTGGCTACTATGTATGGAAATGGATTAAAAGAAAAAAATGTTTCTCCTGTATAGCACAAGGAATTATATTCAATATCTTGTAATAACCTTTAATGAAAAAGAATATGAAAACAAATATATGTATGTCTATGCATGACTGGGACACTGTGCTGCACACCAGAAACTGACACATTGTAACTGACTGTACTTCAATATTAAAAAAAAAAAACTTATTGGTGATATTAGCCTTGTCCCTGGTAATTATCTCTATACAGAGGAAACTGGGGATCAATAATAAACCAAGGAACTTTGTGAGGCAAGTCACCATTATGAGGCTCCTGGAGGAAAGGGGGCGGACATCTTTCTGAAATGAAGTCCTGTCTTCCACGGGTAGGGCCAACACCACCCCCGTCTCATCAGTAAGGATGAGGTTGGTAGAAACGGAAGCTGGGAAAGAAAGGCCGTCCTGAACACTTGTGCCTCCCGAAGAAAGCACGTTTCTGGAACTGGTGAGCAAGAGAGAATCACGTGGCTCAGGCACGTCATCATTTTAGCAAAACAGAAACTAGACTCTGCCTTGTAGAGGGTGGGAATTTTTTCCTTCACATAAATATTAAACATTATTACCAACTTCAAATATGTCTATGCCTCTGTCAACCCAGCCGCTAGGGGTCGAGTCAGAGGGGGCTACAAAGCAGGAAGGGGCACAGATATGAGCCCCCATCAGCCTTGGGAAAGGTCATGAGGGAAGGTTGGCAGTGTCAAACAGGGAACTTTACAGTGAAAATGGAGCAGGAGGGGCCTCCAAGGAAGAGATCACACCCCAAGCACTTGACTGTTAGTGACGGGGCCGGGTGCCCTGTTCATGCAGCTGTGAACGCCTTACCCCCTGGCCTCTGGGGACCTGTGCTGGGGCCACTGGGGGTAAGAGGTGAGAGGGAAGGCGGCAGAGTCTTTGTGCCACATCAGATCTCCATCAACATGCAACTCCAAAAGATCGGGACCGTGAGAGCTTTGCAAATCAACTCTTAGGGTGCTTGCTCCAGGGCAAAGAGCACAACAAATTAATCCTTTCTCCATGAAATGCAGCCAACTTTGCATCTACGCGGAATTCAAATTGCTTATTATCTCTGACATGTTCCTAATGAGGTTACAATGCTCTGGGACAGAGATCAAGTCACTGAACACAAATAGCTGGGGATGGAATCCTGGAAAGATAAAGTCAGAAGGACCTGAGAGCTGTGCTTCTAACCCTGGAATATAAATCACCTGGGGCGGGGGTTCTGCTGCAGGACTTCTGTGGTGAGTCTGCGGGGCCTCAGAGATCATCTCCCTGGGGGTGAGGACACGAGGGCCGAGGCACTTCTCCTTGGAAGTGTGCTGAGACTTCCCTCGGGCTAATTTGGGGTAGCTGAGCATTTGTCCTAGACCTGTGAATCAACCTGGAAATTCTAAAATAGAAACATAGGGAACAGGGTAACCAACCATCCTGGTTTTCTCAAGACTGAAGGGTTTCTGGGACATGAGATGTTCTATTTTAAAACCAGGAAAATTTCAGGCAAATCCAGGCAACTTTTTCACCCTAGTAGGAGTATTTTTTTTAATTGAAGTACAGTCAGTTACAATGTGTCAATCTCTGGTGTACGGCACAATGTCCCAGTCATGCATAAACATACATACATTCATTTTCATATTTTTCCATTAAAGGTTATTACAAGATACTGAACATAGTTCCCTGTGTTCTACAAAAGAAAGATTTTTTTGATCTATTTTTATATATAGTGGCTAACACTTGTAAATCTCAAACTCCCAAATTTATTCCCTCCCACCCCCTCTCCCCAGTAACCATAAGATTGTTTACTAAGTCTGCAAGGAGTATTTTGAATCTACTTAGAATATAGTATCAGATTATTATCTTTTTGACCTTGACAGTCCCTGAGTGCTGGGATCATGACCTGCTGCCAAGGTAAGGACCTTTTCCTACCACATCCTGAAGCTCTCCAAGAAGAGAAGCTTAGACAAGGTCACATCCGGACAGCCTTCTAACACCACTAAGGGCTGCTCTAAGAGACCATCTCCCAGCAAGTCCCCAAGGAAGGCATAAAAAAAGGAGTATCTAGAATACAGAGAAATCAATATCATACAAGCACAGAATGTTCTTTTTAACTACACAGGTCTATTTTGATTTTCTTCATTCAAAAAATGCTTGTAAGAAATAAATGACTACCTTTTATGAATCTCAACATGCTCATTATAAACATGTTTGCTAAAATCACTACAAGAATAAAACTCAGGATGCATCCCTGAGAATGAAAAGTAAATAAATAAGTCATACTCCACACAATCAAACTGCTTAGAAATGAAAACATATCCTTCCACGTTGTTATTTCACTCACTGGAATTGGGCCCATTAACATTAGTTAGAATAATGAACAGTCTGGAAAGCAAAAATGGAACACTTTGAGATGATTCAGTGCTAGTAGTCTTGCTAAGGCGTCTGAAACGGAATGTCTAGCCACTGGTGCCATGTGCATCCCGAATGCAGGCTTAATACAGGCCTGACCACACTGACGCACTCACTGTCTGGCATTTCTCTGTTCAAATAAGATGCCAGCATGGTCTCGCTGAAGCAGTTGACTTAACAGTCATGCAGTTAGGGACACTTAAAAACCAAGGAAGGAAAGAAGTGTGGCTAACAGATACAATGCATTTGAAACAGGTGAGAGATAGAACCCTAGACACTCAGTAACCATTACCTAGAAATTAAAGAGGGCAGAAGCAATCCTATTACACATTATAAACAGCCCAGCTGCTAACTCAGTGGTAGTTTGAGTAGCATAACCATGGAGTCCTTGCTCCCGTATTAACAGGAAGCATATTGCATGGATCCAGTAGCTCATGAAATTAACAAGGAAAATGAACTGGGTGAAGCGACTTTGCTTCCCTGGAGAATTGTGTCCCTGGAGCATACGGAATGCTTAGAGAGAGCTTGTGGAGAGTACATGCACATAAATGAGGATGGACATTTTGGAATTTTTTAATAATACTCAATTTAAATATAGTTCTGCTTTTTGCAAGTCTTTTCAAGAGGAAGCTATTAACTCGAAATGTCAATGAGAGGTCAAGCGCCACGAGATCTGGTCCAGCGTTCTGGAAAGTTCGCTGCAATTTGAATCAACCTAAAATGACCATACACTGAGGATGTGACAGCTGTCAAAATTATTCCCACTTCACTGTCGTAGAACTGAACACTTCAAACAGAATCTGGGAAACAGTTTCCCTTCCACCGATATCAATAGACTGAATGATAGATATATGCACACCCGTTGACAAGCCAAAATGTAGAATTAATTCAACTTACAAGCCAATAGACATCCGATGAAAGCGCACGTTTTCCTCACAGACGCTGCCGTGGACCAGCTGACTGAAGCTGTCACTGACCAAACAAGAAGCTGAAAGGGTTTCCATGGAAGCAAGAACGTGACGTCCATTTTTCCCGGTCAGAGACCCATCCAAGTCTTCCAAAACTGCTGCATGAGGAAATGGAAATGCTACTGCGTTTGGAGAGTTGGTAAACTTCAGCTGGCTGGTCTTCACGGTAAACCCACCTATCAACGGCAAGAAAGGCGGTTTCACAATGGAAGGAAAGACTGCTGTCACGAATGGCAACTGAAGTCACTGGGGTGTTCTCAGTACTTTGAATCGCATGTTTACACCGCTTTATAATGTACTCATTTAGTCAAGAAAAAGAACATATCCTGAGCGTTGCCTGCGGCCAGGCTCTGTGGGACGTGCTGGGGACAGAAGGAAACAAAGAGCCGCAGAGGCACTGCCTTCATGTGGCCTGTATTCCAGGGCAGTCATTCCCCGCCAGGGCTGGGTTTGCCCTCCAGGGGGCATTTGGCGTCATCTGCCATCTCTTTTGGCTGTCACGCCTGGGTGGTTGGCAGTGCCACGGGCATGTGGTGCTGTTAACCGTTCTACAACACTCAGGACAGTCTAGTGGGAACTAGAGACACAGAACATCAATTTACTAATTACCAACCACTAAAGGTGCTGTGGGTTAGTCTTTGCATCCCTCTGCTCCAGTTCTTTGATGGCAGATCTAACCCCACCTCTTATGAGATTTATACTTTAAATATTTACCCTCAAAAGCAATATTTGATCAATCAGGTGGGCAAATAGTAACAGTAACAGATTTTTTTAAGCATTAGCTCCGGGGCTACACTTAGCAGTGTTGCCCTCACACAACCTCCACGTGATTCATCAGGACAGCGGCCAGTCCAGTCGGCTGGGAAGAAACTGCAGCAGTGGTCTAACAATACCCACATCCCGTCATTAACATTTAAAACTTCAGTACCCATCTCATAGTGTACATGCTACCATAGTGCTGTATTATATATATATACATGATAAAAGGCACACACACACAAAAAAATCTAAAAGTAAGATACAAACAAAGAGGGACGCTAATGCTTTCATCCTGCATTCCACCAAGGTCCATGCAGTGAACTGTCAGTGCAGCCAAGGTGCCATGATACCACCCGCTGTGACTTCTGTAGTTCATCTAATGCCACAAGCAGCTCTACAACTCAGCCCTATTGGACCTCTTTGCAATTCCCCAAACATGACTCACTTTTTGGAGTTTTCTTTTGCATACGTTTCTCTGCCTCTTCCCCTTTGCAAACTCCTATTCACCATTCTAAACCCTGCTCAAGTCATTCTATCATGAGATCTTACCTGACCCCTTTCCTCGCTCCCCCCACTGACCTGGTTCAATCCTACAGTATCAGATGCATCACACTATTACATTCACTGGCTTAGACGTTAATTTTTGCTCCTAGGTGGAGAGCACCTGGCAGACGAGAACTATGTGTATTTCATCTCTGTACCACTCAGTTCCTTAAACAGAACCGGAAATAGACATTTTTTTTAAATAAATGAAAGAGACGGCTTAGCCAAGATCATCCAGTGAGAAGAGATTAGAGCTCATAAGAAGTAGTGTGCTTTCTTTTTCAGGGTCTTATGAACGATATGAAACAGTGAAGCTATTAAATAGCTGAGGAATTATCATTCGAAATGACTGCCATAAGGCATTTTTTATTCCTATTATGACTTCTACAATCTTAAACTCAGATGCCACCCAAATAAAAACAATCTTTGGCTCTATGTATATGGGGAGGGGAGCACAGTGGAGACTTGCTGATTATTCATTTAATTGAAAAAAAACAAACAATTATCTAGGTTGGTGATTCAAACCACAAGAGCGTATTTACTTGAATTACTTGGTTTGTCTGTTTACAAAGATCAAATCAAATAGATTGCTCTCTCCATCTTTTCACCTTGGCCCATGAGTTCTCCAAGGTAATTCTCACCACCTCTGAGATATGGTTAATAAGTGAACAAGAATTCCTATGGTGTCTCTGTGAGTACAGCAAGCCTTGGGCTGTTACAAATATAAAGTACTTGACCTCTGGCTCTTTCAGGAAAGCTTACATGTGTGTAAGTTTATATCCATATGTCTATCCATCCAATTCCATTCATTAATTTAATGAACAAACCTACTGGGCACCAGATTACACATAATAAAACTCTGAGCAAAAGAGGTGTGACCAGATATTGAGAACAAAACAGTGGCTACCAGTGGGGAGAGGGAAAGCAGAGGTGCGAGATAGGGGTAGGGGCTTACAAGGTACAACCTACTGTGTATAAAATAAATAAGCTGCAAGGACATGTTGTACAGGGAACCATCGCTAATATTTTATAATAACTTTAAATGGCGTGCAATCCATAAAAATATTGAACCACTATACTGTACACCTGAAGCTAATACAATATTGTAAATCAACTCTACATCAATTAAAAGGAGAGATGTGATGCCTGTCTTTAAGAAGCTCAGGGCCCAGCAGAGACACGGCACCGTACTGATACAGGGTGACAGATCCATTTGGGAAAAGGATGTGCGGCTGCAGGGGCCACAGTGAGAGCACCTGGCCTCCTCTCGGACTTCTTCTAGGAGACTGGAGCCGCAATTTCTACTGATGCAATCTTACAGCTGAAAGAAATAATGAACCACAATGGCTGGCCACTATTTACCTCATTTACATGAGTACTTACTCACTATCTGTCTTATCCACTCAAACAACTCACCCTGTCCTCGGGAACAGCCCGAACAGGTCCTGACAGCCACACAGTCAGTGAGATCAAAATTCACAAACGTTGTGTTAGATACTCTCAGTTCCCGCCTTCTGGGAGTTTTGATCCCAGCTGACATACACTGGCTTCCCTGTGATTTAGAAGTGGGGGGGGGAATGGAAAAAAAAATGAGGCCTGGCCACATAAAACACAATTTTCATACATGAATAAAACAGTTAAGTGAGTAAACAGGAAAGCTACAGACTGGGAGAAAATTGCAAATCAAACATACAGCAAAGGATCACAATAAGGTATGTTACACACCAATTGGATGGTTGAATAAAAATCAGTGATGGTACCAAGTGCTGATGAGGAAAAGAAATGAGTGAAACCCTCACACTGGCTGGTGGGAATGCAGAATGGTACAACCACTTCAGTAAGTGGTTTGGCAGTTTCACACAAAGTTAAACACACTCCTACCACTGACCTAGCCACTCATCCCTTAGAGAAGTGAAAACTTATGCTCATACAAAAACCTTACACAAGTGGTTACACCAGTTCTGGTTGCCATCAATCAGCAAATCTGGAAACAACTCAAATGTCCTTCAACAAATGAGTAGACAGACAAACTGTGGTACATCCACATGGTAGAATACTGGCCCCCAATAGTAAGGAATAAAATACTGTCTCTTGCAACAAGTTAGATACATCCCAAAGGCATTTGGGAGTGAGAAAAGCCAGTCTCAAAAGGTTACACACTAACTGATTCCATTTCTATAATTGTCGAAAAGGAAAAACTGTAGTGACAGAGAATAGACTGGTGACCCCCAGGGGTTAGACATGATGCGAGGATGTGGCGGCCGCAGAGATGGAGCCAGAGAGGGGTTTCTTCAGGTTGATGTGACTGTTCTGTATCTTGATTGTGGTGGCGATGATTATGCCAATCCACACATGTGTTAAAATTTATAGAATTTTCCATCAAAAAAGCCCATTTTATTGTATGTTACCATAAAAAACAAATATGAAAAAGTCTAAAAAGAAACAGAAACTGCTTCCAGGATTTTCCACAAAATCTTTTCAGCAGAAAAGTCCATCTAATCAAGCTGTTAGTCAATCACTGTTCCACTGTTAAAAATATGATATGTCTGAGGATCACCAGAAATTCATCAAGGGCGTCCAACAGTAATAAAAAGAAAAAAACAGGAGAAAAGAAACTCAATGGAGACAAAGCCAGTATAGAAATCAGAAGAAAACTTAAGCACTATCATTAAGAACATATAAGATGAATAAAAGAAATAAAAATATAGATAAAAGAAATAAAAATATTATGTGCATGAAACAAGTAGAAGCCTTAAAAGCAATTTTTCAGAAAAGAAAAATGAACAAAAGCAGGAGAGCAGAAATAATCAATTCAATAGAAAAACTGAAATATCCGAGAAAGTATAACAAAAAGGCCGTGGGCAAATCAGAGAGAAAATTAAGTTTAGAAAAATAATTCAGGAGATTCAATATTCAATTAATCACAATTTCAAGAAAGATGAAAATCCAGAAGAGATAATTATCAAAGAAATAAGTGAAGAAAACTTCCCTGAAGGGAAGGATATGATTTTTTTTTCCCAGACTTTAAAGTCCTGCTTGGTGCCTAACATAGTGTTTAGAAGAAAAAGCCACAGCATGGTATATATTAAAATTGCAAGATACCAGGAACAAGGATGAGATCCTAAAAGTCCCCAAAGAGGAAAAACTAAAAGGTTACACCTAAGAGACCTAGAATCAGGGCACCCTGACACTATTTAATCTCAAGAATAGACACACTACCTTCAACTTGTCAAGGCCAAATGAACCCCAGTCTAGTAGTCTATGGCCAACAACCTGCCAAGATGGGGGTCTTCATTTGTAAGTCAAAATCTTTACCTCCCATAGATCGCCCCCGGCTCCCCCCCCCCCACCATTAGTTCAGAAAGTTATTATAGGCTATGCTCTAATAAAATGAGAATTAAATCAGAAAGGAGGAATACAGGAGAATCAGAAGCATGAGTTCCAATACCAGGGAGACAGAAGGAAAACCTTCAAAATGTTGGTCAAGAGAAATTCCAAGACCTCACTGTGCAACCCTTCTCGCATACTGCTGGTGCAAGTTTAAACACCTGAAATTGTTTTTTGGCATCACCCACTAAAGCTGAAGGGCTATCCTCTGAGCCAGCAGCTTAACAATCTGCCACTTATTCAACAGAAATGCATGCACACGAACACCAAGAGGCATAGAGGACAGTGTTCATCACAGCTTTCTCTGTAATAACCCAAAACTGCAAACAAACAAATGCCCATCCACAGCAACATGGCTTTAAAAAGTTGTGGTACAGCCTATAAAATGGAATAGTATGTAACAACTGGAAGAATAAGTTATTGCCACATATAAAAACATGGATGAATCTCACAGACGTCATGTGCGAAAGAACAGTTACACGCTTTATGATTCCATGCATGTAAAGTTCAAAAACAGATCTGAAATTAACCTATGTCTGAGAAGTCTGAATAATGGTTCCCCTGTGGTTGGGGGGCTGGGCTTGGGTTCACTGGGAGCAGACATGAAGGGGGTTTCAGAGGAACTGGTGACATTCTATTTTTAGAGCTGGGTGGTAGGCACGTGGGTTTTGCTTTATAAAAATCCACTGAGCTCTTCACTTGTGACTTGTGCATTTTTCTCTATAAATATATTTCTGGGAAACATTTGTTTTAAAAGGTAGAACAAATACTAGAGAAAAGTAATATACAAGAGGAGAGGATGAAGAAAGAAATTAAAGAAGTTTAAGGTCCTTGCGTGACTCAGGTGAAGTTTAACGGTGCTGATGTAACTGAGATTTCATGAAAGCGAACAGGCATGTCACAAATCTAAGTCCAAGGACTTAAATAGTCATAACAGAATAAAAACTTTCCAATGAGTAAACAAAAAAGATAGTATTCAAGGCAGGACAAATCAAGTTCGGAATGTAAGAGAAAAAAAGAAGCAAAGGAAACTGATTGCAAACTGAAAGCACAAAACAGAAATGAATGCAAATGTATGGGAGACATGAGCATGTGGATGGTGACTGAAACCACTAGAGAAAATGAGATTTCTCCCAGGGAGAGCAAGTACATGGAGAAGAGAAGGGGTCTGATGACAGAATTTAGAGAACCCAAAAGACGAAAGGTCTAAATCCAGGAAGACAGATTCACAAGTGAAAACAAGAAGAAATCCTTAGAGAAACAGGAGGACGCATGAAGCCACCCCACCAGCCTCTGCCTGAATAGGATATTTTTTTAGAGTAGGATCATCTGCTTGAATTAATTACAATAACATCAAAAGGGCCACCATTCCTACTGATACTTCCAAAAGTAGGGTGATCATATTTTATATCCAAATCAGGACATCTTGGGGAGTGTTAAGAGGGATTACTAATTACGTGGAAAGCCAGACAGAACAGCAAGATAAGCAAACCGCGCAACCAAACTAGGATGTACCACGTGGTTAGTGCATCTCGTTTTCATGCGTGATAAAGCCACCCTCACTGAACATTATTCCACCCATCACAATATAAAGGTAATGGTTGGGCATGAGAGTACCAATATACACACAAGTATGCCTAAAGGGAAAAAAAAAACCTTTCTAATAAATGTTCTTCCAGAAACTAGTGTTTGTTTTAAGATAGGACTCACTGATAACTGGGTGTCAGCAATTACGCATGGGTGGAAGATCTAAGAATGGGTAGCCCAGATCCTCTGAAAATTTTAATTCCTAAAGACATGGCAGGTTTGAAAGAAAGAGGTTAAAATCAGACTCCTACAACCACACAGAGATTTGGCATCACTTTTTTTTAACAACTAACACAGTTTCATACAGCAACAAAAGTGGTTCCCAAATAAATCTGAGCGATACTGTGTTAAATAAAGATTTATTAAAAATGAAAGAAAATTTAAAAAAAAGATTCATAGATATTTTTCTCATTGGTTTCTAACCCTAGAATTTTGCAGAGACTTTACTGTGTTAATACACAACGCGGGATGAAATCCCCTGAAACAGCATATCCTAAATGTAATTAACCTAAGAATCTTCCTTTTCTCAGACCCTCTCTTGGGGCTTAGCCTTCTATGGAAAACTCTTAGAGAATACTGGAGAAGGCACTAATAAATGCTCATTGCCAAAGCCATTTTCCACGTGTAATTGAACGAGCACTTGCCCAGGTATGGGAGGATACTGGGGTTGACCTGGCTCTACAATATTGGGTGTGATCCTGGTCTATCGTCTGACTTCCCAAAGCCTCAATTTCTTTACCTGTAAATTCAGGACTTCTGACTAGATCAACTCGTAGGTAATTTTTAGCTCTAAAATTACATGGTTTTATGATCTGGATGCCTAACCAGGACCTAGATGTCTCCTAAACAAATTAACAGTTTCCATCGGGGGATTCTGGTCCTCATTTGCTTCTTAGGAGACAGAGAAGCCCTCAGCTGCATTGACTGATGGTGACTCACACCCCAGGGGTGAGATTATTTTTTGTTATCTCGTGATAAACACCCTCTTGTCATAATCTGTATCTTAATTTAGGTCACTCTCCCGTTAATTATGATGTCTATTTCACATCAATTAAGATACTGTGACATAAATTTGCCAGGACAGTTAGTTCCTCAGCTTGATGGGCATTTTGTTTTTTAGCATCTTCTCTAAGGTTATTTCCAGCATCACAGAATCTAAATCTGGGCCCATCTTCTCCTGAACACTGTGCAACCTGAGAAGAATCACCTCTCAAGGTGGCAATCTTTTCAGAGAAAAGGAAAAACTGGCAGGTATTTCCCTTTGAAAAGGATGGTTCAGAGGAGATGTAATGAAGTAAGCTGGAAAAGTAAACATAGGAAAATGTAGCTTGGTAAGAAAATGATTTTTTTTACTTTTAGTATTTACAGCTAAATCTCTGAAATAATCTCCAAGGGAAGCCCGAAAGTCAATAATTATTTAAATTTCAGTTGGTCAAAGTATTCAGGAACAAACTAAAGAGGATGCTCTTTCCTTGGTCCCCAGAAGTACTCTGTATCTCTCCCGTCTCTGACACTGTTCTGACTGTGACATTAATATGCAAGTAACTCCTTCAAGAACAAGAACATAGGGAACCCAGTATAGGTCCAAAGTCAGTGGCGGTCATGAACTTCCCTTAAGAAGAACTAGCACTTATTTTCCAGGAAGCCCTCTGTGCTTCATTTACATTCTGATCCCCTGGCCCTACAGGAGCAGGGAAGTCATCTACAGCCTAACGTCTATCATGTAGAAACCCACACTGAGGCAAGTATTAGAGAATCACATAAAAAAAACCCTCAGATACTATACAGCAAACAGTATAAATTTATGTCACCTCTTTTTCTGGGAGAGACCCTAAATAGAATAAAAACCCTATGGACAAAATGTTGATGCCGAAACTTGACAAACCACAGATGCACAAAGACAATATGGAATCAAGCTATTTCATATTTCTTGTGAGGTTAGAGTAAATTAACCTAAAATTATTAGGTTTATTATTGAACCAGGTTTGGATTGGTACGGATAATCGGTACAGATAATAATGCTTAATTACAACCAAGTAAGAATTCTGCAAGCTACTCGGGGGGTTCATGATTTATACAGACTCATAACATTGAACTCTTGTGTATGGAATTTTATCATAAGTATCACCATTCTTACAAATGAAAAGCTCCTCCAACTTTTACCAATTAAAAACAAGATTCACTAAAGAACGCTACTAAAATGACATATCCTGGATCACCAGGGGGCCCAGCACATATGATTCTGTTCTGATGGGCAATCTACAACACAATCATACTAAGTCACTTACCTCATGAGCAAAATGACCAAGTAACAAGCTGTCAGTGACTGAAGTATTCGCATCACTTTCCAAGACGTCAATTCCAAAATCTCTGCATGCATAAACCTGGAAGTTTTTCAGGTGAAGATTGCTACTTCTAAAAATCTATAAAAATAACAGCATATGTTATGTCAGTGGTCTGAGGCTCGCCTTTTCTCACAGACTTCCTGCAGCTTCTTTAATTATTAAGTTTAAATAAGCATGCGATACCATATTTACAAGCTTTTGTCCATCAGGATCAGTACAGGTGTCCCCAAAATTGCCGTGAGGTCAGCACTAACTAGTCCCCTTTGGTAACATCCCCTCCATACTTTTCAATTCTCCTCCTAACAACTGATGTATTAAAAAGGTCAGTGTGAATTTTTCACGTATCTAAAATAAGCTCACAACAGTCAAATCACACAAGATTAATGGAGAAAAACAGAGCATCCCAGAACTCCAGGACTGATCATTTTCCTCAGCGTTGTAGATGTTAACTAATATCGTCGGACAATTGCAAATAGGAAATAAGTGATTCAGCATGACTACAGACTCAAAATACGTTCTATGCATGTATACTGATGACAACTTGTGTTAGTGGCCCCAAACAAGGATCAAGTATTAACGAAAAGAGCTTGTTAGAGCCGAAAGAATCACTCTAGTTTGGGGGACAGAGCTGTTGGTTTTCACCTAGCACTGGTGTTAACTAATTATGTGATCCTGGGCAAGGCATTTAACTTCTCCTGGGCCTCAGTTCAACCATCCTTAAAATCAGAGTGGAGGTCAGGACTAGCCATTAACCTCACACAGCCATCCCTTTATTTATTAAATAGGGTCATGTTTACGTTCATGTCTTAAAGTGGAAGTTTCCTATTAATTATGGCCAAGGTGGCCTTGATTTACCGTAGTCTCATGCTTCTACCTGTCAATCAGTCTTTGTGCTTGAATTTTCAAGAACTGAATAGCTTGCATTTCTGACAGCTTTTATAAAATGATAGATCTTTGAAGACACGAAGGTTTATGTAAACAAAACAGGTATGATCTAAACTGATAACTTGACAACAGTTGTTACTGAATTATAGGCGTCAGCCCAAGTTCTGGTAAATAGACTCATATTCAGAAACAGCTAACGCCTCGCATTAGCGAGAGAGCCTGGTAATTTTAAAAGGAAACCAACACAGTAACAGAGAACCCCTATTTGTGGTGTGAATACTGCTTTCACAATGTGTTCTCATCCCTCTCCTCTCGTCTAAAAGAACTGCTGTGCATTTAGGAGACATGGTCAGGAGAGGGTATTTTTTTCAATTCTTAACATACGTAGGGAAGCATCAGCTTGCCTGAGTTGGAATCCAGCAATTCTTACTGTGTGACTTTAGCAAGTATTCTGTCCTCTGCCTGGAGAATTTTCTTATCTACAAACACAAGACAATCATGGTGCACCTCCTCCAAATATTATTAAGATGATTAAATAACAAAATATCCAAAAATTTTAGCTACCAGTCTCATCACATAGATATAAATCTATGTTTATAATCAATAGGAATTTTACCTAATGAAATGTTCAGTTCAAGTATCTGCACAGGTGACACGTGTATCTAATGCCCAGAATACAAAACACACTAGATATGTCTAATAATGGAAGCATATGAAATTTAAATACAAGGTACTTTTTGATGATGAAGAAGACACGTCTCAATGTTGTAGATTCCAGGGGCACCATTATCACCATTGACCTATCACCACCCCAGCCTGCTTACTAACAACCATCATAAGAGCCCCTGCCAATCTGCACCTATGAAGACCCAGGTATCCCTCTGGGCATTTTACCTGCAGGCACTTATTTAACTCTCAAAACTTATCCTCTAGGTACTATTACTATGTCCATTTTATGAATGAGACAACGAAAAATCAGGGATTTGGCAAAAGTCACCCAGATAGGGAACTGGGAGCATTTGAGAGTTGTATGGCTATGTACGTAGGAGGTCACCTTTGGTGTTTTTTAAACAGCTTTACTAAGATACAATTCACATATCATACAATTCACCTATTTAGAGTTTACAATTGAAAGGGTTTAGTATATATTCACAGAGAATATGCAACCATCACCACAGTCAATTGTAGAACATTTTCACTTCAAGAAGAAATCCCCACAGTCTTTAGCCTGAGCCACCACTAATCTTTCTGTCTCTGTAGAGGTCCCTATGCTGGACTCTTCCTATGAGTAAAATCATATCCACGTGGTTTTTGATGACTGGCTTCTTTAGCTTAGCATATTGTTTTCAAGGTTCATCCATGTATCGGCCTTAATTCCTTTTTTGTGGCAGAATAATATTCCATTGGATTGATAGACCACACTATATTCATCCATTCATCTATTGGTGGATATCTGGGGTGTTTTCATGTTTCGACTATTATGAATAATGCTTCAATAAACATTTGTGTATGTTTTTCTGTGTGTATATATGTTTTCATTCTCTTGGATATACGCCTAGAAGCAGAAGTGATGGATCATTTGGTATCTTTATGTTTAATCATTTGGGGAACTTCCAGACTGTTTTCCAAAGCATCTAGACCATCTAAAATTCCCACCAGGGATGCACAAAGGTTCTGATTTCTCCACATCTTTGCCAATACTTGTTATCGTTTTAATTCTAGCCATCCTGGTGGGTTTGAAGGCATATCCTACTGTGGTTTTGACTGGCATTTCTCCAATAACTGATTATGTTGAACATCTTTTCATAGGCTTGTTGGCCATTTGTGTATGTTTTCTGGAGAAATTTCTACTCAGACCCTTTGCTCATTTTTAAATTAGGTTATCTGTCTTTTTGTTGAAGTGTAAGAGTTCTTCACATATTCTAGATTCAAGTCCCGTATCAGCTATATGATTTGCAAATATTGTCTCTCGTTCTGTAGGCTGTGTTCTCACTTTCTTGATGGGGTCCTATGAAGCATAAATTTTTTTAATTTTGATAAAGTCCAAATTATCTCTTTTTCTTTTGATGTCATACCTAAGGAATCTTTCCTAAATCCAAGGTCATGAGCATTTACCCTTTCTTTGTTTCTAACAGTTTTCTAGTTTTTGCTCTAACTTTTAGGTTTTTGAGTTAATTTTTGTAAATAGTATGCAGTAAGGATTCAATATCATTCTTTTGCACGTGGCTCTCTGTTGTTCCGGCACCATGTGTTGAGACGACTACTCTCTCCCTCAGTCTTGGCATCCTTGGCAAAAGTCAGTGGACTGGAGATATATGCGTTTATTTCTGGACCCTCAGTTCCCTTCCACTGATCTATATTTCTATTCTGGTGCCCATACGACAGTCTTGATTATAACTGCCTTGTAGTGACTTTTGACATAAAGAAGTATAAGTCTTCTTCCATTACTCTTTGTTCTTAGATTTTTTTTTTTGGAGGAAGTAACTTTTTAAATTTTAAAGTGTTAAGTTCCAGAAGCATTTTTATTGTTTGAACTTTCTGATTGCTAACACCGGAGTGTGCCAGGGTCCGAGCTTTAAGGATCGACTTTTTCTTTTATGGGTTTAACACAGCTAATGGCAGAGCTTGAGAAAACTAACTTTAATGATCATCTTTTAATATTTTCATTTTATGAGGTTATTTCCTCTAAAATAAAGCCATTCAAGAGCATGGAGACAGAGCTTAAGCCTCTGCAAGGCGTGAATTGCTTCTCTGCAGAAAAGGGCAGTCAACAAACGTTTCTGCTGTATTCGTTACCCCTATATTAATAGTGCTTCTGGGAAACAAAGTACTTTATCAAATTTAATGAGAACAAAATACTTAATGCAACAGCACTTCTGTGTGTTAGCTAACCCAATTTTATATTTTGGGGTTTTCCCCATCCAAAATTGTTTTCCTCATGTTGGAAATGTGAAATAAATCCCTAACTTTCTTAATGCGACTTAATTCTATGTTTTTCTCCTATTTTCTGAAAGCCCTATAGACATATTCCTTCTCTGTGTATCTTAGGCTCCATTTTTCTATGTGGCAGAGACCAAATGTCTGCAGTGTTCTCTGTGTAGCGGCAAACAGTGGCCCTGGAGAATCTGTGAATGTTGTTGGTAATAGTTAGCATGCAAAGCCTTCTTAAAAGAAATCAGTGAGATAATAAAAAGCAAATGATTGAAAGTGAACACTTTTCCCTTTCAAGGAAAACAGAAAAAAAATGTGACCCATTGATAAAGCTAAGAACGCCACCTTGAGCTGGAATTTTTTTGTGTTCCAATGATGGACAGCGCTTTTCCTTAAGACTGAAGCACATACTATTTAGGACATCAGGTGTACAGCATCTGGATCTGAATTCTGCACCCAATTGTGTTGCTAACTGTGTGAACGCTGGCAAATCCCTTTACTCTCCGTGCCTTAGTTTTCTCCTCTATAAGTGAGCATGTGAGTGGAAAGATTAGAAAACCTCTATCATCCTTTGTGGTTGTAAATCTCTACGATTCTGTTGTTCCCTACTAGAGCTGCTGAAAAGTAGCTGCAGAGGACGTGAACTAACCTTGCGCTACTGACTAGGAAACTGTTCACTCAGCAACTATCTCCCTCGCAGCTGCGCTGCTGTTGGCTCCTTACAGCCGTGATAACGTGGCATGCCTTCCCTCAGCAGCAAACCATCCCCCTTTAAGTAGATACGCGTAATACATCGCCATGAGAAAACAAACTGGTTCTAACAACAACAAAAAAAATTAAACCAACGCACCTGGGCACCTCCTGCGCTTCCCCAAACCGTGAAATTTTGGAACAGGGCGGGGCCAGCGCAAGGATCCCACGGTGGCTGAAATTTAGGGTAGACAAAGAGACCACACCTAGGAGGAAAAATCGAGAGTGAAATTTAGCCAATTTCTGCATTTCCAATGTCTCACTTTTTCTCCTTGGCAAATATAAACATAAAGGTACTGTACAAGGGAGAGTGGAGATGACACCTGTGACCTTCTCTCTGGCCGTCACTGCCATCCCCCCGCCTGTCCTTCTGTCACCTTCCGTGACCTGCTCCTGGATCTCAGCAGGATGCAGACAGCCATGGCCCCATTCCATTCTGTCAGCCCTTCCAGACTCACCTAGGAGCCCACACACTTTCACCTCACCCAGAGCACCATCCCTGTGCTTCCATTGGTTTATTCTAGACCCTCCCCCTTGCTGGGGAAGTGCCAGCACCCGGGATCCCTCCAACTTCCGTTCTCCCTGAAATTCCCACCACAGTGGCGTTCTTCCCTCCCATTCCAGGGCTGCTGAGAGCTACCCGATAAAAACTTCATAATCTTAGGAGTAATTTCATGACGCATGTACTAACCCCAGCCTCAGCCGGCACTTCATGGCACAGCCATCGTGCTCAACCCTTATTCCTGACTCCTTATCACTTCCCATCCCTGAAGGATGATTTTACTGTTATCATCATAATTATAATCATCATTATTGATACTGATTATTGAGTTCCTACTATAGGTGTTCTCATAGGTGCATTATGTAAGTCATCTCTGATTTTCACATCAAACTTTCAATATAGATCTGTCCCTGCTTTACAAAGAAGGGATTTGACTCTCTTAAAAAAAAAAACATACATACACACACACACAATTTACTCAGACAAAGTCCGGATTTGAAACAGCCCGAAAGATTCTAGGGCCCAGATTTTTCCCGTGTTCCCACCATGTTTCCCAGCCCTTGCTCTTAGAAGATGACCTTGTCCTCTATGTAACAAAGACTTTGAAGCAGGCGCTTCTCACCTCTCAGTGTGCAGCTCACAGGCAAAGAGCCTCTTCTCCAAACCTCAGCTCCCCATTCAGCCCACCAGCCCGGGTGCTCTAGCCTCCCAGTTGTCCCCAGTCTCCTGGAAATTTAATCCATCTCCCCATTGAATTCTCCTCTGGCCGCCCAAGGTGCGCTCTGTCCCATGCCCTCTCAGGTGACCTCTCTCTTTCCCCTCCCTTCACCACCAACCTCGTGATCCAAAATGCTCGCTCAGGCCCACCATCAAATCTCACATGGATGCCAAACATGATACAACCCTCTCTGTGAGTGCCGTACCAAAAAAAAAAAGTTAAACCATAAGCCTTACACCCAAAATACGGATGAATTTCCCCAAAGTTACCTGGTACAAGAACGTGCGCTATTGCGGGTAAAGGAGAGAAGTGGCGCTCGGGACGTCTGGTTGGTCACAAGATGAAAGAAGTAGCCATAACCAGCAGCACACACGCTGTTTCCCTACAGAAATTAAGGCACAGTTTGTCCATATCCAGTAAGGCTGCCGGCAGGAAAGACTCTTACCCGTGGTCATTCTGCTTTTGCATTCACTTCCTGTCAAGGTCTACTGATGTTTTTATGAACTCATTCACTCTTCCCTTCCCGCACCCCAGGCAAATACGCTCATTCCTCTTCATCCAGGCAATTCAACTGGACTGCCATTTATCCACCTCAATAGCTGGTGTCTCACGTTAAAACATCCTTGGAAGCTACCACGGTCAGAGGCTTACTTGCATCACCTCACCTAAGGTCCCCTCTTTGGTGTATGAAGAATAAGAGGGGCAAAGGCAGACCTACAGCCAAGTGTACGCAAAGGGTTTCTTCCTGATCCTTTGAGCAAGTCAATGATTTGACTGAACAAACCAGTGAGAGCCAGGGACTGCACCAGCCGTGCCTGAGTTCTGAGGCACAGTGGCTGAGTTCAAATACAACTCGAATCTCCTCCAGGTCCTCTTGTCCCAATTAGACCATTTTAATCACCTGATATCTCTTTATAGGACCAGCTAAACAATTTAATGTATTTTATATGTTTATATAAAACCTAAATTCTCCATCCGATGGTACGAGTTTGGGGCTTTAATTCTGCTCAGACTGAACCCAATGAGATAATCTTTATAAATTCGAAGAAGTATCTACAAATATTCATCACTATGCAAGACACTTTACGACAGAGTAGAAAACCAACTCCCTAGAGTGTAATATTGTACACAGAGGTACTTTGCTTGGCATACCCAATGTTTCTAATTTTTTACTGATGCCAACATTTCAAAATCAGGAGACTTGATATACAAACTCAGACTTAGGGTCTTTTTCTTTTCAAATACTGAGCCCCATTCCTGCGGGGTAGGCATAGATCAGCTGAGCTAAGAAGCACCTGCTCTCTTGGATGAGGGATTACTTTGCCATCGTCCCCACCCTCCCTGCTCCATTTATTTGTGATACCTGGCTGGTTCTTATAGGCATTTGAATTTGTAACCTCTTAGATCCAGGCAGTAAAGTAATTGATTCTGTTGGAGTGGAAGGGATGAAGGGCCGACAGAGCAGGATGCTGGACCACTTCCTCTGTACTTGTGGGCACCTGTCCTCTCCCACGTCTACCAGGGAGGAGAAGTCAGGGAACAGGATGCCCAAGGCAGCCTCAGCCCTTGTATGACAGGGGTAAAGGGAGCCCCAGATGATTCCATGTGGTTCATCCCTGACCTCCTGGGGGTCTGACGTGGTCTGGCTGGTGTGAGAAAAAGGATGATGGGTGTCCTCTCTGTGAGCATCTGTCTCCCAGGAGCAGACCGCGCAGGACTAGGACAGTTCATCCTGAACACTGGCCTCAGGGCACAGAAGAGAGAATGGGGAGCAGGAAGGACTGTGACACAGCACAGCCCAACAAGGCGTTCCATATCTTTCTCTCTTTTATTGCCCTTTTTCCTTTTTTTTAATTGAAGTATAGTCAGTTTACAATGCTGTATCAATTTCTGATATACAGCATAATGTGTCAGTCATACATATTCATACATATGTTCCTTTTCATATTATTTTTCATTATAAGTTACTACAAGCTACTGAACTATAGTTCCCTGTGCTACACAGTAGAAACTTATTGTTTATCTATTTTATTCATAGTAGTTAGTATCTGCACATCTCAAACCCCCAATTTATCCCCGCCTACACTGTTGGTGGGAATGTAGCTTGATGCAGCCATCATGGAAAACAGTATGGAGTTTCCTCAAAACACTAAAAATATACTCACTGTAGGATCCAGCAATCCTAGTCCTGTGCCTATATCCGGGGGGGAACTCTAATTCGAAAAGACACATGCACCGCAATGTTCAGTATCTTTCTATAAAACAGCACTTCAGTGCCCTAGTGGCCTCTATCCAGGGTTTGGTGGGACTATGCCATGTGTCTTGCGAGAATAGTTCCTTAAACTTTAGTGTGCACCCAGGGTAGAGAAGCAAGATTTAGCAAATAAAAACATAGGAGCCCCGTCAGAGTTAAATTTAAAAAAAAAGGAACTATTTAGTTTCATTGATGGTACAAGAGGACTTTACAAAGCCTCTTCCTCTCAGGGATGGCCACGTGTTCCACTAGGAACACCCACGTGTGCACACTCACACAGACACACAGACTTACACGCACACATATGCACTCAGAACGAAGCAAAGTCAATACAGAAGAAAAACGGAAACAGGATGTTTTAAAAACCAACACTACTCAACTCCTGGCTCATGTGAGAGGAAGAGCCAGGGCCCCAGCCCCAGAGGAGGTGTGAGTGAGGATCAGAGTTTACCCCGAGATGAGAAGCCTGGCCGGCGGGCAGCAACCAGAACCTGGCTAGGGGCGCCAGCATGCGCTGATACAAGGGCCAGCGCTGCTCCCGACATCAGCCCATCCATCACTGCGGGCACTGCGGCTCTCTCATCCTGGGGACTTGTCACCCACCAGCCGTACCTCCTCTCTCATTCAGTTCCAGAACGTCTTCTTTCTCTTTGAACTCGTGGCCCATTCTCTACTGCACTTCGTTATTTTGAATTCTGAGCACCTCTTCAATTTCCTGAGGCTATTTAAAATTTTAATCATGTCTCACCACGTGGCATATCACTGACTAGGAAGCTGAAATACTATTCGAGATGCTAATATGACGTCAGAGAACCTGGACCATCTCTAAGGCTCCAGTTATATTGGGGTGGCAGAGTCTGGAGCTGCGGTTGTCAGACGGGGCGATGCTGTTCCCCAGAGAGCATTTGGAAATCTCTGGAGACAGTTTTGGTTGTCACAAGTGAGGGGAGAGAGGGCTTCTACTGGCATAAAGTGGATGAAGACGAAGGATACTGTAATACATAAGACGGCCTCTCACCATAAAGAATCACATGGCCCCAAACACTAATCCTAGCATGGTTAAAAAAAACCCTGGTCTATAGTCTACACTCGTTCTTGAAACAGCCCATCCCCACCTTCCAGTAGCCCATCCCCAAATCTAATGGAAAGACCAACCTCAATACAAAAACACGGTTAATTACAAAGCAATACTTTGACAGTTTCTACCAGGAAGGCACTCCCCAAAGAAACGCTTATTAGCATCGAATCAGTTAGCTCCATTTCCATGCTAGAAGAGAAGACACATGCCCCTGATTCTCAGCTTTGGAAGAATCATTGTCACTGGGTTGGCAAATACAAGAGCCCAGTGTATCTCTTCAGCCTTCATAGAAACACAAGGAAGTAACACGGCTGTTGATTCTTAGTTCCGATTACATAACTGGGACCTTCCTCAGGCAGCACCTGTGAAGCCCCACCACCCACATCGCCTGCATTGGTGGCTGGGACTCTTCCACACCCGTGAGCCATGGGAAAGGCCATGCGTGTGTAAGAGCTGAGGGTGAGGGACGCTCACCTTTTCTGCAAGCATGCAAACCAAAGAGGCACTGGCGGCTACCCGCGATCACCTCCCTCGGATGTACACCTCTGTTTCATTACCAATGAAATGCTAATTCATCACCAAGGCTCTACCAGGCAGGAAGAGATTCAAACATTTTCGGAATATAATCCAAGGGCTTCATCCTTATCCATCACCTTGGTCAGACAGGGGCTCAGAGAGCCTGTATTTCGAGCAAATGAATAGATTTGTTGAATCACTTGCCCAGGTGTTGTGCGTATTTGTGGAGCACCTGAGTGATCACACATAAAGGCTTTCCAAGCGCTTTTATCACCGGGCAGGATATTGCGACTTCATCTTCTGTCAGCCGATCGGGCTCACTTATGAAAGAAGCGCTTGAGCAGTTGGATCACACTACTCCCCAGCTCTTTTCACTCTCCACCCCAATCGGGTATGCCAGAAGTCACTCATGAGGAGGAACCACGTCGGTACGCGGGCTGCCCGCGGCTGCTGGGGAAGGGTTTAAGGCAAGTAGGGAATTTTGTGTGGAAATCAATTCTTTGCGGAAACCGATGTATTATGGTCATTCAAGCAGGAGAAATTCCAGAAAGAAATTAACTGCCCATGTAAGCCAGCTCCTTGAGGTGTGCATCTATAGTCACTTAAAAAAAAGTGAGTTAACCCTTCAGGCAGCTCTTAAATATACATTAGCTATTGCGTAGGGAGAGCTGGGGAGCTGAGAGTGGCCTTGAAACACAGAATTCCTTACAAAATTGATTTACAAACCAGAACAAATTCGCCTCAAATTAAATGAATGTTTCCAAAGTGCTGGTCTTCAGAGTTTTTCCACTGGCTGTCCTACACAGGGATCAGGTCCTGGGAAATTCTCAATGCTCACAGACACATGGGATATTCTGGAGCTTTGGGAGGGGACAGTCCCTCGCTGGTTGAGAGCAAAGACCTCCCAACCCGAGGTCGACACAGATTATGTCTACTGGAAAGATGAAGCATCTGGACGGATGACCGGGAAACGCCATGAAGGAGTTAGAGCCGCGGATGCTCGAGAGCGGAGGGGAGACAGCCTGGAATCGAAGTGGTCCGGATGCCACAGGTGCCGCACGCAGGGACCACCACCGATCTGTTGCTGGAAAGCATGGCAACGCCCATCTAAGGAGGATGCAAGGGGTACCCCAAGGCCCTCGGACACTCCAACAGGAACATCACACTGAGTCCTCACCAGCAAGAAGGCACAAAGCTCAGGTTTTGCTTCTATGAGAAACTGCCCTTGGACTTAGCTCAGCGGCACCCTGGGCAGGGAGGCAGGCAGCGCACTTGTGACTGTGAAGACTAAAAAGGAATATCACATTTGAAATCCCCCTGTACAGGCGGGGTTGAAGGTGACTGAACTGAGGACCGGGAGCCAAGGTGAATTCCATGCACTGGGCAGAGCTTTTGGTCCTAGGCTTTGGGTCAGGACGACTGGGGGACAACATACAAGCACAAATCACTGCAGAGACCTAATTAAGGATCACTTCCGTTTCTTCCCGCCTGCCCGCCAGGCCAGAGATTTCAAGGTCAATGTGTGTATATAGAAGAGGCAGTTTAGGCTTTCTGGGCTAGTTGCCCAGTGGCTAGGATTAGGTCACCATCAAGTCTAAGCAAGGGCTTTAGTTTACTTAATAGTATTGCCCTGATGTCACTTGCTTGGTAGGACTATCTCAATGTCACTTTCCTGGTGGGACTGTCCTGATGTCATTCTCCTGTAATATTGTTCCAATGTCACTTTGCTCTTGCTCTGTGGCAATGGTTATGATTATGTTACCACTGAAGGAAGGACACACAGGAACTCTGTTTTGTTTTGTTTTGTTTTTTTGCAACTTCTGAGTCTAAAATTATTTCAAAATTAAAAGATTTTAAAAAAAAGAAAAATCTTAGTGAATCCTCGTAATACAGTGGCTTTAAAAAAAATACTCTGCCAAACTGCAAGAAAACTGAAAAGCAAGGCAGGAGAAAGGGTCACAAAACCTGAGGACCTGCCAGATGTCCTTGGTTCCATCTCCTTTGGGGGCAGTTCAACTCTGAACCCCTCACAGAGCAGGACAGAAAAGCCACCACACATGAGATGGTTCCTCACAGTAAGGAACATCTGTCTCTTGAACATCAGAACAACCCCGGAGGAGGGCAGGTGTCTCCACCGCTCCTCTTTCTGTTCCTCATCTCACACACACACACGCACAAACACACACACGCACACACCACCCCCGTCACTGTTGTCACCTCCTTACTATCCCTTTGGAGTGAAGATATATTTCTAAAATATACTTTTCAAAGTACTCTGTGTCATGCACGTAGGACACACTTAACAAACACTAACTTACTAATCGCTCAGTGACTGAAAGGACCTTCACTGGCACAAAGGGTCAAGAGAAGTTCCTGATTTTTTTTGAACACGTATTCCCAGTTATGCAAAAAGAACTGCAAGCCAAGGTGCTGGCCCAGGAGACTGCAGACCCAAAGGAGAAAGAGAACTACTCTCCCACGACGCTCCAACCCCTCGCCCGCCGCACAGTCGCGGTGGCTAAGCCCCTCAGAAAGGCTGCGGTGACGCCCCTACAGATGATTCAGGAACAGGCAGCATCCCCAAATGCCGAGATCCATATCATGAAGGAAAAAGGCCAGAAGAGAAAGCCTGGATGCCTCTGAACCAGAGGAGAAGGCTGAGGACTGCTGGGGGTTACAGATCAGCCCAGAGCTACTGGCCCAGGGCACCAAAAAATATTATATCTGCTGAATGAAGGTTCAGCCCGGGATTTGTGCAGCCTGCAGCGCACTGGCCAAAAAAGTCCTTGGTTGTGGCACATTCCAGACAAGAGAACACGAGAGAGAGACGGCACCGCAGAACAGCAGTGGCACGGCTGGAGACCTAGAGCGGACTGTGCACAGGTTAACACCGAGGGACGACCTCCACGGTGTCAGAATGCTGATACAGACAACACTGCTGATTTTTCAATCATCAAAATGATTGCAGGATTGTGGAATCTATGCTTTCTTTTCCTCTTTCTTCCCCCACCCCATTCTTTGATTATGGAATTATACCTACCTTCATTCATTCATTCATCATATTGAATTAATTTTTATTGAACGACTACTACATGTCAGGTGCTGACCTAGGGTCTAAGAGCCAATAAGCTAATGAAAAGAGAACCACAGAATTTGAAGATCATCGAAGACAAAATGTCAGATAGAGACCTGATAAATGTACTTACGGAACCTACATCACCACCTTGGACTAAAACCTCATTCTCAAAACACATGCATGGAACTTTGTTTCCAATTCTGTCAAGTGGGCATAAGAGGGAGAAAGTAAATGAATGGAAATGGGAGGCGTCTAACCGGGAACAAAGAGCTTGTTTTGGGCTCAATTTTGTCATAGCTGACTGGGCACTGTTCCACGGTCAGCCTGCAAGGCTCAGGTGACCTACCAGCTCGTGGGTGGCCCTCTGGTTGTCTGCACTGACAGCCGCCTCATTTCTTATGATCAGCCAGCAGCCTGGACGCCCACCCTGGAGACGCACTACCCAGAGAAGCCATGCCAGGCGGCATTGCTGGCATTCAGTGTGGGATTTAGATACCTTCCAGCCTCGTGCAGGAAGGTGAGCTGAGAAACCTTGAGGGTCTACTTTCTTCCAGGTATTTCAAAGGAGCCAAGACTATGCTATCCAAGTCCCTTAGTCCCCAGAGCTTGTTGGCATAGCTCGCAGCAGGCCCTGTGGTCGCCAGCGAGTTAAATGTCGCTGTCCCTGCACCGGGTCTAGAGTTTAGTTTCCTTCAGTCCATGGGGTTCTGCCTCCCTTCTTCACTGGCATATTAGCGGCCCCTATTAGGCACCTAAAATAGTAAATGCTGTGCTTGGAAGAAACATAATTAAAAGTCTGGAGGAGGCTTGAGGAGATAACCAAGACTTTCATTAGGGGTTATTCAGCTGAAGGTAATTAAAAACAGATGATCAGAGAGAGAGAGACGTTCATTCTCTGAGTTCCTCAGAAACTTGGCAAAATTGTCATGACACAGCAGATCCTCAGAGGACCATACTGAAGAGTGAGGCCCTTAACCCTTTCATAGACGGCCCATGGGACAAAATGATTGGAAAGGGAGACACTAAGCTATCCTACTATTCTGATGCAATTCCTCATTCACAGATCTATGGTTAAGCTACCAGAAAAATTAATTTCTTAAAGTGTTTAGAGATAAATTCAGCAAGGAAAAGAAATGTTAAATTGTACTAAACAATAGGGTAAAAACCAAGGCTGTCAGAGTGGACAGTTGACCCTTGGATGACACAGGGGTTATGGGGGTTGACCCTCCATGCAGTCAAAAATCTGCATATAATTTATAGTTCATCGTCTACATGTGCAGTTCCTCCGTGTCCATGATTCCCCATCGGTGAATTCAACTATCCGCAGACAGTGTGACAGTGTAGTATTTGCTATTGAAAAAATCCACGTATTAGTGGACCTGGGCAGTTCAAACCTGTGTTGTTCGAGGGTCAACTGTACTTTGCTCATCCTGGAATCTGACACGATCTCATACATCTCATGACTTGGCTGACCCTCAGTTTTGGACACTCTTAAAGAGCAACCATATGACCACATCAGTAGAGTAACTTGAAGATTTAATAAGTAATTATTGGAATTGAGACCAAATTCAGCAACTGTCGCAGATAGCTCAGGAAGACATTTTAGTTTGCGTTAGTCTAAATGACCAGAAAATCATCAATATCTACTTTGTTTCATTTCATCTAGATATGGCTCCAGAGAGCGTTCACAGAGAGAACTGACTGCATTTATCCTAAGGAAGCGTTTAACCCAATATCATAAAGGAGTTTCTCACTGCCAACACGCAGCAAGGAAACGTTTTATACCACATCACTGACACTGCCGCCCGGATAACTTTTGGAGTGAATTTTATCCCTCTCAGCTCTGACCTTCCTGGAGGAGCTGAAGATCTTACCTCCACAACATTGGTGGGATCACGGATGTAGATACCAGAGGGTGCCAACATTTCAGGACTGGAGAGCCCCTCGGCGCCAGAGACATCGATGATCACATTGTTTCTTATCACATTTCCTTGTTCTGACCAGTCTAATTTCAGAAAAGATCAAATAAACCCAGGAATTCAAAACCATAATTAAAATGTACTCAACACTCTTACTTCTAGTAACACAGTCATAGTTCTCACAAAGCATATGTGTACATGTGTCCATATCACATTCAGTATGTTCAACGGACTGAAGACCTCCAACATCCTGCCATCAGGCCTGTCCACAAAGCACACGACAACTTAAGTGTATTGTAATAGATTGAAAACCAATTTCCATATTTACCATTTTCTCCTCCAGGAATGACCTCCCAAGGGATATGCCTTATCTCGGGAGATGCACCTGAGAACAAAAGGTCATGTCAGCTTGTCACATTTCATGCCACCCAGGAAAACGAGGGACACTGCAATACTATTTCTTCTTTTGATGTGGCTTGTTTTTGTGTTTTTATCAATGAACCAGACAGATACAGAACTTTTACATGAACTTTTCAGTTCTAGAGTATCATGGATCAGAAGCTCATTTTATTTTGTTCTGTTTTCCCCCTTTGGGGGGATAATTAGTTTGTTTATTTGTTTGTTTGTTAACATTTTTATTGAGTTATAGTCATTTTACAATGTTGTGTCAAATTTCAGTGTAAAGCACAATTTTTCAGTTACACATGAACATACATACATCCATTGTCACATTTGTTTTTGCTGTGAGCTGCCACAAGATCCTGTATCTCTTTCCCTGTGCTATACCATATAATCTTGTTTATCTATTCTGCATATGCCTGTTGGTATCTACAAATTTTGAACTCCCAGTCTGTCCCTGTTTGTTTTAATGGAGGTACTAAGGATTGAGCCCAGGACCCCGTGTATGCTAAGCATGCACTCTACCACTGAGCTATACTTTCCCCCGCAACAGAAGCTCATTTTAAATAAAAAAAATTATAATAATAACAAAGAAATAGATCTACTGCTTCACTTCTTAGGAAGAGTCTGACTGTCTCTAGAGTCACACACCCCTGTGTCAGCTCCAGCCACACCCCTACCTGTTCAAACTGGCCACCAGCCATCTACCTGCCCCTCACTTTTCTCAGAAGATCTGGACTGTCCTGGAGGAACAGGCTGGGCAGTACTGAGACCCTCACACTTAAACCAGAGGTTTGAAATAGAAGAGAATAAAAGAGCATGGGCCACGTTACAGAGACAGATCAGCCTCTTACGTGGCATCAACACAGAGCAGCCCCACAGACCCCCTTATTTTCTAGGTCTTCAGGCATCTGGGCTTCCCACGTCATTTCCTGAGTCTGGGTTTGCAAACTCGTTTAGCATAGATTGAGTACATTATCTAAGATGCATTAACAGGTATTCTAATTCCATCACCTGCAATGCAGTAGACGTCATGAGCCTCCAATTCACAGTATCCAAGCACCAAAGGCCAAATTCCTCCCGTAGGTTTTCCTCCTTGCCCAGTGAATGCCTACCCTATATCACTGTTTTCTCCTAAAATAATACCATTAGGGTACCTTTCTGAATTTCTGCTCCAAGTTTCAACAAGCTTTTCCCTGACATCAACTAAAGTAAGAATAAACAAAGTCAGCCTTCCATGTGTTAGCTTGACTCCTCTGCAGCTGTCCTCTCCCAACCAAAAGATTTTCCTCCACCTGATCATTCTATCATCCCTAGCTCTTTGCCTTTTAGAGCTGGAGTTAGTTTACATGAGCCATATTTTCTCACTGAACAGTTCCCCTCTCAGGATTAGAATCTTTGTAGCTTTTATCTTAATGGATCGGTCCTCAGTGAAACAGGCACATTTTTCCACTGATGTTATATCACAGAATTTATTGAAATATAAATACAGAGTCTAACTTTCAGTGAAAACCTCTGATTTGCTTTTTGTTCAGATATAACCAAAGACCCTTTGTTCATTAATACATTCATTCCTTTAGATAAATATATTTCCAATGCACTAATGTGCTAAGTGTTAAGTGAAATCTGGTGGTAAAACAGATGTTAATCAGATGATCAGAAACATGATATATAATTTTAAATCAATAAGTAACAATTAATGCTAAAAGAGCTTAAACAGAGGAATTTGACTTGGGAGTGTGGGGGAGAGACTCTTACAGGAGGAGAGTGAGTGGTATGAATGGCGGGAAAGGGCTGTGCAAAGGCCCTGAGGTAGGAGAGCATATGGTCTTTTGAAAGAATTAAAATGACATAGGTCAGTGTAGTTAGTGTTCAGAGGGAGAGAACAGGAGCAAGACAAGTGTACGAAGTTAATAAAGGCAGAATCACTGAAGGAGTCTTTTAATTAAGATTTAGGATTTTGGATTGTATCCTAAGAGTAGTAAGAAATTCTTAAAGGGTTTTAAGGAGAGAAGTAACATGATGCAATCTGAGATTTTTAAGGATAATTCTAGGCATTGCAAGGGGGATGAACTTTAGGAAACAAAAGTGCATATAGGTGACCATTTAGAAAATTCTGAAATATGGGCCTCTTCAGCAAGCCAGAGGAGGAGCTATGAACAGAATTCAGCATGTTTTACTCTTTGTCCAACATTCGGGTTTGAGACTGTACAAAGACATATTCACATGACTTTGAATCATTGTGAAAATTGCTGACAATAAATTTTAAAACCTCCCATTGTATATTTACTAACCTGAACTGAAATGCTGTCTTCAACAAGCAGTTTCCTGCTGGGGAAGATTAGTTAGCCAATCAGTGATGACTAAATTTACAATGAGAATTTTTAACTGTGACCTGTTTCTAATGATCAGAGGCTAAAGTTTGCACAAATTGGAAATTCAAGTTTCAGGACAATTCCTTATAAAAAAACACGTGTCTTATACCAGAATGCCAATATTAAACAAACTTGTTTCACTTACCCACCAGCAGTGCGTGGCCTAAAATATTGTAGAACACATTGCTGTCCACCCTCAGGCCCGAGGTCCTGGACATGCTGAGGCCTCTGCTGAAGGAACACCGCACTGTGCAGCCCTGCATATAGGAACCTGAACAGGAGAGAAAAAGGTGAAAACTAGAAAGGGACCTCAAAGGTTCCTCAGATTCTGCTGATTACCTCCAGAGCAAGCCAGAATATAACCGAGAACATCCGCCCACACAGTCATTAAACTTAAAGGATGAGGAGTTGGCACCAGAAATCTAATAAAGAAAATGGGCAACTTGGGCCACTGTACCTCAAAGATACCAAAGATAAGTAGGCTGGAGTTCAAGGGCCACAAAATGAGAAACAGAACCATCTGAGACAGGATGGCCAAACCACAAAGGCTGTCACGAATCCCCACTGGCCACCATCATTGGTATCTACTCTCAACACAATATGGGGGACAACAGCGCGAGAGAAGTTAAGAACAATGTGAAGAGTACTACTTGTGGGCCAACCCTGATCTTTTTTTTCCCTTAAATTTTACCTTTTTATATATTTATTTTTTTGTTTGGGGGGAGGTAATTAGGTTTACGTATTCATTTTTTAATGGAGGTACTGGGGATTGAACCCAGGACTTCATGCATGCTAGGTGTGCTCGGCATGCTCTCTACCACTGAGCTATACACTCCTCACCAACCCTGATCTTTGAAAGCTGCACCTGGCATGAGGAAGTGCAGTCACTGAGCTGCAAAGGAATATTTTAACTTGCCAGGCAATAGTACCTTTGGCCCAGGATAGTCAGAGATTCTTATTTCAGATTATAAGTAAAGCCAGTGGTTGATCTAAGGACCACACTCTCACCTTTGAATACGGTAGTTTGTGAAATTGAAGCAGAAATACCCTCTACTAAGCTAACAGAAACTGACACCTAGGCAAACCATTACACTGGCTCCACGGGCCTATTTAATGACAGCCCCCCCCAATCAACCTATGTGGACTGGATCAGTCAAGGAATAAATATTTACTGAATATCAACTGTATATTTCAGGAATTGCACATTGTGCTGGAGATATAAAGATAAATAAAACTGAGTAAATTCTGCACTTGTGTATCTGAAGTCTGATGGAGGAAACTCATGTTAAAATAATAAAAATGTATTATTTGGATAATAAAATTATAAATCTTGAGAAAGCAGTTTTGCATTATTTCCAGGTAGTGAGAGATATTATATCAATGTCAAATGTTGGAAGTATTGAAAAAATTACTTCGGTTTATGTAATAATTTGACTTTTAGATTGGGACTATTCAGAAAGTTCTCAACTATAATGCCTGCAAAGACACAGGGACCGTAGGTTCCCCTGGATCTCAACTCCTCTAGCACAAATGTCCTCACATCCTTCACCCATAAGTTAACCCACCCACGTCCACTTATGCAGGAAACACTGCATGCTGCAGATTTTCACTGACGCCGGATCTCCACCATGACATCACTCCATCAGGATACACCTGCCCATCTGAACCACTAGTACAGACTGAGGCGTTTACAGGGCTCTAGTGGGTGGAATTCAGGGACTGGTAAACCTCTAAAAGCAGCGAGCATGCAAAGAGTCCAGCACCCTCTAACCCCAGGGACTGGGGACAGCTGGCTACAGAGGTCACGCGGGCCTGTAGGGCATGAAACAATAAAGGATTCTTTGGCAAGCGTGCCAGAAGTTTCTAACCTCTGGGTTAATGTGTTGCCCCCTCCCAGGAAACACATTTGCATTTTAACAGAGATCTACAGGGGATAATGTGTGATTTCAGTGGATTTCAAACTTTTGTTAAGCCCTGAACCCTTTTTCAAATAAAACCTAACATACATCAATAAATAATAGTGCAGCTAGTCAAAGCAGAGGTTGGGCGGAAGGCAGATTAAGTGAATTTTTGAAAAAGGTGGGGAGAGCGGTGATTATGTTCAACAGATAACACATATGTAATTGTGTTATGCTCACTTCTCCTGGAGCTGGCCCCACACCAAACATTGCTCAGCACTATGAGCACCAGGGGACCAAAAAGCCAGAGAGAAAGGCACAAAGATACTGATCATCCTAACATACTAGGGGAAGAGGTGTGTTAGGAACCATCCCCCTAAATTAATGTAAAAAATAAATAAATAAGGTGGATGAGATCTGGAAAATTCGGGTAAAGGGACATCCTTGACATACAGATGATTTGAAATGAGAAAAAAAAAATGCTGCAGCCGACTAGCCAGGACCCTGCCTTCAGTGACCACAGGGTTTATTCTCCTTGCCTGTTGAAATCCCAGCACCTCTCAAAGCCCATCTGAACCTTCAGATACACCCTGACGCATTTCGTGAGGCATTAATTCCCTAGCACCACCCCTTTCAAGGAAGGCAGCGAGAATGTGTTGGTGTCAGAGGTGCTGAGGGCTGGGGAGGATAACAGAGATGCAGCCACTGTCCTCCTCACTCAGCGCCTGCACCCCAAGTCTCTGATCTCTGTAGGTCAGATTCTGGTGCTGGGGTCTCCCCCCTGACGGGCCCATGTTCCTCCAGCTTCAGTTTCAGAGCCTTTAACAGCACATCTGGTCATACGCTCCTTTCCTGATCCTCATCTTTTCTACCTGCTTCTGCATTAGGACAACTTCATGAGGAAAACGCTCTCCACTGTGCCTGGACTTCCGCCCCCTGAGGATTTACACTGTCAGTGTCAACTTGCCTGTGGTCACAAAGCCATTCAATGGTAGCAGCAGGATGCAAAACACGGACTTGTTGTAGTTCCTGCCACATCAGTTGCACCTACAGGGACGTTTCTCAAAGTGCACTCCGCGGACTACTTGCTCCAAAACCATAAGGTTTGTTTGTTAAAAGTTCAGGACCCGTGGCCCACTCTAGATTGGAATTTGTGTGGGCAGGGTCTCTAACCCTGAATTTTAATAAGCTCCCCGAGGGAAGTTTCAGGCACGTAGAAGTTTGAGAACCACAGATATCAGGGATATAATGATCCAGCTCTGAACCACCTCTGACCCCGTGTACCACCCATCGTGACCCTCTGCATGGAGAACCTTGAATGTGGAAGAAGAAAGGAAAATGAGGGGTCACAGGCCCGGACCTCCTTACCTCTCAGAGCTCCCGCCAGAGTCAGCGAGCTCCCGTGCTTGCGGAAGGCTTGCCCCAAGTCCCGGAACTGCACTCCCTGTAACTGGACCTGGCTGGGCTCCTCGGGGAAGGACTGAATGATGACTCTGGCCCCCAGATCTCTGGATCCCAGCACCTTCTCACTCTTGGAATACAAACAGTCCTGCAGGTTACCTGAAACACAGAATGAAAGTCTGGAGGAGCAGAAGCAGGTACAACGTGCTTCTGGATAAATCTCCCAGTGTGAAAGGCACTGCCGGCACAAAGGGCAAACCATTACTGTGTATTTCATTTAATAAGCGTACTTCCCTTTTAGTTTGATTCTCCTCTTTGGATTATTAATTAAAACATCCGATAACTAGGACATGATGCTGCCTTCGCTCTATTATTTCCAAAAGCCCCCAAATCAATCACCTTAATTACTGTCACAAAGAGGCTGACTCTAACCCACAAACCCAACCTAAATAGATGCTTATTTCAATCCAAAAGATCCCCCAGAGGGGGCGTGCAATAAAATGACCTTCTCATAGCAGATAATTGTAGGAAGAGAGGTGAGCGTTAAATGTAATCACAGTTCCTTTTAGTCTGAGGCTGTCTGATGGGGCTTTCCCATCATTCTGCTGCTTTATGGTTTGGGAACTTTGTCATTTCTTCAGTGGTGATCATGCCCCCCACACCAAGGCCTCCTTCCCAGAGGAGCCCCTAGTGAGGGCACCAAACTGCATGAACGTACTGCACGCAACTACCACTGCGACAAAGCACTGTGACCTCAGGATCCGAGACGCTTTCTGCGGACGCGTGGCTTTTGGTGGTGGGAACTGACCTCAGCGTGGAGAAGAAACTGTCTCCTGAATTAAGTCTTTATTACCCAGGTTAATAAACCAAAGAAGAAGTACTAGTCATACATAATGGTGGACCATTCAACAGTCATTTTCCAACACCAGGAGAATGAATATATAGGAGGCGAATGAAGAGGTGTTTGACATTTGTACACTTTATCACAACTCTGATTATGTGTGTCAGTGATCTGCAGTATTTTCCGGTGTCCAGGCTTCTTCTTATTGTATTTGGCTACATTGTTCCCACACTTCAGCCCCACACGAAGAGGCGAGCGACATATTATTGTGTTAATAAGGGTCTATGAATTTTGTTTTATTTTTAGAATTTTTTAGCAGTGTTTAAGAATTGTGGTGAAATCAGGTTTTTTTTTTATTCCATTAGGAGTCAACAGATTTATAATGGCCCAAACCTAGAAGCTTGGTCTCTCTTGCAGCATGATCAAATGCAATGTTCTGTATAATATGATCTGAGAATACACATATGAGAATTACCAAGAGAGTCTGAATAGACTGTAGATCCCAATTCAGCAAGTCGTTAAAGTTGGCAGTCACTGGATTCTAATTCACCGGATCCAAACATTTTTCAGAATGACACATTCGTAAGCTAGATGGCTAGCGGCTGGGGGATGGGGTCTAGGTCCTTCTTAACCCAACCACATCCCCACATTACAGCCACATGCATCTGTGTGTAGCCATGACTCAAACCTCTAACTCCAGCCATGACCACCAGACAACCCTCCTCACGTGCTGGCCTGGCACCCCAGTCTCGACATGCACAAAATTAAATTCATGTTCTCCACCTTCCCACCCCCAAACCTGCTCCTCTTCCTATCTCAGTAAACAGCCTCCTCATCCATCCAGAGCTCGTGCCTGGGAGTCATCCTTGACACCCACACCACCCTGGCCCAAAATTGACAAACGATGTCTTCACAACATGTGAAAGCCTCATAATCTACAGCCTGAGAAACCAAAACATAACCTACTAAACTAACCATCCCTGAAATAGATGTTTAATAGGCACATCAGTGTGATTCAGTGCCTGCTATTCCTCCAGAAGACAAATTGACTTTTTCAACCACTTACTTAAAGTATGTGGTAGTTCACACAGAAAACAAACTCCGAAAGTGGGGATGGAGTGGGGAGAGGAGCCCTACCAGCCCATCCGTACAACGTGCTGCCCGTGTCCCTGACCCTGGCATTAATCAGCTTTCCTGAGAATTTTCGAAGAGGTCTGGAATCTGCGCGCAGACTTCTTTATCACCTCTAACCTGGAAATTTAATTCGACTCCCTAGATTTAATCATTTAACAGGAGTTTGTTTTATTTTTCCCCTCCAAAGAAATGATTAATTTCTCAAGCAGATACTGTGGTCTATCTCTTTCACAAGGTGGTTGAGGGCAGCAGATGAAATGATCTATCTAGAGCATTCATTCTGAAAACTACAAAACAGTATGGACATGCAAAGGGTACGGGGTTTATTCCATTCTGGAAGAAGCCAACCATACCACAGATCATCTGACACTGAGGACATTCTTTCTCACCCACTGGACTTCCCAGTGGGATTTCTCTCTACCTTCTGAAGCCTCGGCTCCCGGGCAGGAAGCAAGGAGCTTCCCCCTCTCGTCCGTGACGTTTCCCTGGATGGTGACACTTCTGCTGAGTAGCACCACCATGACCTTTAAAACACGGCGCTCTCCAGCCACCCAGTTCTCTGTGGCATTGTGGGAATATCTGGGGGGGGGAAAAAAGAAAAGAAAAAAGGCACATCTGAAGATATCACTCCAAACCTTATTAGGAATAATAAACCACTAAATTAGCCAAATTCTCCATCTGGGTCTCTATTTCTTTAGAAACTCGGACACAGAAGAGTGAACTACAGGCACAAGCATATGGAAGTTAGGAACTAGGCTGGCTATTGCTCTGACCACTTACTACAAGGTGAAAGTTCTAGAGCCTTACAGGAGAAAGTTATTTAAGATGTCTGGTGGGGAGGGTATAGCTCAGTGGTAGAGTGTGTTGGTAAAGTGTGTGCTTAGCATGCACAAGGTCCTGGGTTCAATCCCCAGTACCTCCATTAATATAAATAAATAAATAAGCTTAATTATCTCCCTCCCCTCCACCAAAAAAAAGTCTAAGGTCCCACCATATAGCACAGGGAACTATATTCAATATCTTGTAATAATTTACAATGAAAAAGAATATGAAAAGGAATATGTGTGTGTGTGTGTGTGTGTGTGTATAACCAAATCACCATGCTGTACATCAGAAACTAACACAGCCTTATAAATTGACTAAACTTCAATAAATAAATAAACTTAGCATTTCACTACCTAAAAAAAAGTCTAAATCTTCAAAATGTTTCATGCTGTGTAATTTTCTTGTCAGAATGTCTAGCATTATTTAATGTTAAAAAAAATTATTGAAAGATAAACACATGTTCAGACTCCAGCACAGTTAAGATCTCATCTCCTTCTGTCCAAACGGAGCCATGCGGACATGCAGTACCTCAAGGGTGACCTCAGATGGAGGTCTGCATGGTGCACTGTGTCCACGATGACAGTCTCTTCTGTGGGCTTGGCACCTTGGGCACCCGCCCTGCTGAGGATGACGACCTCCTCCCCAGGGTGCCAGTCCACCGCGTCTTCCAGGGCCAGCACTGTGTCCTGGGCACGGGCAGCTGCTCGAAGATGGGTGACCACTACCTCTGGGAGCGAACCTAAAGCAAGTCCGGGGGAAACTTGCCTTTAGACATGTTAAAAGTTACTATGAACGTGATGTTATTCAGCCAAGGAATCCTGTGAAAGAAGAATCCGGGAGAGCAACAGGGTGCGATGGGCATCAATGCCTTCATTTTTTTTTTTGGATATTAGTTTTCCTGTGTCTCACATGGTGGCAATAAAAGTCATCCAGGATAGAGATGGGTATGGGGTGAAAAACACAGGAATTGGAGCCAGACTGACTCTACAACTGAATCACAGACTTGCCGTATTCTGACTCTGTTCCTTTGGGTAATACACTCAAAGGTGGGTTTCCGTTCCCTCGGTTACAAAGCGGAAGCAGCAGAGCCTTCCCCCGTGGGGGTTTTGGAGGATTCAACGAGATAAGATCACTGAAACAGCTAGTGTGGACCTGGCCACGTAACAGACCCTCAATACAGTCTCGTCTTCTCTCTTCCTTCCCTGCATCACGCCGTTGAGGATGAAATGTACCACCTCTTTCTTATTCCAAATTAAAACCAATGGCTAGCAGCCTCTCCAAGATGGATGTTCCCAATGAATTTCTAAACTGAAGACTTTCACTCACGGTACAAACAGTGATAGCAGAGTTCAAAATCACCCTCAGAATGGGTGGGCTAGGTCTCAGTGTATCAAATGATCTCTTTATATTCTAGCACAGGGCGCGTCCAGGACAGGACTGTTAAGCAAAGCTGAAGAAGGGGGCGCTTGCGACTCTGGATACCTTGGTTTCTAGGCTGCAGTGTATCCACCTGACCTTCCCCAAATCCAAACGCTGCTCCTTAACCAGCATCAATTCAAGAAGGTAGTCAGGCTTGTAGTTTACTCTGGTCTTCCCCAGCAAGGGTCAAGGTGAAGAGTTTTCCACGCCATTATCTGAAGCAACCCCACTCCTTCTTCTTTCCTCCCCACATTTCCTTCCTCCTTCACGATAGATCATAATTTACCGTTAGCCCACAGCAACTTCCTGTCCTCCCTTTTTGCACTAAAGTAATAATACTTGAATCTCTAACTACAGAGGTGGCCAACAATAAATCATTTTCAAATTATTTTTAACTTCCCTCTTTATTTATTTGTCTATGGGCAGAGAGCGGGGTGGGCACTTGTGCCAGTAACGCTGTTCTAGGCTTAGAAAAGGTCTCTGGGTTAATGATGTAATTTCCGAAGTTTACCCGGGCAATAATTTCGTCTTGAAAAAATTCACAGAGTTCAAAATTTCTAATTATAGAGCAGGTGAAAATTAAGACATAAATCATCCCCAAAGAAAATCATTTTAATTTTATTTCTGTTTGGATGCTTTAACCTTTGGGAACAATAAATGAAATAAAGTCTAGTCAGATGTATATGCATACGTACATGTGAATGTCTCTGATCTGCTCTTGAACGTCTACACAGAAAAATCTCTACCACGCGGGGAAAGTGTTTGCCAAAGACAAAATGCTATTAAATGCTGTGGTTGGTGGGTCACATACTCAATCAACACACAAAAACACCTACTGTGCACCCATCAACAAGCAGCAACACATGGCAGAACCAAGAGTAGGGACAACAAAGATATTCCTCAACTGGTCATTCTTACCCATCATAGTCAATCAGAATGAATGGGGGGAAATCACAGAGAAGCTTTGAAGTGAATTTTCAACTCAACATAAACTTAAGTCCTTTCAAATGTTGACAGAGCCTCTGTAAAGCAGTAACTTCAATTAAAAAAAAAATCCACAAACATTATTGAGAACTTAGAATAAACCCAACTTGTGCTGAGCAGTGTTATTCTGAACTTAAGAACTGTTGGTTTTCTGAGTTTTCTCTTGTTTTCCGTGTAACAGATCGTACAGATCAGGAGGCTGAAATACTGCTTCAAGGACAAAAACACTCAGTAATGAGATGTCAGCACTAAATTCTGAAACCAGGTCTTCTGAATCCAGAACCAGAGAACTGGACACATAATGGAATTCCTGGCCTCTGGAAATTACTGTATATTAACTGTATCAAATTAGCTCTCTTACAGTTTTTTTATTTTTTTTAATTTAATTTTATTTTTTTAATTAAAAAAAATTTTTTTTAATTTTCCTCCTTAACGGAGGCACTGGGGATTGAATCCAGGACCTTGTGCACACCAAGCATGCACTCTACCACTAAGCTATACCCCCAACCCCTACCCAATCAGCTTTGATACTCAAAACA
Source organism: Vicugna pacos (assembly GCF_048564905.1). Classification (NCBI taxonomy): domain Eukaryota; kingdom Metazoa; phylum Chordata; class Mammalia; order Artiodactyla; family Camelidae; genus Vicugna; species Vicugna pacos. Next base: position 9,409,684 of record NC_133006.1, on the reverse strand, counting down.
TTATATTCTGTACTTTATAAATATTATTTAAAGGTGGACCACCTGACTTCTCTGCTGAAGACAGCACTGCACGTTTCAAACATGAATCATTTCACGTCACAGAACACGTAAGAAACCCAGGTTGGGCGGCTCCCTTCCTTCCTGTACCACAGATCAAAAAACATTAAAAAATACAGTCTAGAAAGCTCCATCGTTTATGCATATGCTTCCAGAAAAAAGTGTTAGGCTCTTCACTTATAATTTAATACAACGTTGAATCTCTTCAGGCTTTCAACATTGACCTGTTAACCAACAAACTATTCATCTCCTCCCACTGATGGCTTCTACTCAGAATTGTATTTCTTACAAATTATTGTGCAAGCGTTTCAGAGCCATCCATCCATAATTTCACAGGCCCAGAGAGCCCTCCTGCCAAACAAGCATGGAGAGAAAGAAAATCATCTTTGCAGGTTAACACGCTCTAAAATCACTAATTGTCCACTGTTTCGTAGGACTTCAGTCTTTCAATTTCTTCCAAACTAATCACTGCCAAGACCTTTCCAAATCAGTAAAGGGGGCGGGGATGGGAGTGGAGGAAGGGAGGGAGAGGGAGGGAAAAATCGTTTCCTTAGACTAATGTTCACATCAGGAAAGAAAACATAGCGAAACTCACAAAAGAACTAGAAATAGCTTTCTCCAATATATGCAAATTATTTCCTCATATTTCTGCATGCAGCTTCACCATTATCTGTAGCAAAACAGTAAGTGCCATCTTATCTTTTGTGTCGATGAATGTCTGTCAAGCACAGGGACACTTGCGGAAGAAGATAAAAATTCATTCAGTAGATATTTATTGAATCCTTTCCATGTGCTAATAAATGCATGTGCTGTTCTGGGTACTGGGGATACAATAGTGAGAAAAAACAGCCCCAAATCCCTGCCTTCATGTAATTTGTATTCTAGTGGCATTCAGTTTTAGATGACCATTTCAGACAGCTTACATTTTAGATGTTTAAGAGAATATCCAAGGTTGAATCTGGCGCTCAGAAGAGAGGTCCAAGACTTGATATATAAAAAATATATAATTGGAGGTTAACTCTGGAAATGAGTGGGGTTACTTGAGAGAAGGTATATATTGTAAATGAAGAATACTTAAGGCCGAGCCCATGGGAACATCGTCCTTCAAATATGAGGTAGATGAGGAGGAACATAAGAAGAGAAGAAGGAAGAAGACCAAAAAATGAAGATAATACTGACTCATAATTTTTTAAAATGCAGTGGAGAGAAAGTCTTCGTCCAACTGCTTGAAGACTCATTCCTTTCCCATCTCCTTGCTCTTTTTTTTGTAATTTTTAAGCTTTGAGCACCTGCCCAGCATTTCCTGGACTTGAGCCCTGTTTCCTACTGTTTATTTCATCCGGTTGCCAATAGAAGGCAGGGTGCCTTGGTAGCAGGCCGTGAGCACAGAGAGGAAAGGGCTGGAGAGAAAGCCCTGCCTTTCTACTGTTTCTTATTTCCTCTTCCTCCCACCGGCACCTGGCCCAGACTGTTGGATCATACTCTTCCCCCGACAACAGTCGGAAGTGTAAGGACCCAGAGGATGTAGAGAAACACTGACCCCTGATGATTACTCCACCTCTCACCTAAGCTGGGCCTCTCTCCTCCCAGAACCCACCCTGTGCCAGGCCACTGTGGCACCTTGGGGCCACAGAAGCCACTCTTGGAGCAGAGGGACTTAGCCCCCTCTGTCACTAGAACTCAGAAAGAAAAGAGAGTAGAGCCCACTTTGTTCTTCTAATACACAGACCAAGGCCTGTAACCACAAGGTTTATCAGCATCCTTTTAAAACAAATGTATTCCAAGTTGCAAACAGCCAACTTAGAAGGGAGCTCTTTGAATCCAAACCATTGGTGAATTGGAGGTGATCCAATTTACTGTACTTCCGAATACAGTAGCATTAATACAAGACTCTCTGGTAGACCACAGTGAGGGAATGGGGATAATTTTCACGTACCATTTCCCTCTGCCCTTGAGAACCATTTGCTGGGATTTCTCCCTTGGAGGAAGACAAATCCTGGCAGAAAATCCCACATGAGCCTGGTTAATCTCCAGCGGTACTGACCAAGCCATCCTCTAAATGCACAGATCAGTTGGCTGCATCCACAGCTGGTCAGCAAACATTTCTGCTCTGTGATGAAAGAACCAGGTGCCACGTCTGTTCCCAGTGCTAAGAACTTTGCCATTCTTTTGGCCCAAAGGTTTAGACCAAGGCTAACCAAGGTTATCTGGATAGGACAATGAGCCCTATTCTGACTGAAGGCCTTCTCTAGAGATATAAAAGAATGGTCAACTTCTGTTTTTAACCAATCTGAGTTTTGCTATTGCTACGGTGATTAAAAAGTTACTGAAAAGAATCAAGGGATGAACTTATTTGCAAAATAGAAACAGACTCATAGAAAACAAACTTCTCTCTGCTTCCATCATTGCATCTCCTCCTCTGACTCTTCCTGGATCCCTCTGATAATGACCAATGTGGTTACATTGAGCCCATCCAAAGTATCCAGGATAATCTCCCACTTTTTAAATCATTAACTTAACCACATCTGCAAAGTCTCTTTTGCCAATTGAGGTAAACTTCATGGGTTCCAGGAATTAGGATGTGAACATATCTGAGGACCATTTTTTCATCTTACCACAATGCATTGTTGAATAAATAGTGTTGAGAAAATTGACCAGCCATTTGAAAAAACAATTAGATGACTGACTTATACACTATAGCAAAATAAATTCTAGATGGACTAAAGAAGGGGCTGGCACACATTTTCTGTCAAGGGCCAATCAGTGAATAGATTTTGGTCCACAGACCAGGTGGTCTCTGTTAACTACTCAGCTGTCATGGTGGCATGAAGCTGGCACAGATGACACTTCAACATGTGCATGAGCATGACTGTACTTCAATAAAACTGTTTGCAAAAATAGGCAATGGGCCAGATTTGGCTCATGGACCATCATTTGCTGACCCTGGATTAAAGATACTAATATGAAAAAAAAATAAAGTACCAGGAAACAGATAGGTACATTTTCGCATAGTCTTGTACAGGAAAGAGTTTTCCAAAAATTAAAGGCAGGAGCCATAAAAGAAGATACTTGTAGATCTGCCATCTCAGGGATTAGAAAATGCCATAAAGAGGCTGAAGGTGAATAACCAGCTGGGGAAGACGCAGGTTCTTTGTGCCTGTTTCAAGAACATTACAAAGGGAGCCAAAAGGAACAAAGACCCACTTAGAATCCCAAAATAACCTGAAAAAAAGAAATTGAAGAGAATGTTCCAGAAACCTGGAAGGAGCCCCTTCTGTTTGTCTTTCTGCCGCAGGGAAACACCAGCTATGCGTACTCAAAACAGTACTCAAAACATCCATCCCACGAAGAGGATGGATGAGCGTCAGCCACCTCCCCTCCCAGGTCCCCGTCCCGCCATCTCTGAGATGAAAGAAACAACCCCAGTCGTTGCAACGCCACAGAGCTGCTGTGAGAGTTAAGTGAGCAGAAAGAATGAGAAGCAGCTTTGAAATACAAAGTGCCGGCATCTGGGTAGAATCCAATTTTCACAAATACTGAATATAATGCTCAATTCAACGATACTCCTTCTTCAGGACCAGGCTGAAAGCAATGCTATTAATCCTACTGCTTTGATGATACCTATGGGAGAATTCTCTTTGAAGAGAAAAAATCTCACTCTCCTGTGTAGGCAGCCTTCCATTTCCTTAGCAAAGCTGAATTCCTTCTGGGACTTGAAGATGTTAAAAAATGCAAAAATCTCGATGACATGAACTTTTTAACAAACTAAAAGAGGGTTACTAAGACTGAAAAGCACCGCAGTGGTGGAAGAGTGCAGGAGGCCGCTGGAAAACGCAGCCAGGTGGACAGGCTCGGGACCTACATCAGACAGCGCGCGATAACCACGTTAGAAATTTTGGACATCAGCCTGCGAACAATGGGAAGTCGCAGAAGAGTTTTGGCAGGTGCGTAATATGAACAGATCTGTGTTTTTAAGAGATCACCCTGGCTCCAGGGTCAACAATGAATCAGAAAGGGCTGAAAACGGCAGTCAAAAGACGAACTAGAAAGCTTAAGCAATAGTCCAGGCACAAGACAATAGCGTCATGAACTAAGGGCACAGTCACGGAGGTGGAGAGAAGTAAAAGGGCGCGTGAGCTATCCAAGAATTCAAACCAAGACCTGGTGGTGGACACAAGAGGAGGAAGCCATAGAGCAGGTGGTGTCAAGAATGACAACCAGGCTTCCAGCTGGCGGGTTACCGGAAAGCAATAAACACCCTCCCAGCCTTCTTAGGATAACAATGAGACAGCTTCATCAAATCAAAACTGTCGGCATATCGTAAGAAAAATGACAACAATAACTAATGAGTAGCTACTCAATGCCCGCCCTTGGGCTAAGTGCTTTACTGGTTTTGTTTCATTTAAACCACCTAATAGCACCATGAGGAATGTTTTAGAATCATCTCCAACTTGTACATGGAAACTGACACACTGAGAAGTTGACCTTTCCAAGGTCCACCAGCCAATTGGTGGTAGAGATGTTTGTTCTCCTCTGTTCTTGGACCAACTGGCGATGCCAGACTTAGCGTCCATCAAGGGTAAAGTCCCCAGTGTCTCCTGTAGGCTTAGGGATAAAGAAGGAACACAAGCTGGTTGTCCACCTCCTTCGGAGCTCAGTCAAGAATTAGTCACGTGATACATCACTGCTCGCTAGAGGTTCTCTCTGACTTGGGCCACATCCTAATACTCAATATTGGTGCCTTCGCTGGCCATGACCCCAGTATGTACATATTTACACAAAAGAGTGGCCAGTTCAGATCAAGATCCATGTGGTCCTGGATCGCCCAACTAAAAACTTTCTTAAAATCAACCTCATTCTTTCAATAACACTTTCTAGGCAGAATAGAACCTAGAAAATGTCACAGTGTTATTAGGTACTTTTAATTCTAAATTTTCTATGACTTGTGTTTCTGTCCATGGTGGATTTGGTTTTGCTTAGTGAAGTAACTGACTGGGATTTTTCTTTTTTTCCCCCTAACTGAACTAAACAGGTTTGAAATACATTAGCAAAGGCTGTCCAGTAAAATTTTACTAATTTTCAATTCCAAATTAGTAAAAGTAGCGAAAATGTCAGATTGTCAAGCATTGTAAAAGTAGACAAGCTATTGTTTCTACCTGCTCATTCTCTTCTTCTGGCTTCTGCTTAAGTTCTTATTCCATTATTCACACAACATGTATTTCTTGAAAGCCTTAGGATTAACTTTGGCCCATCACTGACGCTGCCACTGTGACCAGGGCTGTGGTGCTCTTATTGGCCAGGACGGAGCAAGGGTGTGACTGACCACCCAGAACTACGTGGTTTGAGATTGATGGAGGAATGGAGGACGGTTTCTAAAAGTTAGAGGTCTGTTATCTCACCAGAATAAGATGAGTCCAGGGACTGCTGTAGGCAGTGGGGATGTTGTAAATGAAAACAAACAAACAAAAAACAGGAAAACCCCTCCCCTCATGATGTATACATTCTACTATGGAAAACACTAGAATCAGTACAATACAAACGACAAATAAGCTGCATATAATATGTTCAATAGTATTAAAAGCTAAAGGGGGAAAACAGAGTCGGGGGATGTGAAGTCTTGACAGGAGGGATGTTGGAATTCACCCAGGGAGGCAGAGAGTCATCATTTCAGCTGGAGCTGCAGGGACCGAGTTCTGCCTCCGGGAGGAGGAGAGCCTGATGGGAAAATGAAGGCAACCCGGGAAAGCAGAACGCAGAGCTGCAGAGAGACAAAGCCCTAATGTCTTCACTGGAGCACCTGGACTCAGCTGCGCCTCAAGTTTTTTCAGTTACATGAGGCAATAAATGCCCTTATTTTTTGTTCAAATTGGGTTTTCTGTCACTTGTAACCAAAAAAGACCTGAGGAATGCCAACACTTTCAGGTATATATAGAAACCTAAAGTATCTTATAATGTGTTTCTAAGTGGGGATCCTGCTGTACTTGGGTTATTGAATGGCTAGAACTCATTTCTAATTAGCAGTATACATTTACATGCAAACACCCCAAATCCTAAAGACCTCGAAAACAGCATGTTCACTTTAACGCGTTTAAACAAGTTCCTGAAAGTGCGCTTTATACTCCTAACTCCAGGGACCCTTTTTTTATACACTGTTCCAAGGTCACTCCTGTCCAAGTCACGCAGTTACAAATTCTAAGGGATTTAAATTACAAACCGATGAGATTTTTACCAGGTATGTTTTTGCCATTGTGCACTTAGAAAACTGGTATTTTGGACTTTTCGGAAGCAGTATTAGGCAGTAATGGCACTGGTTATATTCTGGGAGACACAGAATTAAGGACCATGCTGTGATTAGAGAACCAGTCATCCAGCCACTGGCTACCCTCCACACTGAGAGTTCCAAGTACACTAGAACCATGCTCACCAGCGCTAACTTGACTGTGAAATGATGATCTGCCACGACAGACCAGCTGACCAGAACCCCAGGACTGAAGCATGTCTGAATTTAAGATTACAGAAAGTGACAAAGGGGTTTTCATTTTTCTCTTCCTTCTTCCTCCATTATATATGCGTTTGCCTGTTTGCTGGGATCTTTCTAGGTTCTAAGCTCTGTACTAGGAAATTTCTGGGCACTTTGGTTTGCCTCGTCTCACACTCCTGTTTTATTCAGCCTGCATACACCTAAATGTCATGCGATTTCAACTTTACACTCTGAGTTTGTGCAGCAATAAGTAGTGGACGATGTATATATCTCTGCCTGTGGGTTTCAGTCACCTCGAGATCTCAGAGATCAAACTAGAGTTAAAAGCTTAAGATTTTTGCCTAAGTTGCTGAGAGGACACCTATGTTTCTGTCTGCCCATCATCACTCCACTCTGAGGCTGGCCACCCTCCTTTCTTTTGGAGAACAGCTCCCCAGAACACGCACTCATGCAAGGACGCAAACATACACACGCGCACCACACCGCCTCCCTGGCCGCCCTGGTCAAGGCAGAGCTGTGTCTTCTCCCCTGGCCTTGTCTCCCTGACACTGACGGTTGGGAAAGTGACTTGATCCAGAGCGATCACAATGCCCTACCCCCCTGGACAGTGTGTAGAGCTCTAAGCTTGGTAGGCAAGTCAAGTCCAACTCTCTGAGGTCTTCCCTGGTGATTCTCGGAAGTCGCCGTAGGACACAGAGCTCTCCCCTTGGTGATGGAAACTGAAGCCCACGTGAACCCAGGAAAGGCAGTGGCCACACAGACGAAGCCATTAAGGGGCAAATGAAGCCAACACAGGCAGAGACCCAGAGGGGAGAGACTGAGGGTGGATTGAAGGTGGGCACCCTCCCACCCATCCTTTGTATGCTTGCACTGGGTTTCTGTCCCTTAAAGCCAAACAGTTTAAAAGTAATAAAGAGACATGTTGAAAGTCATGCCATGGAAACCACTATGGTTTCTATTCCAGCCCAAAGGAATGAGAGACAGAGGAAAGGGAAGAGTCATGGTCCAGAAGAAAACGTAAGGAACAGGGGCGAGAGGAGTCAGGGATGCAGAAGAGACAGGACTGGAAATGTTTGATCAGACGACAAAAGAGCAGAGATCTGAAAATATATGGTTGGTTACAGGGTAACTGTTATATAAGATGAAAATGGGCTCTGGAGAGTCAGCCTTCATCAAAGAACAGACTGCTGGAAATCTCTCCAACTCCATCAGTCTTGGGGAAATAAGGAATCACACAAAGAGAGACCCTGAATGCCTCAAAGGATCCACACACCACAGTTAGAAGGATGAGCTACAAGAATCGTTTTCCAACACGATTTCAGCAATACAACTCTTTCTTCCAATGTACTATTACTTAACACCAGTATAGACTAGAGATCAAAGCAATGAATCAATTACTTGGGGAATTTAATCCTTTACTGCATGATTCCCAAATACTTCATTATTCATGGAGCTGCTGAAGTTCCCCCAGGAAACATGCAGATTTTGTAGAGCCCGGTACGAAAACCCCTGGCCAACGCATGTGTGTCAAGTCCATGCCCACAGTACCGGACTTCCAGACAGGCTGATACCCTTTGGCAATGACAGTAAGAGCTCCTACAGAAACCATGGAGTTTAAATACAGATATGTGCAGTTCGGGATTAACGGACACACTGTTACATATAAAACAAACAACGGGGACCTACTGAACAGCACAGGGAACTGTATTCCATATCTTGTAATAACCTATAATGAAAAAGAACCTGAAAAGAAAATACATACACGTATGTATATGTATAACTGAATCACTTTGCTGTACACCTGAAACTAACATTGTAAACTGACTACACTTCGATAAAAAATAAATTTTTTAAACGAAAAATAAATATAGCTACTTGGTATTTTGAGAAGGGAAGCAAACTATATCTAACCTCGCTTGTTTAGACTATTTTTTCCCTATTTATTCCTACCAGATTCTGCTGTTCCTAGGATTACACTCGCGTTTTCCTCTACCGTGCTCCCACATTCTCGCTTCTCCCAGAAACTGCCACCTATATTTAATGCTTGATCTTGTAATTTCTTGAAAAGGACAAAGACCAAAGTCCATTCAAGGCCAGAAGACAGCTTTTTTCTCCTAAGAAACTGTCAGCCAAGTTTCTCAGGGAGGAACTGGAAATAAAGTGAGAGACATTGATAAATTTCCCTTCTGAACAATCAATAAAAGCTCCACCGTCCTGCTCAGACTCCCACTGTGGAAGCAAGGGCCGTAATTACATTGTCAAAAATTCAAGTTGCCCAGGCTGACAGCGACCCCCTGGAAGAGTGACATGTGATTGGCACTGGGTTTAGGGCGGGGAACGCAGATTGGCAGGCGGAGTGGGGAAGGCGAACGGCAAGATTGTGAAATTTCCTCTTTGACGACAAGCACCCAAACCCCAGACCACTTTGCCTCTCTGGAGGAACCTGAGACCCTTTAGTCATTTAACACATCAAAGTGAGCAGCTGACCCAGTTTACTGAGCCATCTGATCTCCACCAGAGATTCAGAACACCGCCTGCCTCCATCCACTCCCAAACCCAGAGAGAGAGAAAGGCAGACTGGTGTCAGGCAGACGCGTGTCAAGTCTGTGCACACGATACCTAGGCTGCGTGTGTGCATGTGTGCGCATGCGAGGTTGGCGAGGGGGGCTGAGCATGTGAGTGTATGAGAATTTTTCTACATTAAAAGAAAAACACAAAACATGCTTTCAGCTCCATCTTTCTTGGTGACAGCTGACCAGCAAAGCCCATTTGCTTAGCAATTTTGGTCAGCAATCTATGGTCAGAATCAGCTGCAGCAGAAGGGTAGCAGGGAGCAGCGCTGAAGAATGAGACAGGAGGGAGGAGGTGGGGAAGCTGGACCACCGGCACGCAGACCCGTTTGTGCGATTCTCTAGGACGGAGCTGGTGTGAACTTCTCCATCAGCCGGGCCTCTTCCTGTTGGAACACTTGCCCTGCATCTGGCTAGTCTACAGCTGATGCGAATAGTTTCCAAGAAGCCTTCACTGTAACCACGCCCACAGCAGGTTACCCGCCGCTGGGAAGCAGCTGGACCACAAAAGATCAAAATCAAAAGGTGTTCGCAGGGTGGTGGGAACAGAGCGGAAGATGCCTGGAAATGTTGTTACAACATTTCCCGATCTCCAAAGCTAAAACCTCTCTCTCGGCTGTGATGCAGAGAGAGACAAGGAAATTAACCAGAAGAAAAATCTCTATGCTGAGCTGGACCCAGGCCAACAGAATTCCCTCCCTCCCTCACCCCTGAAAGAAAATATAAGATCACTGGCACTGGGTCCTCACTGCTTGGGGGGAAAATCATCAGAACAGCCATAACCAACAATGCTTGAGGTTCCTGAGTGCCAGTTCCCAAGCGGTAAGTCTGTGAGGTGGGGGCTGTTTCCCTGGCTTTATAGAGATTCATTTGCCCGAGGTCAGAGCTGATAAGCCACAGATGGACGGATGTCTGATGTTGACTTACGTTAACCACTAAACACAGTGTCTCTCCACGTGGAGTCAGGGGGCCTCCTGAATCAAATCACCCAAGGGTCCCCGTGAAATGCACGCTCCTGGGGCCACGCCAGGCCCACCGAGTCAGATTCTGGGGGTGAGGACTAGAAACCTGGATTTTGAAAATCTTCCCGGGAAGAGCCTTCCGTGCACAGAAGTTGGTGAATCTCCTCACTACGTCCTCCTGGGAAGCTGAGTGAACGTAGGGTCTTCGGGGACTTTCTGGAGGCAAGGCAGTGAATCAGACTGCTCACTGTTTTGCATACTTGACAGCAAAAGAAAATTAGTTTTCCCTTCAAGCCCCAAGTGTCACCAGACCCCACCTCTGGCCCTGGGAAGAGGCCAGTGAAATTATGTAACGATTTTAACCGTGATCTACCACCTTGCCGCCGGAGGGGAAGACTGTTTGAGACCTCAGGTGGTGAGGGAGAGGGAAGAGGAAAGAGGATTGATGAACCACCGGCTGTAGCTGGAATGCTCTGGTGGAGACCGGGGCAGGGCCCCCCTCCCAGCCGGTGGCTGAGCACTTTCCTGCGTAATGTCTCTTTCAAATGAATGAGATGCGGCAGCCTCACCTCAGTGAGGAAAGCAGCTTGACTTCGCCTGTGTCGTGTGCAAGCTCTCGGGTCCACCAGAGATCCTACGCGTGCCTGTATCGGCTGGGTAAAGCAGATGATGACTCCCTACCCCTGGGAATACAGGGAAGGGGAGGGGGAGGGAGAAGATGGAAATGAGCAGAGCAGAGGGAGAGGAGGTGTCCGCACTCTCGATATGCGGGAACATCACAGGGAGAACAGAGCAAACACTCTTGTAACGTTCAGAATTCTCAAAACACGTTAGAAGCAACTAATTTCACAAGGGCACCAGAGAGCTTCTCAACTTGACCTCTGTTAAAACACAAAGGCTTAGGAGCATAGGGTCCACTGACAACACAAGCACAGAAAGGTGTGTTCGTAAACGCTTTCGCTGATCCGTCACAACAGGATGTGAGCAGGAAGGGGCTGGAATGAAAGAGGCCCAGTGAGAGAATTAGTTAGGAGAGTTTCCCTGCTCTTCAGGTGGATGTCCATTCTAGCAAGAGCCATGCCATCTGCATCTTCTAGGACAGTGGTTCTCAAACCAGAGGGTCCCTGTTAAGCTTCGGGGCCCGTCAGATGGTCTAGGGGCTGCTGAACCCCTCATCTGTGCCTGCTTGTCCCCCAGCTGCGTTGTTTTCAACGGTAAACAGCAGCACGTTGGGCTGGTTAGACTGGAGCAAACACTTGCCAACCACGGCGGGTGTGTGACTGGGAGAAGCCCTCGTGGACCCTGGGCTACAAGATCCATCAGTCTAAGTGCTCACTGACCAAGACAGGAAGAAAAGAGTCCTCCTTAGAAGCAGAGTGTAAGAGTCAATAGGACTACCCAGCCTTACAAAAAGAATAAAATAATGCCATTTGCAGCAACATGTCTGGACCTGGAGATCATCATACTAACTGAAGGAAGTCAGATAGAGAAAGAAAAATACCATATGGTATCATTTATGTATGGAATCTAAAAATAATGCCACAAATGAACTTATGTACAAAACAGAAACAGACTCACGCACATAGAAAACAAACCTATGATTACAGGGAGGGAAAGAGGGTGGGAAGGGATCAATTGGAAGTTTGGGATTTGCAGATACGAACTACTACATATAAAATAGGTAAACAACAAGTTTATACTGTACAGCACAGGGGACTATATTCAGCACCTTGTAATAGCCTATAATGAAAAAGAATATGAAAAGGAATATATGTATGTACATGCATGACTGATACATGATGCTGTACACCAGAAATTGACACAACATTTTAAACTGACTATACTTCAAGTTAAAAAATTTTTTTAATTTTAAAAAAAAATCAATATGGTAGGCATTTTGAATTTGTCTAGACGGTTATCAGTTTTTTAATCCTGACAAAATCCTGATACCCTCAGTGTCTATCACTCTGGCTGGTCCATGGTTAATACACGCTTGACGACAAGATCTCACTTCCTCTCACAGTAAGCCAAAAAAAAAGGCAAAAGAGGGCTCTTTAGTAGACAATGATTGAGGGCCACAATTTGCAACAGACAGAGCCTTGATGGGGCAAAGCCATGTGCCCATGTCTGGAATAATTATTCCATGATAGGTGGTCGGGTTTTGTTTTGTTACGTCAGCCTGGAACTTCTGGTGTGGAGGATGTCACAGTTTCTGGAGGCGAGGCCACGCTTTTGATGTGATGTAATCAAAAGTACATAAGCGTCCACTGAAAGACGCTCTAAGCTCATCATGTTACCCTCCCATTTTCCAGTGGAAACCAGGGGTTATCCTGGCCCATTTCATAGTTTCTTGAATCTCAAGGAAAAATAAGAATTTTTTCCCCATTTTGCAAAGTGGGATGAGGTGAAGGTTAAAGGCAAACAAAACTGCAGGAGAAACACACTGCTGTCTAGTTCCTGGCTCCCTCCCCAGCCAGGAGTCCACAAACACCAACCCACCTGGAACAGGATTCTAGGCAGAATTCTAACTGAACCCCGTTCCCAGGAGGGAAAAACAACAAAACAACAAGAACAACAACAAAATGAAGCTGTGCAAGTTCGGCCTGTGATGCCACCAGGTACACAGCCAGGTGTAGGCTAAGGAGCAGTAAGGAACAGTGTCCGTCCGTTTTCACTGCGTCACACCTGCAGCTGCAAACTCAAATCGCAGTGGTTTGTGACAACCAAGGTTTCTTCCTCACTCACACACACGGGAAGGGGAGGCCGGCTGCAGCTGCCCCCTGATGTCACCAGTCAGGTTCCCAAGCTTAGGGAGCTGCCCGTAACCCTACAGGGGACAGGCTATTCTTAAGCAGAAGGAAAAGAGAAAAATGGCCAAAGTATCACAGTGGCTTGGAAAACTTCCAGCTGGCCATGCAGGACATCATTTCTGCTCCCATTCCACTGACCGAAGCAAGTCCAAGGGCAAGCCCACTCTAGTGGGACGGGGAAGTATCCACCCACAGGGAGGCACTGGAAGTCCCCTGACGGTGGGCGGAGATGTCTAATCTTCTTACAGAAAGGGGAGAAAATAATTGAGGACCACGGTATACTCAGCCATGAGTCTCATAACAATTAATATTCCCTATGCAAGGAAATAGTGTCCATGCTCTAATTGACTTCGTGGCTTCCGCAACTAACAGACGCTTAGAGAGACGTAACTAGACGTAACTAGAGAGACGTAAGGCGCTTCATCCTGTTCCCCATCGCCTGCACCTTGGCTGGGCACAGCTCTACCTCCTTCCCTCTCACTCACCATGTAGGGAAAGCGTGCCATTCCTCACCGCCAGGAACTTGACTCCATAGGGAAAGAAGGCGGCAGAGTGCGAACTCCCGTAGAGTCTGATGTGAGCTTTGCCTTGGAAGGGCTCGTCCTCGGATCCGACCCGGAGCTCTCCACCCTCAGAAACAAGGATGGCATGCGCCCTGAGCTCCACGGGTCCTGGGCCCAGGAAGACCAGCTTGCCTCCTGGTGGCCAAAGAGAAGATTGTCAGTCTCCGGGAAGATGAGGCATTCCTCCTCTGCACAGTTCCAATGTCTGATGAATACTCCTCGTCTACCCACCACTGCTGGAACACATACTTATTGTCTCTCGCCCTCTCTTCTAGAAGCCCTGTTGAGTGGATCAGACACCCAGGAGCAGAACCACTGTTTATATTACCAACCCTGCTTAAATTAGCTATCACAATTCCCTGCAGCTTTCTTTATATTATTTTCAATGACAATAACCTAAATGCCCAGAAATTTAGGACTGGTTAAATAGTAAAATGAGAAGATCGCCATTTTTACCATGTAATAGCAGCTTTAAACAGGAAAGAGGAATAGAAGGAAAATACGCCAAAATTATATGAATTGTGGTGAAAGGAAGTATAATTAGGCTGCATCATGACATTTGCTGCACTTTAGCTGACTAACATCCATTACCCCCCCTTTTTTTTTTTGATGACAGACCCTAATTTCCACAAGGAATTTTTCTGCTCCCTGAATAGAGCTGAGTGGGTGGGACTGTCAATCACAGTGTTTTATCCTACCATCGCCTGCGTCGTGTACCCAGGCTTCCAAAGGAAATCCGGGACAAAAAGGAAGAGGAGACTGGAAATGTTTCAGTCTCAGTAGTTCCAGTGGTGGTATCTTAACAGGCCTGAAATGAGGTCCTGTCTCTGAGATCCACACCTGCCGAGCCCCCTCAGCATGCCCTGACTGCTATCTGCTCTACACCTGATTTTTCCAGGCCTCCCGTCAATTCTGTAAGATCCCCAAAACCCTCCCAGTACATCTCCTGTTTTAAAGGAAACTTGGTTTCTGTCATCTGCAATGAAATAACCTTAACTAGTAAGGATGTTGTTTTGTTCTGTTGTCCAAATATTCTATAATATAAGAATATTATTTTATAATACAATTGCTTTATATTATGAAAAGACATACTTAACATATTAAAAGGCATATTCATCTTCATAATACTTTTCTTTAAAAGTATTTAGTACATTTGCATTTCACACAGAATCCTTCCAATGATGCCAAAAGAATTAAAACATCCCGTATACATCAACACTTTAACCTGAATGAGCTATCAAATTGATCTCACTCCTCCAAGTTGGAAAAAAGCATGAGACGAGACTTTTCTGTTCTATAATGAAGTGGTCAGACGTGTGCCATTCTATTGGAAACACCAAGGGATCTCTTTTCCGAACCCTACAGTAGCTCCCAATCTCACTCAGAATAAAAGTCAGAGTCCTTATACTGGGTCACGAGAAGGTCCCTCCTGACTCCCCACCCCACCTCCCATACCCGTCCCAGCATCTTCTAAAGTTCACTCTTTCACTCATCCACTCCAAAGGCACTGGTCCGCTTGTTGGTTCTGAAACAACCAGATACCCCTGGAACGTCTCCTGTCAGACACCCATGGGGCTCACCCCTCACCCCTGCTCCACCCTACCCCCACTCCACCGCATCCCTGTTTCCATGCAGATGCTGACTTCTCCCTGACGACCTCCCTCTCCAGGCTGGATCAAATAGCCTACCCTGGCCCCTTATGCACAAACATCTTCCTTTATACCACTTAGCATCAGACATACTATACACTTATATGTCTGCTGTCTGCCCTCCCCTCACTGGGACGCATGCTTGACAAGGGCACTTCCCTGCCTGGGTCACGTCCGCATTCCCGGTGCCTAGGGCAGTGACTGGCGGGGAGCTGGCCCACCACAGACAATTGCTGGGTAAATGAATACGTGGTTACATCCCTTAGCAAAATCTGTTTCAAGTACATGAATTTCCTCATGGACACACACACACACACTCCCATTTTCTCAGAAAGGGTGATTATTACATTGACTCTGTTAAGTGCACACACTGTCTCAGTGAGCTGAAGGTTGCCCAGGATGTGAGGAAGGCACCTGTCAGGAATGGTTCAAAAGGCAGATTCTGCTGTAAGAAGGAGGAACAGGCACTTCACCTACTAAGTGGATCCAACGTGCCAAATCGTGTCCGACTGTTGTTTTTCAGAAATCGTAACTGCAAGTACTTAACCACGTGCTGGAGGAGGGAGGGAGGAAGAAAAAGGCCAAGGGGACTCTGGTTTCTGATTGCCTGCATCTTAGTGCAGAGATAATGACCAGCACATATTCGACCCAAGAGTCCAACGTGGAGGCCCCTCCTCCCCGACCTCCTGTTCTAACCCTCCTCTCCAGCTTCCCCGGCCCTCGTCACCAGCCATCCTAAAGCCCAAGGCACACAGCGCCAGAAACATCGCAGAGCGTCTACTTGGACTTGACCCCTTAAAGTGCTCCTCCCTTTCAGCTGCAGTTTAGAACAACACACCCACATGGGTGTCCATTTTCACCATCTGTGAAATGTTCATGACTGGAATTCTTCCCCCAGAGAATCATGGTGAGATTTCTCACAGTGATGCTGGCGGTCCCTGGTCCTGGGTCTGACACCTGGTAGACACTTAATGCAGTGGTGTCCGCCGCTGTCGTCACCTTCATCCTGGTATTAGTACAACTTAGTTTCCACAGCTGCTCCATCATGGCAGCTCTGCTGGACCACCTCCTTCCAACACCTCACCAGGAGCTGCCCTGACATTCCTTTTCAAATATGGCGTACATATCACGTTGTAAGGCAAACGACCCAAGAAGTAACTCTCCTTTGATAATCTATAGCTTGATACGAGTGAGTGAGTGGCCCCCACATGCTTACCAGACATCCAAAGGGCCTACTGACAATTTTCCCTTTCCTCTTCATCACAATGACAAGAATAATCATTAGAAATGCAATAATAATCACAAATCCTGCACTGAACAAGAGGGAAAAAATGTGACCGCTGGTCCCAGCCACATTCTTGTGTTTACCAGAACTTTTTCACTCATAGCCACATGCCATTAATGTCCTAACTGATTATCTTCAACAGATGGACCACGGGCTGGACAATGGGTCCTACTATTGTAAACAGTTAGGAAATCTGAACCAACATTGATGCACAAGTGATGGAGACAGGACACTGAATCCAGGTTCCTCTCCTGACTCTGCTATTGGCCTCTGAATGACCTTCATAAAAAGTCTCACAAAATTGCCTGGCCTCAGATTACTCAGTTTCCAAATCTGTCCCACTCAGGGCTGAAGGATGGTCTGTCTGCTCACCAGTAATGTGCCAAACAGAACCCTGTATTCACTGAGGATCCTCCCAGCTCTAGAACATTTGACATCTGCATCTTCAGAGAGGCAGTCAAGTGTGCATTTGACACTGATGGAGACCCGGAGCTCAGGTTCTCCTGACCCCACCTATGTCACAGGGAACTCTGAATATCACTTGAGAAGGGTTATTACCTGCACAATCAGGAATTTAAAGAAGACTATGGGTATTCAAAAATATACATGCACCCCAATGTTCATAGCGTCACTATTTACAATAGCCAAGACATGGAAACAACCTAAATGTCCATCAACAGATGACTGGATAAAGAAGCTATGGTATACTTATACAATGGAATACTACTCAGCCATAAAAAAGAATAATACAATGCCATTTGCAGCAACATGGATGGACCTGGAGATCATCATTCTAAGTGAAGTAAGCCAGAAAGAGAAATAAAAATACTATATGATATCATTCATATGTAAAACCTAAAAAATAAAAAGGCAAATCAATTTATCTACAAAACAGAAACAGACTCACAGGCATAGGAAACAAACTTATTGTTACCAGGAGGGAAGAGGGTGGGAAGGGATAAACTGTGAGTTCTAGATCTGCAGATACTAATATATATAAAATAGATAAACAACAAGTTCATACTGTTTAGCACAGGGAACTATATTCAATATTTTATAGTAACTTATGGTGAAAAAGAATATGAAAACAAATATATGTATGTTCATGTATGACTGAAGCATTATGCTGTACACCAGAAATTGACACAACATTGTAAACTGACTATACTTCAATAAATATGTGTGTGTGTACATATATATACACACGCACACATACACACACCCAAAGAAATTATACTGGTTCAAGACCTAAAAAAAAAGAAGAAAAAGAAGACTATGGGGAAAACAAGGGAGATAACATGTCCTGAGCACCTACCATATGCTCATATATTTAGCTGTGTTGTCAGAAATGACCTTCCAAACAAGCCTAGGAGGTCAACACCACGCTCGGTATTTCACAGAGCAGACGGTGGGCTGGGGGAGGCAGAGCGAGCATTAGAACCCAGGACCACCTGACAGAGAAGCCCACATCCTATCCACTTTGCAAACCCTCCCAGGTAGCTTTTTCATTAGTGAGGATTGGTATTGTAGATGCATTTAAGGAAAAACAGGTGTTAACTTAAGTAGGTTTGCTTACGGCTTGTTTCTAGGTGGTTGATTTTAATTTTGTTTATGTAGATACACCTCGCCTCATTCCAAAAAGGATTTGAGGCCGATTACAGGGATTAGCGGGTAAATTTATAAACCCAGGCTTTGTCCCTGGTACCATCAAGCAAAGTATTAAACACACAGAAGCAAACTGGTAGAAATTATAAAATGTCATTTACTGGTGGGAATTAATAATGATGCTAATAAAGGGAGAAAAACTCAGCGCAAAGAGATGAATGATTTGTGTTGGCAAGAGTGCTACAAACAGGACTAATTAATTAATGTGATAAGGATTATTTCCTGCTAAAAAGCCTTCCTGCCTCACTTTATCAGAGGCAAGTATGTGTAAGGAAATCCAGGTGAATAAGGAAGAGAGGTTGATGTTGGAATTCAGCTGTTTTCGATTAAAAGAATCGTTAAGTGATAACCAAAGTGAAAGAATGGAAAGCTTATATTTTTTTAATTATTGAAATTTAATTTTATTATTATTATCTCAGTGGAGGCACTGGGGATTGAACCCAGGACCTCGCACGTGCTGAGCATGCGCGCTACCGCTGGGCTATACCCTCCCCCTGGAAAGTCTGTATTTAATCCACCTCTGTGCCAAGGCTCCGAGTGCGTCATCCTCACACTTCATTAGCTTAAAACAAACATCCAGGGGGCTGCTTTAAAGGACAGTTAGATGAGTGTGGGAGGGAAGTGGGAGGACTTCATTTCTCCCCTTTCTAGGGCTTGACCCCATTTCTGAAAGCTGAAATAAAGAGCAGGGCTGCAATCAGCCTTTGGCTGTGACCCTTAAATTGCTCATGATTGTTCATGAGAGCTGAGGACGTCCCACAAGCGACCTTGGGTAATTTTTATAAAAATCAATCAACCATCATTATTGTTACTTCCCGTCTAAAATAAATACATGGACACAACTTTTTACATGTAATCACTTCTTTCCATTAAGCATCTCTTGTTTCTTTTAACGGGAAGTAAAAGAGACTTTTAGCAGCTAGCTGATGTTTACAAATGACATCAAAACCTGCTTTCGGCTAACCCTACAATCAGCCATCCTCTGTAATAACCGCAAAATGATTTGCTGTGTGTGCATGTGTGTGTGTTTCAGAGAAACAAAAGTTCTAGCTATTGTCCCCCTTATAGGAAAAATTTCGAGTATAAATATTTTCCCACACGAGAATACTCTTCAAAAGGACTGGCGGTATCTTCTCCCTTAATTCTTTCCCTCTCATCTCTTTGGAATCCTCCCCAGTTGGGCCTTTGCCCCATCACGCCACCAACACTGGTCCTGTCGAGGTCACAAATGGCAACCACATTGCTGAAAGCCAGGTTCGAGGCCCAGTCCTCCCCTCTCCTGAGCAGCCAGCGGCATAGAACACACTTACTCCTTATTTCTTGACAAGCCTTCCCCTCACCTGCCCAGCACTGCTCCCTCCAGGATGCCCTCCTACCTCCCAAGCCTCTCCTTCCGGCCTCTGCTACCTGATCCCTTCTGATTGTCCCAACCACTGACACTTGGAATGTCACAAGACTCAGTCCCTTGATCATTTTTCCTATCATTGCAAACATTCTGTGAACCTTGGTTTTCTCACCTTGTCTGAAGGTTGCAAACACCACCATTGCTAATTGCTGATGACTCTCAGATTTATACCTCTGCCGTCAAGACAGACCCATCTGCTACTCAGCATCTCTACCTGCGTGTCTCAAAGGCGTCTCCACTTAGTAAAACCAGAAAGTCAGCCCCTCGTCTTGCCCCACAGGTCTTCTCCTCAGTCCTTCCCGTCTCCATAAATGGCAACTCCATTGTTCCTCTGGTTATTCCATCTAAAGGCCCTACAATCAACTGCCACTCTCTCCGGCACCCCAACCAATCCTCCAGGAAACCTTTTACCTTCTTCCCTCAAACTATCCCCATGATCCAAGCACTTCTCACCACTTCCAGGTCTATGGCTGGGGTCTAAGTCACTATCATCTCAACCCTGGATTACCACAGAAACCTCTTAAGCTGAGTCACCCTTCTGTCTTGGCCCCCACCCCAGGGTCAACTCTCCAAACAGCACACAAAGTGGTTTTTTTAATGCAAACGTTATCACGTCACCTCTCTGCCTGAAATTCTCCAATGGTTCCCACCACACACAAGAGTCAAAGCGCACCAAACCCCGCAGGGCTGGCCCTCTCTGGCCCGCTCTCTGTCCACTCTCCCCTGGCAACCCCTTCCCTCTGCCACCCTGACCTTCTTGCCCTCCTGCTTCACAGCCTTGGCCCTCACCTCACTGTGTGCCAATCCCCCCAACCACCACCAAACCACCACCTAACTCCCTGCTCATGTTTCTCCATGCTGCTCAGAAAATCTAAAAAAAAAATACAATGTGCTTACTTAATTGTTTTCCTTACAGAAATAAACTCCAGGCGAGCAGGAATTTGGGATCTATTTCATTCACAACTACAGCCCCCGTGCCTAGAACAGTGCCTAGTATATGGGGAGCTTGGAACGTGGTCATGAAATCCTTGTGGAATGGATAGGAGCTGAAGTTACAGAAGTGAACGAGGTCTCCCTAGGAGGACATGGAGAGTGAGAACAGAAAAAAAAGAAGGGGGATGATATTTCAACATTAGAATCGGGAGAGAAAAGATAAAGATATTTTGAGTGTGAGTCAAAGAAACAGGTGAATTAGAAGAAGAATCAGAAGGTCGTAGTGGACTCCGGGAAGAGCTTTAAGAACTGGGAAGGTGGTAGATGAATACAGCAAAGGCTTAGAGTCATTTTGGGGAGGATCTGGGGAAAAAGGGTGCAGGGCAAGAGAGTGCTTGGTTAGGACCAACAGCCAGATGAAATGAACTCGGGGAGCACAACTCCTGTTTTGAGCAGAGGGAAAGCCAGAGGTGAATGGAGGCAAGATGCAGAAAGGGATCTGTGGTCCTCAATTCATTAGCTCAATCTGTATCACCAAACTAGATCATTCATTTACCCAAAGGTTGAACTACCTGCCTGTTCAGATGTGCATTTTCCAATTTACTTATATTCATTGATGAGCCTCTCCATTCAGCTATTTATGTCAACCCCGAATAATCCTTTACAAGGTTGAGCAGCCTGGGTCTTGTAACCTTTCCAGTCATTAAATAGTCAGGTAGATGGGGGAGCCTGTGAAATTCCCTCTCCCTGGAGAATTAGAGACGATCATCCATTCAGGATGGACGGGTCCTGCTCCGCCTGGATAAGGAGGGCTGGGCCCCGCTGGTGGACCCCCTGCACCCTCCTGCACCCTCCGGCCCTGAGTTGCCAGGGTGGAGGGCGCTGGGAGAAGGTGAGGAAGGGGGGAGAAGATTAGCACCCCGGGAAGGCAGCCCCAGCCCGAAGCCTGCGTTCTGCTGGGGACGCACATAGCTTCCTTGGTTGGCGAGATCCGGATTAGACTTGTGCCTGACGCACTGGAGCAGAGCCTGGAAGCCTGCGAGGTGGGCTTGTCCCCGGCCAGAGAGGCGGAAAATCAATTTGGCTGGCAAACGAGAGCCCCCAAGAGCTCCGTGCACGCTCCGTAATCCTATCCACCCGCAGCTCGGGAAATAGATGCCTGAGCCCTCGCATATTCATGGGGGAGGTGAGGCATAAATCAGGCTTTAAGGATTGGGGGCAGAGGCAATGGACTCTCTGGCTGGCTACTAATTAATCAAGCCCAGAACACCTCAACCTGGCACCCTGGGAGCGGGCCACACACACACACAGGCTGCTGCTGTTTTCCCGATTTTTTTTTTCATTTCCATTAAAACAGATATTGGATGAAATTCTCCCCTTTAGCTGATGCTGCTGGTTCACTCCCCTCCCCATTCTTCCTTTAATTAAAAAACATGCTTATTGCAATACTTGCCAGAATCACTTTAACGGTATTTTAATTGTAATGTCTCTGCCTGATTAAAAAAAGAAAATATGAACTAGAAAGTGTTTGCAAAAATGTTCTCAGGATGCAGGAGAAGAATCACACACCTCCTGGAATGGGTACCACATGCTAATTCCTTAATGAGACGGTAGGACAGTCAAACGGGCAACGTGGAGGAGAAAACGTCCTGGAGATAAAGTCACTGACTCAGAGCCACGGACAACAGCGGTTGGAAGGAATCATTTTCATCGGCTCAGGCTTCCCCGGCAGGAAAGACAATTGCATCTAACTAAAATCCCCATGCTCAGGGTAGCCCCATTCAATGTGCCAACGTGCAGTCTGCAAAAGGTCACACAGCCTTCGGGAAAAGAGTGGCTGGGCCAGTTTAACTGGTTTCCAGTCCCGACAGTCCTGTAGGTTCCCTCTACGGTTTTAGGCTGGTAGTATGAGGGCAGGCGGGTAGCTAGATGTGAGCAGAGAAAGGGGCACACGGGCCAAAGGGCAGAAAACTATACATCTTGGGAACAACAGGGGTCCTTGGACAGACCCAGAAAAACAGGATCCTGTGGACTGGTTGAAAAAAAAAAAAATACCTTCTGTATTGACAAGTGTCCTGGAGGCAGAAGGGTGGGACAAGACAGGAATCCTCACCGTCTGAACGCAAGCTTTCCATCATTATGACCTCATCCAAGACTAAATAAGGACCAAAAAAATCCCTCATCCCCACCTGGGAAGGTGGGGCTGGGATGGAGATCAGGAAAGATGACCCCAACCCCTCCTCACCAATGAATATTCTGCCCATTCATTTTTACACCCATATAACCAGCTTGCCAAGGAAACTCAGGGCAGCTTACCACCTGCGTCTGCCCGCTCTTTCCTTGAGATCGTACTATCTATCCCGTAATAAATCTTTGCCTTGCTTTCTTGACCCCTGTGTCTTGTTTCTGAATTCTTTCTGCGACAAGAACCTCCCACCCACAAGAGTAGTTCTCAAACTTGACTGTATAAGAATCACCCAGAGGTCTTCAAACACAGAGTGCTGGGCTTCACCCCCAGAGTGTGTTTGCTCTGGGGCCCCAAAATGTGCACTTCTAGCAAGTTCCCAGGTGATGATCTTGCCGCCTGATCGGGGCGCACACTTTGAGAACCACCGCTCTAGGTACATGAAGCTTGTTCTAGGTGCCCACAGTCCCTAGTCTAAAACCAACTGAGAAACACAAGACCGGCATGGTAGATTAATCCACTCTGTCATTCAGCCAACATTTGCTGTTATTTTCCAGCCCGTCTGCTAGGTGCCAAGATGAAAGTGTAAAAAATACAGTCTGCACTTCCAGAAGGTGGTGACGAGGCTTAACTGCTCCAGGTGAACAAACGTACCCGGGTTTCAGTGAACCGGCCAACTTCACAGATAACCGAGAAAGAAGATAATGGTGATGACTCAGCCTTCTATTTTTTCTTTAAAACATAAACCTCATTAAATTAACCTCATCCATGAGTTAACTCTGTACTGGTTACAGAGTGTAAATGTACTTGTGGAAGAGAAACATTTAAAGGAACTCAAACACCAAGATATAAATTAACACCTTCGTGTCATTATAGTTACTGTTGTCAGTGACTACTTAACAAAACCTGGATTTCCCTTCTACTTCCAGAAAACCAAAACTTTCTTTAACCAACAAAGCTTCTGATACTTAAGTTCTGAAGGCCCTCACCCATTCCATGGATTTCTAAAAAGTCACTGAAAACCTCAGAAAGAAAGGACAAAACAGGGGGGAAAAAAAAAAACCTGTCCTTCCCCCGAAGTCTATTCCAAGCAGGTAAGTACCTCCCTAGCCACGAAGTTATTCATTCATTCAAATAATCTCCTTCCTTCTCTGTGTCAAATTCCAGTTAGCATTGACGCAATCACATTTTTGACCAGCCCAGCAATTTGATATGCTTCTCTGCATAATCTGTTTATTTAAAAGGTTCCAAATATAATTATTCTCTGAATACTGTAAACATGATTTTCTATAACATAGTAATTTCTTAAATTTTTTATTGAAGTAGAGTTGCTGTATAATATTATATAAATTACAGGTGCACAACATAGTGATTCACAGTTTCTAAAGGTTATACTCCATTTATAGTTATTATAAAATATTGGCTGTGTTCCCCATGTTGTACAGTACATCCTTGTGGCTTATTTTATACTTGAGAGTTTGTACCTCTTAATCCCTTCCCCCAATATTGCCCCTCCCCTCCTCCCTCTCCCCACCGGCAGCCACTAGTTTTATAATATAATAATTTTAGAAGTGAAAGATAATAGTTATTTTCTCATAGTACTTATTTATTTTAAAAATGGGAGTACTTCCTACTTTAATTGACCCCCAGGACTATTGCAGCACAGGGGAAATGGCAGAAATGAAACGCTCAGCCTTCAGTGCATTTCAACCTACACAAGAATCCCAGATAGAGAAGCATCCAGATTTCCAGCTTCACTCCCAGGCCGGATGAACAGGATGCGGGAACCCATTCACCAACGAATGAGGCAGAGAGGTAAGGAGAGACCCAGTCCTGAAGGACCCTGTAACCATATCAAGGCTAACGGAAAGTCCGTGAAGGGTTCTAAGTACGGACGTTTGAAACATTTATCTTTTGTTACTGAAAATATTATAGCTTCTGTGCTAGGAAGGGACTGGTCTCTCTCAATTGCATTTTTCATGTTACCATATCCAAGTTGTCAAGACATAAAACTGTAAATTGCTTAATATCTATCTATCTGTCTGTCTGCCCATCTACTGAAAGCATGTCCTTTCTCACAGCAACGGCTTATCTTTCATTTAAGGCTAATCAAGTGTGTCTGGGGCTGTTCTCTGGAGGTAAATAATGTAAGTTATTGTCTGACTGGGAAAAATAAGGGGTTTCAGAGCTCAGTGTCCCCCACATTAAAAAGCCTTTGTCTCTGATCTCCCGATACACAAACAGTAAATGAGATTGGTCACTGTCTGGACCAAGCTACTCGCATTTGAGGATACCAGGAAGGACTCTGATTATAGAGAAATTCACAGCTAACATTAACCTACCTCTTCAGGCCCCAAATTCATTCACTGAGCAGTTATCTGAGTACCTACTACGTGCCTGCAGGACCTTGAGGGTATTATGCTAAGTGAAATCAGTCAGACACAAAAAGATACATACTGTATGATCTCACTTACACGTGGAATCTAAAAACAGAAAAACAGAAAAAAAAAGTAAATCTTAGCTCATGGATATAGAGAACATATTGGTGGTTGCCTGAGGCGAGGAAATAAGGGGTGGGAGACATGGACGAAGGGGGTCAAAAGGTACAAATTCTCAGGTACACAATAACTAAGTTATGGAGATGTGCTGTACAGCATGGGGACCGTGGTTAATAACACTGTATTGCATATTTGAAAGTAGCTAGGACAGCAGATCTTCAAAGTTGTCACCACACACACAAAAAAGTGTGTACCTATGTGTGGTGTCAGATGTTAACTGGACTGACTGTGGTGATCATTTTGCAGTATCTGCAAATATCGAATCATTATGTTGCACACCTGAAGTTAATATAATGTGTCAACTCTACTTTAGTTTAAAAAAATAAAACCTTTTATAGAAAGAAGGTCTACAGTGAACCTGGCAGCGGGTCAGGAGAAGATGGCTTATCTCAGTAAGCCAAGAGCATGCATGGCTGTGCTAGAAATCCCAAATACGACAGACCAATAGAACTGAGTGTCCCCAAAGTCATGAACTGAGAGAAAAAGGTTTGGAGAAAATGAGACCACGTACCCGACTGCACCAGGAAAACACACACCCACAAAGTCAAAACACCGAGGGGAATGGAGTCAACCAGGTGGACAGACTCTGCCACTCCCACCTCTGTATCCTTCCCTCTCTCGCCATAGAAGGGGAACACTTCCATATGCATTCTGAAGATAAAGAGGCAAAAGCCATCCACGGTCTTTACTGCCCAGCTAATTCTTTCAGTAATCCAGTTTGCTCTGTGTATGGAAATAGCCAACTGTCTGTAAATCAAATTGCAACACAGGTCTGACGTTCAGTCATCTCTTCTGTTCTCCCCTTCAATGCAAAAGAAACGACAGCTAACATTAATGGAGAGCTTATGGTGGACCAGGCCCCATGCAAAGGGTTTTACAAACATCACTCATTTAATACTCAGAATATCCACGTGAATCGGGCGATACCTCGTAGGATGGCCACATAACAGCAAACAACAAAACTTTGTCATCACTGCCACGGCTGCTGTCAAGAAAGCAGCCTGACTCTTGGCGAGGAGAAACCCAAGGCTCACAGAGGCTGGACAACTTGCCCAAGATCACAGAGCTGGTAAGAAGCAGAGCCCAGGTTCAGGCTCAGTTCTTCCCAGCTCCAACGCCTGCTAAGCATTCAACGGCTTGGGTCTACCCCAGGAGACAAGAAACAGGGAATCACATGGCAGGCAGCCAGGGCCGGAGTCAGCAGCACGAGCGACTGAAACAAGGTTCTGCTAGAGCACTGTAAAGGGAAGGTACTGTGAGTAATGAGAAACCAGAAAATGTCTTCTTCCTGAACGCCCAGCGCCAAGGAAAGAGGGGCTTCTACAGTGCACCCTCCCCTAAGTGACCCTTTATTAATTGTTAGCTCAGGGCCACTTCAATCCAGCTGTCTGACCACCAGCACAGGGAGTCGCTGCTTCATTCGGAAAATACAGACACCTCCCTGCAGACCCTGCAGACAAGCCCAGCATCCTTGCCCAAGATGCACAACAGCGCAGACAAGAGGGGAACGTGCCTTCTTTGTTATTAATGGCTCATCATAATTACTTGGAATAAAATACTAAATTTTAATTCAGCGATGCCTGTGGCCGTTGGGCATCTTAACATAAAAGAACGAAAAATATAATTAACTAAATCAAGGCAATATGCCTATTTCCATCCCAGCCCATTAGTATTAATTGATTGGGTTAATTCTCTTTTGTGTTTAACAGTACTCCCTAAAAAATAATTTAGAAAAAAAAAGGAGGGGGAGAGGAAAAGAGGGAAGAAGTAGAGATGGTAAATGGACACAAGTTCTGCATCTTTTCCTAATTAAGATGAAGTAATAGTAGATGTAGCTGTAGCTCTTATCATGGTCACAAAATAAGGTGCCGTTTTTCAAAAGAGTTCAGGAATCAGTACGGACAGCATGATAAACAATGGTGAAAACTCAGTCTTTGGGTACCATTTCCCAGTTGCCTCAAAGAAGTTTCTAATCTTCCTTCTTACTGTAAGGTGTACTTGTTAAAAAAAAAAAGTGAATTCTATTTTATAGATGGAAATCTAGGTAAGGCACAGAGTTCAGAATTCTCAAGGGCCATATGCAGAAGTGTTGGCTTTCCCAGTGTAGGAGCCTGGTCCTTCTATAGGTTGGGATTCTGGTTTCCACGAATGGAAAAATAATTTGAGGATGCAATATTTTCATAAAGTCCTTCCAAATGCAGCTCCTGGGTGACCTAATTTCACTTCTGTCTAGCACTAATCTGTTCACAGTGTGCATATCCCTCATGTAGAATAGATTCTTCACAACACCGTGGAAATGGCTAAGAAAGTGTTTCCACTCTAATGCTTTATATCGTGTTTGGTTTTTTGTTTGTTTGTTTGTTTTTATCTTTTTTTAATATCATGTTTGTTAAAATCTTTCGGAGAAATTATTTTTTGGCTTGAAATTTTGTATGCTTTGTCTCAGTCCGTAGATGGCACCAAAAAATAAACAAAATTCCACGCAGCTATTTTTCTGACGCCACGAAGGGATATGAAAAACGCAGTGACAGACACTCAGAGAGTGAACTGCTGCTATGGGTGATGATGATAACAATTCAATATGATATTTGAATAGGTTTTCATTA
Source organism: Vicugna pacos (assembly GCF_048564905.1). Lineage (NCBI taxonomy): Eukaryota > Metazoa > Chordata > Mammalia > Artiodactyla > Camelidae > Vicugna > Vicugna pacos. The sequence continues at coordinate 9,381,955 of NC_133006.1, read as the reverse complement.
TCCTTCACGTACTTTCACACATATTAGTGACCAAGAGAGACATCAGGGGTTTAGGGCTACTCCATATCAACCAGATACTCCTCCCCAGTGGAAGCATTCTTCAAATACCTTTTAGGAACACAAAAATAACTTAGCAGCAGATTTTATATTTCTAGCTCATAAAGATACCCTTTTACGTGCAGGTGTGTGCATGTATGTGAATCTATGTGTGTACATTTATGTAGATACGTGTATACACACATTTACAGACAGGCAGACAGGGACAGACAGCAGTGATCACCGCTAAGGGCAGTGAAAGCAAAGTACTTGGGAAAAGTGATATTCAAGAGAGCAAGAGTTTGAAAACTAGACTTCTTGAATTTCATCCAGGACCTGAATTTTGCATCATTTTATTTGTCCATCCACCCAACAATCCACACATGTTTTCATGTGTCAGGCACTGTCCTAGACACTGAAGAGACAGTAGTAAGCTGATTGATGGATGATCTTTGCTTTTTTGAGCTTATCCTCACAGAGGAAATGAACTGTAAACAAACAAGTAAATTTATAGTATAAATTGGGATGATAAGTGCTATGAAGAAAAATAAAAATTGTTGTAATTTTAGAAAAGATGGCCAGTAAGACCTCTCTAATAAGCTAACATTTACTCAAAGAGAGAAGGAAATAAGAGAGCAAGTCACATGAATATTTAGCAGAAGACTATTCCAGGCAAAGGACATTATGTGCAAAGGCCCTGCGGCAGGTGTGTCCCTGGAAAATTCACAGAAGAGCTGGAGCAGAGCAGATGAGGAAGACAAGTCAACAAAGGGACAGAAGTTTAACAATGGTGTGGACTTTATTCCCAGTGAGATAAGAAGCCATTGCGGGGGCGGGGTGAGGAAAAAAGTAATAAGATGGACATATTTATAAAGGGCGTGGACAATAAAAAGTATTGATGGGGTATTTTAGCACAAAGCATAAAAGTCAAATACCAAGGACTTAAACACATGAAGTCATGTTTTTCTATCACAAAAAGTGACTTCAGAGGTGGGCAGCCCCAGGGGCCATGCCAGTATGGCAACTCCAAAGTCATCAGGGTCCTGGGTCCCTGCTAGTCTTCTGTTTCCCCATTCTGAACCAGTCACTCATGGTCCAAGATGGCAGCTGAAAGCGTGGCTATCACATTTACATTCCAGGAAGCAGGGAAGGGAAAAAAAGGAGGGACAAATAGGGTATGGTTCCTACTAAGTCACCCCTGCTTTGGGAAATTTCCTCAACGTCCTGCACCCCACTTCCCCTTCCAGCTCACTGGCCAGTTCTTAGGCACAGGCTATGTCTACCAAAGGAGACACAGCTGGGTACATCGCTGCCGCAAATAAAAGTGGGAGTTCTGCTACTAAAGAAGACAAAAGAGACAGAAATGTGGGGACCAACTAAGAAGTCGTCTGAAATGGTCCCGGCCCAGACTTATGCTGATAAGGGCTAGGCTGGTACTCACAGAGGCGGTGCTACATGGGACACGTGCTGAAGGTCCCACCAATGAGATTCCCTGATGGATTGGTCATGGGGTGTGAGAAAAAGAGAGAAACCTAGGATGCCGCCAAGACCTTCGGCCTGAGCCACTGGACCGTGCAGTTGCATTAAGGGAGATGGGGAAGTGCCTCATGTTTTGTTTCCATGTGTTGATCTACATGATCAAAACTTGTCTTGGGTACCAACGGCGTGCTCTTCACCTGCCCCCACCATGCAACTTACTTCCCGGACACTCAGATTCCTTCCGCCTACATTCGGCCTTACCTCCCCCATCGCACATTTTAGAAATTTCACTCTTACGTTTGCTCCCAAATTACGTTTCCTTCAGTAGGAATGCACCTCACACATATTAAGTATTACTCTTCACTTCTTCTGTGTCTCACACAGAGCTCCTAAGCCATGTAATAAGCATTCACAGGTCATCGGTTGAATCAATTTTCATCTGGGTCCTTTCCCTGTTCTCATCCTTTCTAGAAGCTATGACCCGTATCTCGGTGATGAAAACCTCCAAGTTTCACTCTGGGCAACCCGGTTCCCTGCCAACGACTCCTGGATCCTGTTTGTGCAGAAACCTGTCCACTCACCCTCACAATCCTACCAATGGTCCTACTTCCCGAGGGAGAGAGGAGGGACCCTCCCAGCGACGGACCTTCCCTCTCCACGGGATGAGAGTTTGCCTTCCCAAACCTAGCCACTTACAGGTCATCCAAGAGTGAAATACTGCCTGAACCAGGGACACGAAGAAAAAGCCCTACTGAAAGGTGGCAGGTTGGAGCAAGCGTCTGGGTTACCCGGATCTTTAAATCTCCAAGAGGGAGAAGCCGGGTACACATTCCACACGTCCCTGCCTTCCTCGTACACTTTGCTCTCTCTCTGACACCTCCTCTCCATCGCCAGTCTCTGGCCTGATCGATAAACATCACTCCTTGATAGAACATTTACCTGAAACTAACAGGACAACCAGAGACTCAGAGGGGCTGAGTTTTGGCTGGGAACCTTCTCCTAAATGGTATTAATATAGGGCAAAGACTCCTGAGCAACGAAAGGGCAGCCCATCCTCCAAAAGAATGTGACTCCTGTGGCCAGAGTCCTGGTGAAAGTCCTGTGAAGAGAGCAGAGCATCTTTTGTCTGAGCTGAGACTTTTGTCTGAATTGAGACTTGAAGTCTGCAATTTTCCTTTGTCATTGCCATCCCTTAGGTGGTGGATGGCTGTCAGTAAGTCAGCACTCTCCACGGCCACTGGCTGCACACACACACACACACACACACACTAAAAGTCAGGTCAAGAGCCCAGGCTCACAGACCTTTTTTCCTTAAGGGACCAATTCATTGATTTGCCTGAAAACTTCTCCTTGCTACTCAATGGGGAAAAGAAAAGCTTCCAGAGCATAGAATGTAAAGTGATGAATCAGAGAGACCTCATTCCACCTGTGAGAGACAGGTAACAACACTGCACCAGTTTATCCCCTGCCAAATATGTTATTTTCTCCTCATAGAGCCACGTTCTTACTTTAACAAGAACAAATGCTCCTGTAAATGTTAGCTGTATTTATAGCAAAGAATTGCATTTTAGTGCAGTTTTACAGATATCCATAACTAATCACATTTCCCAAGCAATTTTCATTTGCCGATGAACAAGAGTCACTTTGATAACCATTCCGTGTTATCTGCCACTGAAGTAGGCCATGATTTCTATTCTCATTTAACAGATAAGGAAACCAATGTACAAGGAGGTAGGGAAAAAAAAAACTGACTTAGTCATTTGGTGATGGGATCGAGGAGTTGAAAGTTGAATTCTCAGTCTCTCCCAACTTCCCAGCCCCTAGAGCTATGTGGCCGGTTGTGCAATAAGGCAGCCTATTTATATGACTTTCCGTGGGACCAGGAAGTCAAAACCACAATGGGGTCAAAGCAGGAAGACACTGCTTTCTTGGCAGAGAATTTCAAAGGCAGCAACATTAACTGATTTCAGAGCCTTTTGCTCTATTGTGGGTGCTGCCAGGGACAAGCATGACTACAAAGGGCTTGGATAAAGAAGTATATTCTTGGAAAGCACTGTTCACCCTCTCGTATTTGAAAAATTAAAATAATCAAGCTCTGTGCTCGTAAGAGTCGAAAGAAAGGGCTTTCATTTTGAACCCTCTGACCACTTCTCCCTTTCACAGTGAAATCTCAGTTTGGTCCAAGAATAAATGACCCCTAAAGTTCCCCTTCCTCCTGCCCCTAAAATGATAGAATCACATATAATAACGCCACCCGCCCCCCTCAAACTCCGCCAACCTTTCACGTGCAGGAAGTTGAGGATGCTGGTGTTGGTGTCCAGCAGGAGCACCTGGCCCTTCTCCACCGTGACGTTGTCGCCCTCTTGTGGCCGTCTGCCGGCAAGCCAGCTGTGAGCCCTGGACCACCTCCCGCAGAAGTGTAAGGAAAAGTTGCCCTGGAAAACAGGTTTTGTTATTTTGCTTTCTTTTGTTGTAAAGCAGGAGGGTCTGGGTGATCGATCAAAACAGAAGCTTCTCGAACGAAAATGAATTTAAACACAATTTTAAATGTCTCAATGCGATTAATCATCCTCTTTCTCCTGCAACGAACTCGAACGGGGGAAAATACGGAAGGGGCACAGTCGTGCTTGCAGGGCCTCTGTGCCCGGCCTCTGGTAATGTTTTCTTACCTTTTTCTTCCCGGCACAGGCAGGCCCCCTTCTCCCTAACAGATGGGTTTGATTCCATTTTTTATTTTTCCCGACATGTATTGAGTCTTGGACAAACGTCATAAATAGCCCAGAATAGAAACAATTAAAATGTTCTGCTGGATGGGTGGCATTTTGCTTTATGTAATTGGTACCATTTTTCACTGGCTGTACCACCAAGTGTCCCTGTTTTACAGGAACATTCCTCTCTCCACGTGTCCAGCTCCATCCTCCCACACTGCCTCTTTTGATATTATGGTCGCTTTTTCCTCTGTGCATCCGTGCTGAAAAAGCTCGTGCACAGGGGGGAATGCCAAGTGACTTCAGATGACAGCCCAGAACCTTTGGGCGAGGGGCCGGGAGCAGGGCTGGGGGGAGCCCGGAGGAGGAGGCACCCCCTTGTCCCCCTGCAGTCTCCCTCTCAGAGCTTTTGGCTTCCTGTTAATCTATGGTCGCACCAAAGTCATGTGGTTTTCAAACCAAGGATGTGAAAAATCGCAGAAAGCAGTACCACGCTCACACAAGAGGCTGAGAACAGGTCTAAATGTCTTGCGCAGGTATGGAACTGTAATTCTGATCAATGTAACGCAATCCGACTGGAGCAGGCGATCACCTCAAGGTCACACGGACGATACATGCGTGTCTCTCCTCTCCACCCAGATGCCAACCTAACGTGAAGCCCCAGTTCCTACAAAACAACTGCCTAGAAGGTCCTCTGGTGCCACGTTAGAGGCAGATGGGAGAAGATCGTTCAGAAGGGAGGGGGCATGTTTACAACACCAGCAACTGTACCTCCACAGAGAACAGTGCCCTAGAGTATTTCCGAGAGAAAATGGAGAAATGTGTTGCCTCTGGCCAGTGGATTTTCCAGTTCACTAGTCACACATTGTACACTGAACCCCACCATCCACAAAACTCCGGGATAAGGGAAAGAGGGATCTTTGCATTTTCTGCATCTATCAAGGAGGAATAATAGGCAGTGACTCATCCCAGTTTAAGAGACAGAAAGGCATCAGACACAGCGATAAGGAGTCCCAGCCCTGCAGGGGAAAAAAAAAAGAATGCGTGGAATCTGAGCAGCACTGTGAGCTGTGGGACCCGTGTACACAGGAGAACCATCTGCAGACGCAAACAGTAGGAGAGAAGTTTATCTCTCCAGTGATTTCGCACTGCAGCTGGGTGCAGGCAGGCAGAATTACAGAAAGGGCTCCTTATAAGGCTGGACAGTCTATGTTCTTATAATCCTTTACTTCACTCCTGTGGGATCCGCAAAGAGGAAAGGGGGCAAACAGGAGGAACTGGAGTGGAACGAAGTTGGGGGGAGATGGGAAAGCTCGAGCCGAAGACGCGAAAGACCAGAGGAGGTGATGCAGATTATCTGTAACATCAGCCCCGAGTCCACTACGAAAGGACATTTGAGAAAGCCTGGATTTCGAGAAGCTTATAGGTGGGAAGAACTCCAGAGAAATCCTATCCCTTTATTCTAAAGGTGACAGTGTTTCTCAGCCTAGAGCTGTTTCAGGGGCAGGTTCCCTCAGTGCCACCAGGATGGACCCACAATCTCAGGAGCTGGGACCAGCGATCTGCTATTGGAATCACCTCCCAGATGGCCCTCCTGCATCGAATCTGAGGACTAATTCAAGGCAAGGGCTAGAGGGGAGGGGAATATCTGCAAAAGGAAACACGAAGTTCCTTTCACACCAGCCCCAGAAGCTTGAGGAGGGCGAGGGTATGTGGACGAGCCCTGAGCGGGAGTGAAGAACTCAGCAGCATGACAAGAGCCCGGGGCTCAGATCCACAACCCAGATGCAAACTACAAAGAGACTGAGAACTACAAAGGCTCACGACTATCACAGTGGAAAAATCTGGAACAACTAGACATGAATGGGGCATAAGGAGGTCAGAGGAGGACCATTCCATGACATCTTCCAGGAAGGAACTTGAGAGCATTTCAAAATTCACAATTCGCACTGACACCTGTCATCCAGCTCCAAGAGAACGTTTAAGACTTACTCTTTTGCTTGAGAACCGCTATGTGAATCATTAGCTGCCCTCCCCAGTTCTACCATCTTGGCCTGGCCGGTCAGCCTTCGAAAACTGCTATACTCGACCCAACCCGGCAGGTGGGAAGGTCAAATATTGTTAACTCCTCTTTACAGTGGAGGAAACACAGGCTCCAATTTAAATGTTGTGTCAAAGACCTGGAGGCAGAGACAGACCGGACTCAGCCAAGCAAGCTCCCATCTCAGGTCTTTGCCCTCATATGGCCTCTCTCAGAATGTCCTTTGCCAAAGTATCTGCACAACTCCCTCCCTTACTTCACTCAGGTACCCGCTCAGACAGCACCTGCTTCCCTGTCTCCTTACGGAAGCGCCACGTCCAGTCACCCCCTCTCCTCAATACGGCTCCATGCTGGTACTGACCATACCATTCCTTCTGTTTTTATCATCCACTGAGGTTGGTCAGGACTTTGTTTTGGTCACTGCTGTATCCCCAACCCCCTAAAAAGTGTCTGGCACATAGTAAGTGCACAATAAAAATCGATGACATGATTTCTTAAGTGAATCATCCACCTGCTAGTCCCACATGCACTTATAGATATTACACACACACACACACACACACACACACACGAGCATACATGCCTTCTTGATACAACAGATGTGCACCTAAGGGATAAGACCTAAAATGCTTAAAAATGCTACACCCCCCTAGGTCTCCCAATCCATTGAGTTTGGCCCACAGCCCTTCACACTCCTTTCTGGGTTTTCAAATTCTCTCTAAACTTAAACCAAACGATGGCAAGCCTATCTAAACAAAAACCCGAGACTCAGATTCAATCTCCCTATGAAATCTTCCACTGATTGTTTTTCTTTCACCTCAAGTCTCTTTATTCAATATGGTAGATTCCAAATGGTTATAAATGTTCAGCGTTAAGTTCCAAAAAAATCTAAGCTTCCCTCTGCCCTCAGACTTTTCTTTACCGTAATAAAGGTGTCTTGAAATACATAGAATTTTACTGATGATTCATGCTTATTACAAAACCATGACTGAATATTAAAAGTCCTAAAATATTAATGCATCCTCAGCCATCTAACAGCCACCTGGAAAAGTGAAAGGGCCACGTATCTCTGTGACAGCATGTCGCCAGTGAATCCACAATGACACACATGTCACCATGAGACTTTCAGCTCCGCCACATTGTCACAGTTGACACAATGGTGGTACCGTTCCCTACACACAGGACTCCTGGGGCGATAACCCCACAAAACAGTGGACGTGGCTCACTTTCCAACATCTGTATCCTCCAGTTCCTCTCACTTTGATCCAGTCACTCAAAAGAGAATGATGATGGAACTGATAAAAGACTTCTCGTCAATACATTTGAAAGCATCTCAGTTGATACCAATGTGACGTTTTGGGTGAAAACCATGTTCCACTCCCCCAACCCACCTTCCTGGTCAATGCAGGTTTCGCTGCCACCAAATCTAAGCTCTTTCTGTGATAATTCCCAAGGTGTTCAGCCTTACACTCTACTTTTCTTCGACATAAACAAGTCACTCATTCCCATGCTGCAGATGAAGAAAACCACTTCCCTGTGGGCATACGGGGGTGGTTTGAACATAGAAGTTTGAAAACTATCCAGAACACACCTTCATTTTTACCTCAGAAACTACAGCCTCAGATACACCAAAATGAAAACCAAAAAATGAAACAGAACACAAGCAAAAGCCCTGCTGCCTCGGCAAGAGGCTGACGTGATCTGTTTGCTCCTCACAGCTCATCAGCACTTTTCTGAACTTCAGGGAATGTGCGGTGTCTGCAGATCTCACATGTCACCTTCAATGTACTTGCGACACCCACGCGAGTTATCTTGAAAGAAGTCACTGATCAGCAAGATGGAACACCAGGCGGCGCCGGGACCTCTCTGCCAGCGTCTGTGTTAAGCAGGGGCGGTGGCGGAGGGAGGGTGGGGGGGTCTGTCTAGCCACAGCCCCTCCTTCTTCAGCAAACAAGCCCTGGAACTAGGGAAAGGCGGGCCCCGGTCACCGACAATCTCTCCACCCTTTGCACTGCTGTTTGCTCCAAAGAACTTGTCCTCACGGAAACATCGTGAGGTATTTACAGTCAATCAGCCCCCAGTGGGATGTAAGCTTCCTGAGAGCTTCCTGGCTCCCCGCTCTGGACCTACAACAACGCCTGGCATGAAGTAGGCACCCCAAAAAATGTTTGAATGAATAGTCAACTCTTAGATGCACTCATAATCACTAGGACAAAATGTAAAATGCTGTCTTAACAACTAAAATAATTTGATATGAAGCAGCAACTTGTTTTTTACTTTTTTCAGTGCTCTTTCACACTGAAATGTCTTTAGTTTTTATGAAATGAAATTTATTTATCTTTTCTTTTGTTAACATCCTCCATCCATTTCTGCACACAATTCCCTTCTTTCATTCTAACACGAACAGCATTGTGTGTTCTTCTCAATGTGTAGGGTTCTGTATTTTCATGTTAGTTCTCAACTAATTTAGAATTTATGTTGAAGGGAAGTTTTCCATTCTTCTTTATTTTTTACCTTTGCTTTTGGTTTTGTTTCCCAAATAGTTAACTACCTTCATACTATTTACTAAATAACATTTGCTCTCCCAACTAGTGGTCTTGGCTATTTTAATAACTATATTATAATATTGGGTGACATTTAGCTTGTTGGTCAATTAAAATCCCAAACCTTTCATGTACGAGCTAATGTAAAGGTATTTCTTTTAGATACACGTGACCTCATCCTTGTTCTTAAGGTGTTCATGTTATTTTTTTAAAAAAGACAAATAGCCAGATCATTCAACTGTGTGTGATTAATTCAATAATTAAAGGCATCACCAAGGTGATGTGGGAGTACAGAGGGCTGGCTGTGCCTTACAGGTGAAATCCAGTGCATTAATTACCCTTCCGTCTTTCAGTCTAGACATCTCAGACAAATTAACACAAGCTGAGATTATTCCAGCTGATTCTGAAACCCAAAAGATGTTCACTTGTAGGAAAAGTCAACCATCTACAAATCCAGGATTATGAATAGAGCCCCAGACCTATAATCTAATAACTCCTTAGGGAACAAAAAGGAAATTAAATTAGTTTGGCATAATTTGTTCTTACTGAGCTCATGCTGGCTCTAAGAGATCACTTCCGTTTCTCCGTGCTTATAAACCCTTCGCGATGATGACATGCCATGAGGAAGTCCCTCCTCGCTGCCAGGGTGTTGGGTCCTCAAAGAAACATCAGCCACACCTCCTGCCAGGGGCTTGGGCCCAATTCAGATTTCCTCTCTCTTCCTCTTAGAAACCCGGGCAATTCACTAGCTCCCCTCTCCGTTCCATGCACACCCTACACCCCAAGATGTCTCAGTGGCATTACTCAGTGCTTCATCCTTGTAAGTTATTTTAGCCCACTCAGGAACATCACAGTCCGCAAACAGAACAATCTCGCTGGCCCTTTCTTCCTCGTCTCTTCCACTCGAATCTTCAAATCTCCTCAACAGTGTCTCTTCTCAGTTACCAGCCTGAAGATCATTCCATGACTGAGCGCCTCCAGGGCACACGTAAGACATTTGACTTCCAGCATCACTCATCTTCACCACCGAAAAACCTACCTCTGTCCCTCCCTGCTTTCAATGTTAAAAATGTTAAACTTAAAAAAAGTCGTTCATCATGGCGAACATTTTTGAGTGCACTTAACACTCAGTAATCCCAGGCTCCTTTCAGCCTTCTTGCCCGGAAGCACGGTGCGGATGGATCTCTGGGTTCAACCAGTATCTACTGGGCATCCCCAACCCGAGAGGCACAGGGCGGGGCACAAAATAAAGCAAATCTCTGACCTCAGGGAGCTTATATCTTAGGGAGAGAAAGCTAAGTGAGTAAAACAAATAATGTGCTCTTGGAGGGAAAGAAAGGCAGGAGGAAGTGGAGGAGACGTGGCCGGGCGGGAGGCGCTCTTTCACACGAGCGCAGTGAGCGGGCCCGCCCCTCGGGCAAAGGCTCGGAGCGGAGGCGGGTGGAGCTCCGAGAACGGGCGCCGCCGGGAGCACAGACCGGCCTGCGGGACTGAAGGCGGGAAGCCTGCACAGCTCTGTCGCCCTTCCTGCTGAAATATGGGGGCACTCATTCATTTTTCTTCCATATAAAGACCCCGAGCTCTTCACATGTCGCAGGGAAGAGAATCAAGTGAAGTAAGTCAAGAGAACGTATCAGGGTCAGCAAACTACACCCAAATCTGGCCCATCCACTGTATTGATAGGTCAAGGTTTATTAGAACATGGCTTTGACTGCTTATTTACCTTTTTTATTTTTATTTTTTTATTGAATTTATTGAATTGCAGTTTACTTGCAATGTTTCAGGTGTACCACAGAGTGATTCAGTTATACATATATATGCATTCTTTTTTTCAGATTCTTTTCCATTATCGGTTATTACAAGATATAGAACACAGTTCCCTGCACCATGCAGTAGGTCCCAGTAGTTTGTCTATTTTATACATAGTAGTGTGTATCTGTTAATCCCAAATTCCATATTTATCCATCCCTGCCCCTTTCCTCTTTGGTAACCATAAGTTTGTTTCCTATGTCCGTGAGTCTGTTTCCGTTTTGTAAATGAGTTCATCTGTATCATTTTTTTAGATTCCACATGTAAGTGGTATCATACAATATTTGTCTCTCTGTGTCTGGACTTACTTTACTTAGTATGATAAGCTCTAGGTCCAGCCATGTTGCTGCAAATGGCATTATCTCATTCTTTTTTAGGGCTGAGTCATATTCCATTGTATAACTATACCACAGCTTCTTTATCCAGTCTTTTGGATATTGATGGGCATTTAGGTTGCTTTCATGTCTTGGCTGTCATGTTACATATTGTTTATAGCTTCTTTCACTTTGTGGCAGAGACTAGGTGGCCCACAAAAGCTAAAATATTTACCATCTGGCTCTTTTTAGAAAAAAAAATTTGCTTACTCCTGGTAACTTCTAATGTATACTATCAGTATAATAAGAAGAACTGATACTGTCCAAGTGCCTGTAATCTGCTCTGTATACTACATGTATATTCCATCAAGATTGAAATATGTTCAAAATAGAAACTTCTACGATTAAAAATAAATAAATAAATATAATATCAATACCTAAGAGACTGAGGACTGGCAAACAAAAGGGTATACACTGAAATGCTAGAAACTGGTCCAGTTCTCATTTTCCAGTAAGCAATAAACCAGGTCTCTGCAGGCTACATAAAGGCAACCAAAAGTCCGTGTTGTGTGTGTATGTGTGTGTCACACCTGGATGTGCACACATAGAGCCAAATCGGAAGATTGACAGCTACACGCTAGCCTTCTCCACAGAGCTGACACACTGCCATTTAACCAGCGAGCGCGGAGCACGTGTTCCTGCTCCCAGTCATGAGTAAGAGACAAGGTTAACATTTTAAGTGATGGACTACAGCATGTTATTTCCCCATGCCGTGGACCCGTGACTGCGCCGCCTTGGAAAACACTTAATTTCAGAGCTGGAATACATGGGAGCATGCTTTTCCTGCCCGGTACCTTTGACAGCTCCTCAGTTTCAAACACCAGGGGAACCTTTCTCTTTTTTTTTTGCCTCCTTTTCTTTTTTTCCTCCCTTTCATACCTGAAGGGAAGCAAAATGCATATGGGGTGGCAGAGAGAAAAGGAGGAGTCGGTTTTACAATAGAACTATTCACTACCATCTGCTCTAATTACTCTTAATGCTGGCCTACCATCTTCATACAATAGCAATAATGATCTCCTCAAGGGCAAAATAAAAATTTTTTTAACAGAAACAAACAAATGTTGATTGCATTTAGCTCCCAGGCTAAAGAAGTGTAGAGCTCTTGGTAGTGAACCATTAATTAGGAAAGTGGGCAGGTCTTCCATTAGCACAAACAAAACAAATCGGGTCTCCTGTGCGGTTCTTCTCCCGCCTCTTTGGGGGGATCGTGCCCACAGCTCTCGGAGGTCAAGGAGATACCCAGGCACGTTCCTAGGACTGAGGTTATGCCACACTGATGCCCTACGCTTGGATCAGAACCAGACAAAGCCAAGACTTTCCCCCGTCTTCATGTTGGCATCACACATGCCCAGTTTCAAGAAACACTGAATATAGAAATAGGTCTTCTACCAAGAGGACAGATTCCCATCCTGGGGTAAGCTCCCCAGGAGCCACCCCAAACCTCAAGCCCTCATTGGAAACTAGAACTAACAGCCCCCCTAAAGGAGCTTCAGGAATGGAGGTGATCCAGGAGGGGTCCCTTCTTTGGTACTCCAGGAGAGCCCAGGACTTAGTGAAATATGTAGGGTCCAGAAAGACCTGGAACAGACCCCTACGATGCCAGCAGAACTCTGACTTTCACCAAGGCTGTGTCTAGAGACCATCTCAAATCCCCAGGTGGAGCTTACTGCTGGTGTTAAGAACTCTGAGGTGCCCTCCCAGGACTCCTGCCCCCTGAGCACACGCCCTGAACACTCCCCTTCCCGTTAGTGGGAACAGAGCTGGTGAGTAAGATGGGCTATCCTTCCATGATCAGGTTACATCACGTGGCAGTGGTGAAGGAATGCTGCCGGTGTAATGAAGCTCAGAAATCAGTTGACTTTGGGTTACTCAAAAGGGGGACAGACTTCTCTTATGCAGGTGAGCCCTTAAAAGAGATCCCCCCTCTGACCTTGAAGGAGCCAACTGTCGGGTTATGGAAAGGACCATCTGATTAGGCCCCAAGAGCAGCCTCCAGGAGTCAAAATGGTCCTTGACCAACATCCAGCGAGAAAAAGAGGCCCTCATCCCACAGCTGAAAGGAACCGATTTCTGCCAACAACGTGAAGGAGACTGGAGGGAGACCTTGAGCTCCAGCTGAGGATGTGGCCAGGCTGACACCCTAACTGCAGCCTTGTGAGACACGGAGCAGGGACCCAGCGACCCTGCACCCAGATGTCCGACCCGCAGACACTTCGACATGATAGATGAGCATTGTCCTGAGTTGCTGAGATTGTGGTTATCCGTTATGCAGCGTGTGTGCTACGCAGTCATTTTCACCGAGAGTGTGTCTGCACTTGAGTTTTCCTCCTTTCCTCCTGACTGAAGTCACTACCCCAAAGGATGGTTAACAAGACCAAGATGGGATGGCCGTGCCAGGCGGAAGGCCAGGGGTTTTCTCACCGCATAAGGGACTCCCAACACACAGGACAGACAACACAGAATTTTTTTTGTTAATTTATGATGTCAAGAAGTTTAGATTAAGACCTGAGAGAGAACTCATTTGCTCAGGGAGAGGATAAACAGCAAATGCTACAGGACTGCTACGCCCTCACAACCTTTCTCTATTTAGACTGAAGAAATGCAAAATCTTTCTGATCCTGAACGCAACCATGATGGGTGTCCTCTGGGAGATACTGAGGATTTTTAAAAGCCCAGATTCCAACCTGACTTCTGAGCATGGTATTTGAATGTAATTGGTATTAATAACACTACTCTTCTGCTTGCATTGCTTCCTGAGGAGAGAGGAGAATCTGACTTTTTTTATTCCCTCACTTTAAAATTGAAAAAAAAAAAAAAAGAGGCAGTGTTTTGCAGGGGGAGACCAAGCTCAGAAACCAGAGAAATCCATCCTGTACCTGAACCTGGGATCTTCACTGGCCTTGACTAAATAACTTTTCCCTCCTTCTTGAAGCTTCAGGGTAGAGATTAATGTACTTTTTAGGGAGGACAAAGGAAATGTTCATTGACGTTTTCAGATCTCCTGCTATCAAAGTAGCATCAAGTTTCACCATTCAGCATCCATGCCTGTATTGTCTGGTATTTGATGATGCACGAGATTATTTGTTTTAAAGCAAATACCACAAAATTATCAGTCCTGCTGGAGGAATGAGGAAGCCCAGAAAGATTAAATGAATGATGAGTTTCAGAGCCAGGATGAAACCTTGAGGATCTAGGACTTGGGGAGCTTGTCTGTCCTCCACAGGGTGGAGGCCTCTCTTGTTTACACAGGTCACGTTGATTAAATCATCGCCATCATTTCTGTGAGTCTTCCCTGGGCACTCACTGTGGCTTGCACACTGGGGGACCCTCCCCTGTACCCATGAATGCAAAACTGACTTTGCCAGCTCTCAGAGCCCGCTTTCAAGTGCATCGTTCCCTTTCCTCTCCACGCATCCACCACACACTGTCCCTTTTCTGCCAAACCCTGTTTATTGGTTCCAGATGCAATGAATCATCCACAGACTTGAGCGACATTAGTGGTAAACACCAAGGTTAAAATGTAGAGATAATTGAATAATACCAACTACCAGTAACAGCCATCCAGGCAAAGGAGGAAATAGACCCAGAGAGTTCAGATAGGGCCGTCTGATGGAAACCCTCCACTCTTAGGATCAAAACCACATGCTATTTTGACATGATGGAAAAAAAAAATCTCTATTGTATTTTTCCAAATTTTCATATGCCAGTTATCAGCCTGAGTAGGTGTGGCAAGCAGGGGGTGACAAAATTTAAAGGTCCCCATGATTAAAAATGAAAGATCCAAAAATCAGCTAAACTGTCATCTACTTAGTATATCCAAGCAGTGTGCTTTAAAAATGTTTTGTAAATGTTTAACTTACTGCTTTGACTGCTGATAAATAAAATTAAGAAAATACGTGCATTTTTTTTCCAGTAAACTCTTCTTCACAGAAAACCCCATAAAGCAAAAATTTCCCAAAGCCCTTCCAAAAATTCTTGCAGCTCAATATATTTTCCAGATAGCAAAATGTACTTTCATCATTCGCTTTAAAGTCACCTGGCATTCATTGTTTACAGCGTACATAGTATAAAAACATGGGTATGTGTACAACACATACACATAAGTTTATACAAACACTTGAAAAACTTTCCTTCTTGTGTCTTTAAAGGCAGAAAACTCAGAATCTTCGGTAAATACTGAACAACCCACAGGCAGAGTTATCACCCAAGAAGTTTGGGAGTTTAAAAGCCACAAAGACCCCCATGAAATGAGCCTTAAAGCAGCAGTACCCAACTCTCCAGGGACCCAAGGCTGGACTAACTCAATAAGCAATATTGGAGAGTGATCGGAGGCCACAAGATCTCTTGTAACCCGTGCGAGATGCCTTCTCCCAACGTCAGGGAATCAGGGCCTCGACTTGCTGAGGATTGATTATTCATGTCACTCTGTTCTGCCTTAAGAAAACAGAAGCTGCTTCTCTCCCCCATTTTCCCAACGGGAAGAGACGCAGCTCCCAGTCAGCCCCGTTGTTACTTCAGGGGTAATGAAAGCTTAGATATCTACTCTAATAGCTCGTTTCAAAAATGTGAAAGTAAGTGACTGCTACAAGATTGCTCGATGAATTGAGGCGGGTTAGACTCAGGACAAAAGCCAAATCAAAGTGATTTGTATTTTTTCCACCAAAAGACATGGCCTTTATTTTTTTCAATCAGCAAAGTGTAAGCAGCTCTCCTAACATTTTCTTGATCGAGCCATCAGCATGCATCCTGGTAGCATGAGCCACGTGGATGGATCCCACGGAAAAGCTGGCAAGCCGTGGTACAGCTTGCACCACTCCCCATTCCCCACTTCTGGACAGCAAATCCAGATGACGCCTCCTTTGTCCGGGATCTACCCCTAAGGCGTTTTGTTGTTTTAGAAAATTGAGGAGAAAAAAAAAATCACTTCACCTCCTTATCAATCACATGAAGCAGAAAGAAATAACCTTTCCTTTTTCTTCCCTCCGCTTTTCCATTCTCCTCCACTAATCGGGGTGGGCAGGTAGCTTTTAATCTGCACGTCTTCGAAGTTTTTCATAGGGGCAGTCCAAAGCCAAGCTAAACCTAAATTTAAAACATATTTAAACCTTTTGAACATATTGAGAACACTTATAGACAAGGTAATGGACCTAACTGGCATCTTGCCTAAGTCTCCAAGCAACTAAGATGGTAAGACGGTATAAGATGGTACCCAAAGAATGTTTAGAGACTAGGAGGCAAAAGAAATAAAGTTAAGTTACTCTCTGCAGACTAAGCCAGAGATGTGGATTTTAAAGATAGAAATGAGGCCAACATAAGCGATATAAAAAAGGCGAGGCTTCTGTGTTGGTCTAGAGGGGAAATCTTCACGACATTGGATTTGGCAATGATTTCTTCAATATGACACCACAGTAACAACAACAACGAAACAGATAAATTGGACTTCACCAAGTTAAAACCTCTGTGTATCAAAGGACACTATCCACAGAGTGAAGCAGCAACCTGTATAATGGAAGAAGGTATTTGCGAATCATTTTCCTGATAAAGGATGAGTATCCAGAACATATAGAGAAATTTTGAGTTGTAACAACATCAACAAAAATCAAATAACCCTATGTAAAAAATGGTCAATGGACTTGAATAAACTTTTCTCCAAAGAAGATAATATAAATGGCTGATAAGCAGATGAAAAGATGTTCACCACCACTAATCGTTAGGAAAGTGCACATCAAAACCACAATGAGATGTCACTTTACAGCCATTAGGGTGGCTGTTAGTCAAAACAAAAACACAAACAAAATAACAAGTATTGATGGGACTGTGGAGAATTGGAACCTTGTGCATTGCTGGTAGGAATGTAAAATGGGGCAAAACTTTGGCAATAATATGACAGCTCCATAAGGAGCTGCGTTAAACACAGGAGGACCGTGTAATTCTGACCGTGCCACTTCCGGGTTTGCACCCAAAAGAACTGTAAGCAGGGTATTTGTATATCCATTTTCATAACAGCTTACTGACAACAGCCAAAAGGTGGAAGGAGCCCCAACGGTCATCAGAGATAAAAGCACAAACAAAATGGGGTCCATACATACAATGGAATATTATTCGGTCTTAAAAAGGAAGGAAACTCTGCCTCACGCTACATCGTGGATGAGCCCTAAAGACATTATGCTAAGAGAAGTAAGCCAGCTACACAAGGATAAATCCTGTGCGAGTCCACATAGACAAGAGACCTATGTTGTCAAATTCAGAGACAGAAAGGAGAAAGGTGGTTGCCCGGGTCTGGGGCCAGGGAGATGGGGAGTTAGAGTTTAATGGGCGTGGAGTTTCAGTTTGGGAAGATAAAAATGCTCCAGAGATAGACGGGGTGATGGCAGCACAACAATGTGAATGTATTTAATGCCACTGATCTCTACAATTAAATACAGTTAAAACAGAAAATTCTATGTTATGCATGTTTCACTACAGTTTAAAAACTGGGGGGGGGGGGAGGCGGGATATGTTTCTTTCTTTTTAATTAAATCACCAACCTTCTTGGGCTCCCTAGTTCTCTAGACCAAAGCAACAGATTAAAAATTAAACTTACCCGGTTGGTTCAGCGCATCTCTAGAGCCTGGTTAGGAAATGAGACAGTTTATCGTATTTCGGATGAGGGTGCTGGAGCTTAGAGAGGCTAAATGACTTTTTCAAGATCCTAAAAGCAGACAAAGGAACGAAAGACTGAAAAAGAAGACAAGGCTCAGCATATGTGTTTGCCGTGCTGCTCTGCGGGGCATGAGTCTGTCCCCTTGCTCTTGTGAGTGCGTGTGCATGAGTGTGCCTGCAGCCCTCGGGGCTCTAGTCCCTGGTCCCCTCTCCACTCTGCTCCTTATGTGACAGCCTGTAAGTCCCCAGACACACCCTGCTATGTCATATCTCCAGCCTTCAGTCCTGGAGGTGACCTGCCCTACCTCCGTCTGGAAGACCTTTCTACCCCATCCTACCAGGAAAACCCTTGCTCAAAAGCCAGGTCATCTCCCTTTCTCTGAGATGCTTTAGCTGGGATCCCCTCACCCTAAAGCAGAGCTGACTGTCTTTTTTCTGCTTCCACCGGGCTTTGAACTTCCCGCCGTAGTATTTATCGCCCTCCCACTGCATGATGTTCAGTATCTCGCCGTATTTTCTATCTACACTCCCACCTCATCAAAGCCAAGATTCAAGGGAACCAAAGCGAGAGCTCAACAGAAAAAGGCACCAGCACTTGATTCAGACCTAAAAAGTCTAAAGTCAGGGGCCCACGGCTGGAGCTGCCCCTGCCCTGCAGCAGAGGGGAAAGGCTGATGTCACTGCTGGAGAAACAAAGGTAACCGTGGGTCCCCTGGAAGGGAACAGATCTGACGTGCTAAAACGGAATTTTTCCAAGAGGCAGACTGAACTACTGCGGGGAAGCAAAGTTCCCCACCCCCAAAAAGCAATGGGCCAGCCAGGCAGAGAGAGTTGTAGACCCAGGACCTCAGCTGGAGGACTTCTGTGAACCCACAACGAGGCCCGAGACAGCTAACCATGGGACCTCTCCCACCCACGGGGCCCTTGTCGTCTTGTTGCTGTAGCACCACACATGACGCATCCTTTTACCCTCATCGCCCTCCCTGGGCCAACTCCTAGAAGACGTGGGGAAGGAGATGGTCACGAGAGAGAGAACCATGCCCTCACCACACGCTTCCAAGCCATCGAGGGGTGGGCCAATTTTGAACTGAATTAAGGTTTGAGGCTTTGGAATTACATTGGACTGAACTGGAGTCGGATGAATAGGAGAGCTTCTCAGGACTAATGCGTCTGGGAGCAGGTCACAGGATGAGGACGAGGTTACAGGAGACCTTGGCCAGAGCGTTTCAGGGCTGAGGGGCTGTCAAAGCCACGCAGCTGCAGGGGAAGGACGGACCAGAGGCGGGGACCGGAAACAGCCCACAGCGTTACCCTCCCAACAAGCGGGGCTGGGAAGGGGAGGGGAGAAGCCAACCACTGTGTAGAAGGAAGCGTAGGGTCAAAGGAAGGTTAGGGGAAGGGTCTTGGTTTAAGATTAAACCGTGTATACACTGAGGAGAATGAGCTAATGGAACAAGAGAAAAGAAGGGAGCACTGGTGACATCACGTGCTCCCGATGTGGGGGATGGAATGCTCTAGAATGTGTGGGCAGGGATCAGCCTCTGCTCATCCCGCAAACACTGGCGGTCCCCACGCGTCCAGCCCCTTCTCTCTCATCCGCACGTCCTCCCTGGATACTGCCACCTCCTCCCTTCACCTCTTATAATCCTCCTCGTGACAACTCTCACATCTGCACCTCAGACCCTGAACTCTGTCCTACACCCTGAACAGCCGGCTAGCTGAGCATGCGTGTGACATGAAGCCCGTGGCCACAGCACGTGTAAAGCTGCATTTCTCATCCCCTCCTTCCTGCAGACTTGCTCCCTCAGCCATCAACAACCAGTGGCCCACCACCCACCGAGTTTACAGCGTTCGCCAGCTCCAGGGACAGGCGCCTACCGCTCCCCCTGATGCTGCCCTCCCACAGCCAGCAGGCCGCGCCGCTCCTCCACTCACCCCACAAACGCCTCTTAGTTCACGCGCTTCCCCTCAGCGCACAGAACGCCACGAAGGCGCCCAGCACCACCGGTGTCTTCCGCACGAGAGGCTCCGTGAGGACAGACAGCAGGTCTGTCTGTGCACCTAGAGTGTAGCATGGTGTTTGGCCCGCAGCAGGTTTGTAACGAATATTTATTACCTGAATGAATGAACATTAAATGAGTGACTATCGCCTGAGGTAGCAGAGCTGGTCTCTCTGCCCCTCATCCGCCCACACCCTCCAGCCTCCTCTCCGCGGCTGATCCTGCCAGGAAGCAGTATTCCAGTCCTAGGAAAGTTAACCTCACTACCTCATCTCTCTCACTCTCCCCCTCCTCCCTGTACACACACACACACACACACCTGGCCACACTCCCCACATTTAGAATACAGGTGGGGAGCTGATTCCCAGTGCCTAGAAAATAAAGTAAAATTCACATCAGCGCACAACCCCCACCCTGTCATTAGTCCCCCAGCCTTATCTCCTGCTCCCCTTCCCACGCCTCCACTGGGACACGCACCAATCTCAAACTATACCAAAAGCCACACTGTCTCCTAAATACACCACGACCAACCGTGCTGACGCAAACGCTCCCTCTCCTGGATGGTACAGGCATCTCTCAAGGTCCGGCTCCACTTGAAATTTCCCTGTGAAGACTTTCTCAGGCTCTCGAGAAACTCTTCTTTCCTCGGGGTCTGCCCTGCACTCCACCTTTACCGCTCTTGTGGTCCAGGTTCCCCTCCAGGATTGTTTATCTGTCTAAGGTGTACGTTCCACGGGGCAGGGACTGCATGGTAACCACCTGTGGACCACAAGTCACTAGCACCGTACCTGGTATACAGTGGGCATTCATCAAGTCAATTAGACCAAATCCACAAACTAGACCGGCTGTGTGAAATGGGCAGCCAGCAAACAGCGGATTACAGTGACACCTAAAAGCTTTCTCTTGCCTGAAATTTTACAATTTATTTGTCTTCTGTGAAAATGATTTAGTGTTTTTTGAACGATCAAGGCATAACCCAAACTTAGGGCGCTGGGTCTGCCAATGGAGTGTTTCCAGATCTGCTTCAGTAAATTGATAGCCCTTACTTATAATTTGCAGCCCCTATTTGCACACAAATAATGAATGCACCGGAGTCCATAAAATTGATTTTTCTCTTAAGTTAAATATTCCGCCTACAATCTTGCTAGTGTATCAATTAATGAAGTTTTACTGTATTCAACCAAGGAGCATTTACTGAGCCAGGTACTGCGGGAGGCCCCGCGGAGAAAATGATACATAGCATAATTTCCTGCTCTCAGGAAGCTCACGGTCTGGAAGAAACCGACATAGAAGCCAATCCTTACAGTTCCACACAGGCTTGTTTCTTTTCTCACACAGGCAAAATCTGGGTGTTTACAGGGGAGGACAGAGGGGACAAAAGCTAAAAGAATTGTCTTAGAAATACTTCCCAGGTTACGATCCTACTTACAGAAAACATCCTTACTTGGCTTTTAAAAGGGATTCGTGCAAACTTTTCATACCCTGAACAATACAGCCCACTCAACACGATCTCGTGTTATTAAAGCTTTTATCCATGAGCCAAGTATCATTAAAACCCATGAACACTAACTGGACACACATCCATCTGAAGAACGCGACTGGGTTCTTTTCGTTTCAAGATGGCAGACTGTTCGCAATGAATGACCTTTGCTCAGCACAGCAACCTTTGTCCAAATCAGTCAGCTTCTTTAACAACATAAACAAACTGTTGGGGGAGGGGGGGAGTAAAATTCCCCTGTTTTGGTGAAACATGGAAAAAGGCCACAGGGCTCATAAACTTCTGATTGGGGCCCATGCTTGCCCCCCAAGAGCAAATTGTCCTAAATCCTCAGAAGAAAACCCTGATTCAACACCATCCCCTGATCCTCCCTCACCCTCCAGACTCTTCCACCTACAAATTAGTACCCCTGCTCTGGCTGGAGTCACGCAGAAACCTCAGTGCAACCCACACTCACATTCCTCAAGACAATTGTGGCCACAGGGTCTAGTGAGAGAAGCTTCGAGATATCGCAGACCACCCGGACCACCTCGGAGGCATCCGTCCTGGGTCCTCCGGCCTCCTCCACCACACACTGCGATGCCGACATCGCCCACGTGGTACCCAGGACGCCTGCAGAGATTCAGGAAGAGGACACAGTAGAGCCTGCTGCCTGTGAAACCCAGAATCAAAAGGGAGGCCAAGCGGACGTCAAATCTGGAGTTGGTAACTCAATTACGAATTTGTTGTTCACGGAAGTTCACATGGCAGGCCGGCCAGCCCACAATCACAACTGCACAAGTAACTTCAGATCGGATTTAAAAAAAAAAAGTTTGTTTTCGCTTGGTTTTCTAGGTAACCACAGGGGTGAGCACTGGCCCCACCACAACAGGAGTCCAGATCGTGTGATATTTTCATTTGAAACAGTTATTGTGTCGATGGAATCTCCTTCTGCATTTGTATTCAGACACTGCTGGAAACAGCATCTGAACACATAAGCATATCCCAGTGTGTTTCTCTCTCTCGAAAGCTGCACCTTCTGCCTTAATACTTTCACAGACTCCTCCAGGCCCGCTTCAAACAGACAAAACACTCCTCCTAAAACTCAAAGCAACATCGCGACACCTTTGTAATAGGCCTGTTTCCCAAGGGGGGGATAAAAGGACGAGGCAAATTAAGGGAAATGCGGAATATAAACTTGAAACCTACTGTCAATAAAACCCAAAACAAACTCGAAGTGGAGGTGAAGAAAGCAGGGGAAGGAAAAGCAAGGTTAAATGGTCATCTTTCTTCTCTTTTTATTTGAGGATTTAAGTTTGCACAGCTCCTTACAAGCTGTCTTTGGCTAAAATCACTATTAATGAGCTTTGACATTTGAAATTTAACTGAGTATGAGCTCAGAGCTTAAAGCACCACACCACCCATGAAGCCAACTGGAAATATTTTGCTCGGGCCTAACAGTGTGTTTATTGAAAAGACACAGCTTTCAAGAGAAAGTGTTTACAGCAACCACTCTACCTGCTATATCCCTGCCCTGTGATGTCTGTTTGGTTTCAGGGTTTGAGGTGGGGGGTTCCTCTTTAACTCCTTCAAGTCACGGCTCTAATTGTTTTCAAGTCTAGCGGGAAAACATTAATGAAGCTCTTTACTCCGCCAGCAGCCTGGATGGTAAGGACGGATTTGAGAATGTGGAGTTATGACCAAGGAGCAGGCCACAGGGAAAAAGAAGTAAGCCCGCTGGAAAGACAAGATGAAAATCTTTGTTTGATTGTAAATGTCATTAAAACTATACTTTTCCAAAAGAGAACACGGGGAATAGACTGATGAGGCGGAGGAAATGGCCTGGGTTCTTCTTGGCTAAAATGGTGGTTCACTGAGTGAACGGGAATCCAACATTAACCACGTCGTTTGTCCAAAAGAAGGACCTAGAAGGAAGCTATTCCCTTTGCTCCTCACCCAAGAAGGCTTTGGGTGGATTGATCTGTTGAAGAAAGGAGGATGAGGACAAAGAGGGAATGAGCTTGATATAAAAGGGGACACTCGCACACATCCCGCTTCTGCACAAAGTCTGCGCGCTGCCCGTCTCCACCTCCGTGTATGTGAAAACAGAACCGGGGCATCCTTCCGGATCTCACGCCAAAGTCCTGTGAGCGCCGCTCTGTGCTCAGGGATCCTGTACGGATTCCCGCCAATATCAGTGTGAAATTCAGAACCCTTCCCCTGAAGCCACTGTTATGCTGGAGATTTTAGGGGTATCCTGGACCTGAGGCATTCCCGGACCCAGAAAAAGTAAAAGCAAAACTGCTAAGCTAACCTGGAATGCTTCTAAGGAAAGCGGACAGAATCTCAGTTACGAAGGAAGGGAAGCTCCGCGTCTGTAACCTCGAAATCGCGTGCAAGGCAAGGTGTCATTCACCCAGCCACGTCTGGCCGCCCCCGCAGCACCACAAGGGGAGAGTCTCGAGGATGACGCCAAATCACGAAGACAGTTCCGAGGTCACAGCCGGAGGAGGAGGAGGGAGTGGGAAAGGCGAGCTCTTTAGCCAAAGACATTTCGTCACGACTGTTTTTCCCATAGGAAAATCCAATAGTATCAGATCCTAATTTCTTTTAAAATATTAAACAGAATCTTTGTTATATGTTCCCTTATTCTCATACATGCTAGGACTTCTACATTGTATGGAGACCTTTTTTTCCTGAAAATGTGGACTTGCAGTATCTCTGATTCTGGAAGACCCTCAGGCCCCCAAATCTTTGCGATTGCTTTATCTTACCAGTTGAAGGAGAAAAAAAAAAAAAAGACTTCGGAGGGGACAACACTAAGTAAATCCCAGCGTCACCACTTGACCACTGTGTGACCTTGGCAGTCACCTAACTTCCTTGAAGTTCAATCCCTCAACCATAAAATGGAGACTCTTCAAGGGCCATTATAATTACGTAACATATAGTTAACTAACACAGGTGACGACCAACTCAGCGCCTGATAGGCAATGACTTCTTGCCTCTTGCACACTTTTCCTTAAACAAAAACAAGGAAAAGATAGATTTATTAAGATTCAGCTGTCGCATCACCATTTACAGAGGAAAAAAAAAACAATTAAAGTAAAATCAACTTTCTTGGGCAATGACAGTGTTCTAGACCTTGATTTGGAGTGTGGCCGTCACAGCAGACACAGACATCAGTGAACTATACATGTAAGACCTGCGCGCTTTGTTCCACGTAATTTATACCTCAATAAAAGAGACAAACTCTTGACAAAATAAACTATAGTTTTAAATTTGGGATCTCAAATGTATTAACTCCATGAGTAAGGCAAATGATACAGCATACATTTTATGTCGCCAAACTAGAAACTGTTAAAAGCCAGAAAAAAGCACACACGCTACTATTTTTCAGCTAGCCCCTTCATGCCTCCATCTTGTCCCCACTTGAGTCAACTTTATGGAAGTTTCCAAGAAGCACCATTTCCTTGTTCTAGTCTGCAAGCCCCGCACCACAGCCAAGCGCACCACCAGGCGCCCATGGAGTCCACACGGAGTAAGAAGGGTAAGGCTTGAATAGCACTTTAGAACTTACAGTTTTCATATCTGTAGACTCTTAAATTTCAAAACCTTTGCAGGAGGATACTCTGAAGCATGACTGTCATCATGCACATGAGGGAAGCAATGGGTCTGAGAAATCCAGCCGTGGACACAGGGCCTCTTAGTAAGACAGTCTCAGCAGGGACTAGAACCCACATCTTCCAGCATCAAGACTCGGGTTCTTTCCACTACTCTGATATCTTTGATGAAGGGATGGCAAAACATACCCTCCGACCTGCGCCAAGTAACCGAAGAGGACCCTGCCTGGCACTGGCTGCTGGGAACCAATGTCATTACTGCCAGGAAGTCACATGTTTAAACTCTCCTGGCCTTAGAAAAGGATGGATTCTGCCTGAAGTAAATTTCTCTACTCTTCCCAGAGTTGCTTTTGGGGACCCATATTTTTATATCCAACATGAGTCTTCTCAAAGGAGAGCATTCATGCCACGGATCTAGCCCTGCCTTCAGGCCTCCTGCCCTGGAGCCAACATCTTAACCTTCCACAAACACTCCATGAAGGCAAAAAAGGACTAGATTTTTCCAGGGCAAATAAAAAAGAAAAAAATTCATAATTAAAGCCACGATCTTAGACAAAAAAACCTCAGTTCTCCCTGCTTTTCTTTTCCCTCTGCAAAATTTATTTTAAGACTAAAAGAGCCAATTAAAGTTTCTATTATCATGAAGTAGAATTCTGTTGATACAGCAATATTGAGCAAAAGCAATTATATTCCTGCCTCTCCAAAAATGTGTATATAGGTGCTTGTGAAAAGACTATGCATGTGGGCATGCCTATGGGGGTGTGTGTGTGTGTGTACGGAGAGGAAGACAAGTGTTATCCAGAACTGAATTCACAGATCCACCACAAATCAATTAATAATACCATATCATAAGGACATATTTTTCTATTATGTAGAGGAATTTCATGTTATTTGCTTTGTATCTTTTACTCTTAAATTATCATTATTTTACAGACAAAGGGTTGGGGGTGTTAATTAAGGCTTTTAATTTCACCTCTCCCAAAGATTTCTTCAAAGACATAACAATCCCAATCAGATCATTAGAAAAATTTTAGGGAAAAAAAAAGCAAAGAATCTATGGCTACATCTGCTAAGCTCCCCAGAATAACTCAAGGTCTATCTTAATTCAAAAGGAAAGGAGAAGAAGGGAGGGTATAGCTCAGTGCTAGAGTGCATACCTAGCATGCATGAGGTCCTGGGTTCAATCCCCAGTACCTCCATTAAAAAATAAATGAATAAACCTAATTACCTCCCCACCCTCCCCCCCAAAAAAAAGAAAAAAAAAGAAAAGGGGAGAAGGAAGGAAGAGAGTGTAAGGAAGGAAGGAAGGGACAGAAAAAGAAGAGAGGAGCAGGAAAGATACGGGAACCAGCCATCTCCCTCATCCCATCCCTGCACCTCGCAGCTGCTTTTATTGTTATTTATTTATTTCCTCCCCTTTGGAGCCTGATCCTTTTTTCTCATTTAGTCCGACAGACATCATCCTCCTGGAGTGACCTTTTATTCTTTCCTTTTCCTTCACCCCTCCAGGCTATTGCCCTCGTGCCAGTAACTAGATAACACACTCTATCAAAGATTTTTTTAAAAAATCATTGGGAAGGCACTCGGGCTGATGGTGGCATCAATCGTGGGCTGACACGGGCTGGGGTCAACCATTTATCTCCCGCATCGCCCGTGGTTACCCGGCGCCCACCTCCACTCGCTCCGCTCCGTCGTGACAACCTGGCGCAGATGTCACCACCCCTGCAAGACAGTATCTACTCCCTGAGTCCTTCTCTTCCTTTGTCGGGCCTGTTTCTTTGTTTTATTCCAGTGAACATTTTGCATACAAAATCAGGGCAGGAAAGAGTGAAGTCCCTCCCTTCTTTCAGAGCCTCTCCAAATTCCAGGGCCAGGGAAACAAGTTATGGGCTGTGAAAAGAAAATCTTGTTTTCCAGGCCAAAATTTTCAAACTAAGATTGAAACACTTTTCTTCCTTAGGAAATCTGGCCATGCCCTTGAAGTTAAACTGAACTCACAGAGTGTTGCTCTAATTTCACTACATGTGAGATTTGAGTGAAAGATCATTTGATTAGCTCAAATTTATTTTCCACACTACTCCATCCTTTTCCCGTATCATCTTCTCTGCTTCCGCCTCCCCCACCCCACCCTCCACATCCTGCTTAAGAGAAGAGGCAGACTGCATTTCTCAAGCACAGGTCCAGCATTATTAGCCGTGGGGCCTTGGGTAAGGCTCTCAACCTTCAGAAGCATCCATTCATTCCCTGATCTGTAAAATGGGTCTAATAATACCTATTCCATAGTGCTGTGAAAACCACGCACACAAAATCAGCACATGCCATGTGCCTGTGCGATATAAAAGGGTCAACATACTTGCTACTAGTTATTGCCTTAAAGGTGATGAATGGTCACTGAGCTGCTCAGACAATGGAATTTGATGGGGTGCAGATTGTGGCCCAGCCCCTATACGAAAACCCTCGTCACCGTCTGTTTTTTTTCTACCATTATGACTTCATTCATTTGGGTCTCCAAGAATTCTGTTACAATACATCTGGAGAGATTTGGATCTTATGAACTTCTACTTTAAATAGCAGTTGAAATTGAATGGGAAAGGAAGACAGAAACAAAGGGGAAAAAAGAAAAAAGAAAAGAGGCTCAAAAGAAAACTTTATATAGAGATGCAATTTTTAATCTAAACCCCAGGTGCCTCGTGTTCCTGTAATTTCAAACAAGTGTGAAATATAGTCATCCTTTCTTCATTATTTTATACTCTGTAAAATACTAAACTCAGAGACTCGCAGGTTAGAATTTGCCATCATCTTGAAAATTCCCATTAGCAGATTTCCCCTTTCAAAGGTAAACTATGTAGTTAGTATCTGCACCCCTCATCCCTCCCTTACAAGACACAGTTCCTCATTTTCTGGAAAATTTCAAAAGGAAAATGAAACAGAACATTCTGAAACTACAGATCTGGTCTCCCATTACTTCACTAAAACAACACAGCAAAGGAAATGACAGGGTTCTCCCTACATTGCAAAAATAAGTAATTTCTACTAAATATTGCTCCCATTATCAAGACTTGGAAAGAGTTCAGAAAGATACCAGGAACATCACCTATGCCAAGCAGATCTCTACTTCTGCAACCCTCAGGAAAACCCACTTGGCAAATGGCAAAGCTATTACAGTTTTGGAGTCCAAATGTGTTCCTCTGAAACGGGAAGGTCTTTCTGAGTAAAACCACCCTTTGTATAACTTACTTCTTTGGTAAGAGTCCGATTCTGCTGTGTCTCCCAGTGTCTACAGTCTCAGTTTCTAAAAGTTTCACAATGAAAGTCTGGAGGGCTGGTTTCCAGCTGATGCCCATCGGCTTTGATACAGTCACTGCTGTCTTCATTCCACAAAGCCTGACTCTTGGAGTCATTAGAAGCCCTAAGTCTTGGGCTCCACACTGCACAGTGCAGCCCCGCCAGCACAAACCCACACACGCGCGCAAGTCCACCGAAGTCACTGTCAGAGCGCCAGGGTCGAGGTAGCAGAAAACCCCACTGGAAGGATCCAGGACACAAACGGGAGGCCAATTTCCACAAGCAGGCAGGCATGGAGGAGCTGTGCTCAGTAAGAAGGCAGAACCAGACAGACCCAGGCTCCCAGCCGAGGTTGAAGCTTGGAAGGTAAATTTTCACATAGTCCTACATTCTCCACGACCCAGAGATCTACCTCCACAAATTCACATTGTCATTTCCCATCTTTATTTGGGGACTTGTTTATAAAAAAAAAAAAAGGACAGGTTTTCTTTCTACTTTTTTGAAACGTGTTTTCCTAAGAAAAATTGGCAGTCATAGGAGAGGCTCTGGACTCTTCTGCCTTTGAGTCCCTGCTCTGCCCCTTGCCTGCTGTGTGTCCTGAATCAGGCTACTAAACCTCTCTGAGCAGTTATGAATCTGTAAACTGGAGATGACGGTAGTAATCACGTCAAAGCTTTATTCTGAAGATTAAATGGGTCATTTGAGTAAAGGGCTTCACTGAGTTCCTGACAGGAAGTTGGTATTCAGTTAATGTTACCCCCTTCCCTTATTACAATAGTGTTTCTTTTCAGGAAAATACGGAATATACTTCTCTGGATGGCACCATACCTATGACTGAGATATTCTATTGTGTTTTTCCTTCCATTCTCCTCAGTCTTCCCCAAACAGCAATTGTCTACATGGCTGTTCCATTTTAATGTCCGAAAACTATCGATTGATCTGGATGAAGTGAATTCTGTGAACAGAAGGACTTCACAAAGGAAAAAAGAACTGCCTTCTGAGGCTGTCGCCCCCACGTTGGATGGGGTACAGCGTGAATCTGACTGCAAACGCGGGAATGGCTCTTCGCAGAGACCTCACACAGCTTTCTGAGAAGCCCCCAGGATGGGAAAGTTTTAGAACCATTTTATTGAGATGAGGAACCGGAGATTGTTCCCCACGCATTTTCAAGGACCACCACCCTCAAGTCTGGGCGCTGAAGGCTTCCATCAGTCTGAGGCCAGAGGACCTGAACTGTAGCCCAAATCTCATGCCACGCAGCAGAGGGAGGCTTTTTCCCAGGAGCAGGGCATTGTTAACATGTAAGAAACATTAATGAATTCCCATCTCAAATGTGCAGCAACCTCGCACACAGAGAGAAGCCAGCCTGCCTTCTCCTGCCCTGTCCTAGCTCTGGGTGAAGCAGGTACAACTTTCAGGGCTGCTGGTACCACGGTCCCCGTTCAAACCTTCAGTCCCTGCCCCCATTAAAATGTAAAACCAGATTCGCCCCGTCATGGACTGGCACCAGAGGACTGCAATTTCATCCAGCATGATTTTTATTAGCCTTGCAATTTCTTTATGGGCTCCCCTGAGGGCTGGCTGGTAGAATCTGGCCCTTCCCATCCGGATTTGCTACAGGCAGCTTAATAAACACGGCATCTGCCCTGTGACAATTGTCATAACATCCGACCAGGGTGCAGAAGGCAGAGCTAAAGGTTAACAAAACCACCGCTCAGCTCAGGTGGCAGGGAGGTGGGTGGGGAGGGTGCTGGAAATTGTCATCTGAAGAAAAAGGTGGCTCCCTGGGTCCGAGGTTCCTGCAGGCTGGCCAGCGTTCCCGGGAGCCAAGCAGGCAGCTCGCCGCCTCCTGCAGTCAGCCTGTTTCACACAGTCCATCAGTGTCACCCTTCCTGACATCTCATTATGCACCAGAGGTGGAAGTGGACAGGTACGAACACTCGAACTTTTCCTTTCCTTATTATTTCTTTGGCGCACCATGAAGCTGGGAGTTAATTAAGTCCTGTGGGACAGACAATCATTGTCTTTTTTTTGCTAGGTTAAATTACATTATACAAAGATGCAAAAAAGAGAGGAGGAAAAAATAATCCCTCAGCTCTTTCCTGGTTAATAGAGCGCGTTAGAAATAGGATGATTTCAAACCAGAAGCTGAAGTCGAAGGCTCCTTAGCATACAGGCTTCTAATGAAGTCAAATGACGAGCCCACCGGGGACCTCCTTCCTTGCGGATCTCAAAGCACTTTTAAAAACACTTTTAAAGAACTTCTGGCATCATCTTGGGAAAGGCTGATTTCAACAGAGTGAAACTGCCTCCCTCTGATGCCTCACTGGACCTCGTGGCAACCAAAGTGGAGCAGAGTCCGCAATGTTTCCCAAACGTATTTGACCACAGACCCTTTTTCCTAGTGGGACATTCTTCGTTACTAATTGTCCACAGAATGCACATTAGAAAACGCTGTCCCCTTTCTCACTACAGATGAGGACACTGAGGTTTTCCTGGGGACTGGCCTAGAATCACACAGGTGGGTGACACCCAAGCTGGGAGGTAGGACCCAGATCAGTCACTCTCAGACCCACCGCTGTACCACGCCGCCCCTCCGTAATTCCCAGGCATCACTTGTGCGTTCCTGTCCCTTGGGCGTCTCTCCAGGTCACCTTCAGAACACCCATCCTCAACCCTCTCTAGCTGCAGTTGAGAATGACGCCTCATTTCCTGGGCTCCTGCCTCCGCACCGCCCTGCCTCGACTTGCACCCGAGCTACAGGAGAACGGTAGCTACACACAGGTCACGACTAACCTGGCACCGGCCACACTTCAGCCAGACTCGCGTTCCGACTCTGATGCGAGCTCTAGCGCAGATTTCACGGGACAAAGTGCCAGCTGCAAACAGCCTCTCACGGCCCTCCACTTCCTCCTAGATCAAATTACACTCAGTTTGACACTTAAGACCTCGGTGTTCTCCAATCTTTGTTTCCAGTTACTCCCTTCCCATTACTTCCTTTCAAACTTTACACTCCAGCCAAATACAGTTACTTATACAAAAAGCCACGTTCTCCCACCCCTGAGACTCTCCAACACTCATCTCTTCACTGATTTACCTTTGCTCCGCATCTCCACTTATCCTTAAAATCCTCATAAATTTCAGCCCAGATAAAATGACACACCCTCCAGGGAATTTCGACGTAATGATTTTTCCATCCAGATCTCCTGGCTTTCACTGGTTTTCTACAGTAAAATACGAACACCTTTTATTATCACACTTATTACATTTTGCTTACAGTACAGTTACTAGGGGGTTTTATAGCTCCCCTGTTGAAGAGTTACCTTCCACAAGGCGGGAGTTGAATCTTATTCATCTATAGCGTTGACCCAGCCCTTTCAAAGTTGCACAATTTTATCCAAGCCCTTAATAGTTTCACAGTCTTCTGTCATCTCTCGAAGCAACCATCTGACAGTCCTGTACCGGGGCCAGTACAATGGCTGGCACCCTGGGAGTGATCTGTAAACAATATTTGAGAAGGAGGGACAATAATCTCATTTTCTAGGTGCAGAAGTGCCTTGCCCTCTCCGCTGTCCATACTGCTGAGTGTGCTCAATGTCTTCGTAAAGTCATCATGTAATGTCCTTCAAATGCATACTCGTTGGTGCCAAGCAGAAAAGAACAAAATATATTTGCTTCTGCTTGGCTGTGCATACTTTTCCCCTCTGGGAAGGGAAAGAAGTTAAATGGCAGTGTTTTCGAGTGACTGGGACTGGAGCCGTGAGCCCAGTGGCCCAGGTGCTTGTCCTGACCATTCATTCATGGAGGGGCCTCAGACAGCTGACCCTCTCCTCCACCCATACATGTTCATTACACAGGGATGCTGGGCGGGTTCCTTAACATTTGCAAAGTGTTTGGGAGGAGGGTGTAGCTCAAGTGGTAGAGCACATGCTTGGCACGCACAAGGTCCTGGGTTCAAGCCCCAGTACTTCCTCTGAAAATAAATAAATAAATAAACCTAATTACCACCACCACCCCCAAAAGAAAACCCAAAAAACAAAACAAACATTTGCAAAGTGTTTGGGAAGACCCACTGTGAGAAATAAGCACTGTAACAAAACATTTCTCTCCCTAAATTGCTCTTTTCCTTATTATTAGAAGAGGGTTAGAACTGAATGATGAGCTCCCGGTGGGAGCTGGTACCTCCTAAAGACAACGACTGTCCTCTTGGGTCAGGAAGACGCACATCACAGAAGAAACACAGACCTGGTCTGAGGTTCCGCAGGCTACAGAAGGGATGTGTGTCTATGTCATCACAGGGCTTTCTCATTTGTTTGTTTGCTTGCTGGTGAAAAGCAAACCCTCTACGGAATTCTCAGGGAGGCTTACCAAACAAGTTTGCTTCCTTTTCCCTTAGCCTTGGTTCTCCCCTCTGTCAGAATTCCACGCAACAGCAATGCCTTAGATGATCAAGAAGGACCAGTGAGGAGAAACAGGAAGAGGCTTGCGTTTAGAGCCATAAAGAGAAAAGCGAGGCCATCGTGAGGTCGTGTTGACTGACTCTCCGATGTCCATTCTCCAGGCTCCCTTCATCAGTAGCCCCAGGACTTTCCTTCCAGGCACTACAGCTCTCATATTCTCACCGGGTGTTGGGGGTGGAATTGACTTTATTCTACGGTCCATGATGGACATGTTTTAGCCATGATGGATGGCTAAAAACAGCCAGCAAAGCTGACTTGTCGACCTGAGCAAAGTAACTCAGTTTGAACCAATGAGTCATAAAGAGATGTTTGTTGAGGGTTTCTGGAAAGGAAACATCCTTCTTCTGAGACCAAACCCATAAAAGACCTTTCACTCCCATGCAGTGAAGACAGGGGAGCAAGAAGCCCTGGGATCTACTGGCAACCATCCTGTGGCCACAGAGGAGGCCTCCTCAGGTTGAATCTGATCCTATGGAAAGTGGGGCAGACAACAGGAACATGGAAAGATGTTTGGCACTGCTCATGATCAGGGAAATGCAAATCAAAACCATGAGACATCACTTCACAACTGTCCTGGAATGGCTATCATCATAAAGTCTACAAAAAAACAAATGTCGGCAAGGATGTAGAGAAAAGGGAACCCTTGTACACTGTTGGTGAGAATGTAAATTGGTGCAGTCACTGTGGAAAACAGTATGGAGGTTCCTCGAAAACTAAAAATAAACCCACCATATGATCCAGCAATTCCATTCCTGGGTATGTATCAAAACAACAAAAACAAAAACACTAATTTGAAAAGATACATGCACCCCAATACTCATAGCAGCATTATTTACAATTGCCAAGATACAGCAACAACCTAAGTGTCCATCAACAGATGAAGGGATAGAGAAGATGTGCTGTATATATACATATATATACATATATATATATATATATACACACACACATATATATACATACATACATACATACATACACATATATACACAATGGAATACTACTCAGCCCTAAAAAGGAATAAAATTTTGCCATTTGCAGCAACATGGATGGACTTGGAGGGCCTTATGCTAAGCAAAGTATGTCAGACATAGAAAGATAAATACTGTATGATATCACTTATATCTGAAATCTTAAAAAAAATATAGCAAACTAGTGAATATAGCATAAAAGAAGCAGACTCACAGATATAGAAAACAAACTAGTGGTTACCAGTGGGGAGAGGGGGAGGGACATTATACAAGTGGGTGGTTAGGAGAGTGGGAGGTGCAAACTACTGGGTGTAAGGCAGGCTCAAGGATGTCTTGTACATCCCAGGGAAAAGAGCCAACATTCTGTAATAATTGTAAATGGAAAGTAACCTTTTAAAATTGTATAGAAATTTTAAATTTTTAAATAAATATTAAATTAAATTTTAAATAAATATTAGATTAAATTAAAAAAATAAAACTAGAAAAAGAGAAGAAGATATGGCAGAGGCACAAGGAGAGCCAGCTCCTGAGTGAGCACTGAGCCACTGGATCCGGCCGTGCCTTTGAGCCCTGACTGAGCTCTCCTGTTCCGTGAGCCACTCGGTGAGTTCCTTTAGTATTCAAGTCCATCTGAGTTGTGTTCTTTTCCCCCTTGTGGTTGAAATCTTCATAATAAGATTCTTTTTCAAGTGAAATTTAAAGAAAGAAATGAAAGAGCATGAATGTATGGAAAAAATACCTCTAAACAGATTGTATAAAGCTGTGGGTGTGGATATAGACCACAGATAAAAATATATTCTCCATCTGAATACATTTTCTTTATGCATCATGTTCTGGAGTGATTCTTAGGAGGAAATAAACAGAGACTGAGCACAGGTAGAGACACCTGAAATGGCCATGTATTCCCCACACACTCCCACAGTTTGCAACAACACCGTGAAAGAAAGTGATTGATTTCTCAGTGGTATAAAATTCCACGGAGAGTCTTCGGGGCATAGGGACCATGGTGAGACTGGAAGTTCACCACCAATGGAAGTGGGCCAAAGAGGGAATCCAGAGGGTGGGAGAGGCTGACTACCCTGCAAACTCCTATCAGGCCATAAGTGCTACCCAGTGGTCCCATCTCAGTCCGCTCATCACCCCTGCCTCCAAGAACATAAATCAGGACATGATCCATGCAGACTCACAGAGGAAAGTTAATGGTACCAGTGGCAGCCATCAGGCGAACGGTTAAAGATGAGGTCACCAGTCTCAAGCTAGATGAGGTCACTAGTCCGGCTAGATTCTGAGCAGTAACAAATATCCCCAAATCCTCACGGGCACAACACAAAAGTCCACTAGGAATCTTGACGACTCTCCAGGATGGAACAGTGGTCCTCTGTAAGTTGACGCTACGCCGGGCCACATAGGCGTCGCGGCAGAGGGAAAGAGAGGGCTGGAGAGTCGAGCCCTAGACTTGCAATGCTTCGCCCCACTTGCTAAGTGAGTGACGTGGCCCGCCCCACTTGAGAAGGGTGGGGAAGTGCAGAGCTTCCTTGGGCTCAAAATCCACGAGAAGTAGACCCTGGAGGAGGCGACCACGGAGGGGACTAACTGCGGAACTGCTGTACAGTCT
This sequence comes from Vicugna pacos, assembly GCF_048564905.1. Classification (NCBI taxonomy): domain Eukaryota; kingdom Metazoa; phylum Chordata; class Mammalia; order Artiodactyla; family Camelidae; genus Vicugna; species Vicugna pacos. The sequence goes on along the minus strand of NC_133006.1, from coordinate 9,346,895 downwards.
TAGTTAGAAGAAATGGTTCTGGAAAATCAGGTGAACATCCATTAGTTTTGGGAGGTGACTAGTACTTAAAATTGTTAAGCACTTTGGCTCAACGACCAGCTCAACCCTGCTCCCAACAGCACCTGCTCCACAGGCACACACCCCAAAGACAGACACGGAATAAAAGAGGTGCTTTAAAGGGAAGGAAAGGGAAAACGAGAGAAAAGAGGGCAAAGAGGAAAGGGAAGAAAGTGAGGGGGAGGGGGGAAGGGAAGGGCAGGAAAATGGAAAAAGAAGGAGGGAAAAAAAAGAAAGCAAAAGAAAAGGAGAGATGAAAAACCAAAAGGAGAGGAGAGGAAACAGAAGTGGAGAAAGTGTTTGGGGATGTCAGAAACAGCAGAAACAAGCTCAATTAGGGACTAGAAAGTAGTTCCAAATTAGCCTCCAACAGCGAGACACATTATAAAGAAAATGCCAAATCTGCAACAGCACTGTATTGTATTTCGAGGAGACTCTCCTTAAACAGAAAGTAAGGATTCACTTACTCAGTGGGGTTTTGCTTCTTTCAAACCGTAATCCAGGCACTAAAGTGCATTTTAAAATATAAATATTTCTAAAATAAATGCGATAATCATTGCGCTTCCACCAGCCAAACAACAGAGCTGTGTGAAAGCTATTCTATAATCACTGGGAGAACGAACAGCGTGAGAGACCTGCAGAGTGCCGGTCTTGCGAAATCAAACACACTTGAAGAGCCCAGCTTTAATCAAAGCACCGGCAACTTAAGAAACCATCCTCAGCATCAGTTACAATGAGGACGGGCTTTCACCTGCATCCTTCCTTTCTCTTCCCCCTTGTGCTCTGTACCAGCTGCCTGCATTTATACTCACCACTCACTTACCCCTTAACCCCACAAAATCTGGTTTTCCTCCCCACCAATACTGTCCTGCAGTCTCGAATGTCACTAAGGACCTCCCGATCACATTCCCTTTCAACGTTCCTCATCACCCCTTCCTGCAATCTCTCCCCTCCCCTGGGTTCCACGACACTGTGGCAAGAGTTTCGAGACATGCTTTTAGCAACAGAGCCCTTCTTTCAAGTGAGGTCTCGCCTAGAACTCCTCCTGACTACCACTGCTCTGTAGTAGATTTGAAATCTGGCAGCGCAAGTCATCAACCTTTGTTCTTTTTGATGGGAGTTTGGGCTGTTCATTATATCTCCACGGAAAATTTTAATCTGCCTAGAAATTGCTACCAAAAAACAAAACAAAACAAAACAAAAAGTTGGGTTGTTTTATTCGAATTGCATTGAATCTAAATATTAACTTAGAACTGACATCTTAACATTATGATGTTAACATCTTAACTTTATTGGAAACCCTGATAATGGCTCTCTTAATGTTTCCTCTGATTTGGATTAAGCTAATTTAGATAAGCATTAAGCTTTTTAGATCTATGGGATTATAATTTTCATCAAATTTGGAAAAATTTTGGCCATTAGACCATTAAATATTCTTCTCTCCCTCCTACCTCCGCCTCCTTTTCCATACCTCCTACGTACATCAGCAGCCCTGAACTCCAGCCTCCGATGACGCCCCCCAGGGAGGCCGCTTCCCTCTGCCTGGGTCCTCTTTCCCCGTGTCGGGCCTGGAAAAGTGCCCCCAGACGGAAAGCTACTCTCCTTGTGCGTTCCCCTTTCCTCAGGGATCGCGGCCTCGTGCTGTCTGTATCCGAAGCCTGAGATATATTCTGACTAGTTTCCCGGTTGTGTGCGGCAGGAGGGTATGTCTACAAACCATCCCTCTCTCGGGGCCAAAACCAGAAGTCTGTGCATTCACATTTAAGAGCAATGCACTAAAAATCCAAGTGGATAATCTGTGTAAGTGAGACTTCCTGAGGCTCCCAAATGTCAAAATCCATGGGTCTTTACTCTGGTTTAACTGCCCCAGGAAAGTATCTTCCAGTCTCCTTTCTGAGAAGAACAGAGCTTGAGTTGCCAGGATTCTGAAGCTGGGCAGAGGGAAGAATTTCTTGGGAGGGCTGACCACTCTTCAGAGAGTCAGCAGATTTTCCAGTTACCCTCCAGATTTCCAGTGCATTCTCTATGCCCTCCACCCTTAAGCTTGGTCTCAAGTACCTGATTAACACCTTAGTAATTCAACTCGTCCATAAATGATGCCTCTGCTTCCTGGAGGGAGGAGTAGGAATAAGGTGTCTGATTGGGTCGGCGAGTAGTCATGTTCTAGGATTCTAGCTACTCTTTGTTGTTGTTGTTTGGTTGGTTGGTTTTGGGGATTTTTTGTGGGGAGAGAGATAACTAGGTTTATTTATTTATTTATTTATTTATTTTAATGAAGGTACTGGGGATTGAACCCAGGACCTCGTGCATGCTAAGCATGTGCTCTACCACTGAGCTATGCCCTCCCCCTTAGCTACTCTTTATAGAGGATTTCAAACCATCTGCTCCTGCCTCATGCCTATATCCTGGTAACTAAATTTCTCTAAATCCAAAGCTTTTCTAGGGTCCAGCTGGGCAGACTGTCTTGCTGTTTATCTAAATGTCCGTTTGCGGGAACTTAACGCTGACTCTCCTCCACGCCGCGGCGCCACCTGCCGTCTCCCATGCACTGCCCACCTTCACGTCATGGCTGCGCTTGTGTCACTGATATCCCCTCGTTTTATCGGACGGGGTTTATGCTTTGTTTCTTTCCTCCTTTTATTACCTCTACTTGAACCAGGAGACTCCTGTCTCAGTTTCATCAAGAATCCATTCTTAATTATCATAAGCTTCACAGCCATATTTTCACCAGTTTTCACTCTGCTTTTGCTGCTTTTTGGGTTCTTGGTTCATGACTGTTTGTGGTGTCCTGGATCATCTTCATTCTTGGATTCCTTTTCAGGTTTCCCGGGGCACGTCACTTTTCGCAGAGCACACGGGGGTGATAAACCTTGTCAGTGGTGAACAGCATATGTGTCTTCATTTTGTTCCCGCTCCAAGTAGTACTTGATTGGATGGAAGATTCTGGGTTGAAAGTCATCTTGTAGATAACTTTAATAGCACTGTTTCCGACTTCTTTTTCCACTGAGATGGCAGATCAGATGTTCAAAGGCACGTCTTCCAGTGATCACAACCGAAATTGCTGGGTAAGACATCTGGACGAGGGAGTGAAAGTCAATGGTTCCTTCGAGGCAGAAACGAGGAGACCCTGCTTTCCCTGCCCTCTCTTCCTTCTTTCCCTGAGTCTGTCCTGGAGTTTCAGAATCATCCTGGTTTGGGCCAAGTTTAACATTGGCCCTAATATCCACAGAGGACCAAACCCATCTCCTGTCCCCAAGCAAATAATCCCCCTTTGCTTTGTGAGCTGCTCTTAAGGCTTCATCTTGAGAGTCACAGATCCACCACTCCGCATTCACAGGGACAGAGAAGAAGAGAGGGACACGGAAAGGGAGGGGACATAGTGACCTAGCAATGTCCCAAAGAAGTGCTTTCACTCGTTCCCCTGACACCCGCCCCACCTGACTCTCAAGCTTGGAATTTCTCCCGGAGCGCCGCTGGAAAGTACAGCTGACTTCCTCTCAGTTCCACCTAACCTGGCTTTGCACCATGTTTATTCTGCTGCAATTTCTCTACCTGTCCAACCCCATGCGCTCTTTGTCCTTCAGCAATCCTTCAAAATCTCTGGTTGTCTGATGCCACTTTGTTGTGTTTTCCAGCACTGTTTTAGGCTTTTCTTCTTCTAGTATCTTTTGTCTTGTTTCAGTGTACCACAGCGATACACAGTAGGTATAATGTCCCCTGAAGAAGAGAAAACTGTACCTCTGCTAAAATGGAAAGATGACCATGATGTGCTCATTCATTCATAAACCCGTTCATCCAGTCAGCAATTTTTAAACCATAATTTTTAATGAGCTCTGCTGTGTCTTAGGCATAGTTCTAAGCATTGGGAGACAGTGACAAAGCAAAGCTCCTCTTTTCATGGAGCTCACATCCTAGACTCTCAATTGGTTTTTAAAAAATACAAATTGAAGAACATTATTAATAACACAGTGACACCTTTGTATGCAAATGGGTGTGTGTACACCAGTGTGTGTGTGTGTGTGTGTGTGCCATTTCAGAAAGACTCTTTAGGGGATAAGACTGGAGAAACAATGTGTAAGAAGGCTTGTTTTTAACTGCCTTTATTTGTTTTTCTGTATTGTTCACTTGGACAATTGCTTCAGGCTCTGTTCTAGGTACTTGGGACATACCAGTGAACAAAGTAGGCAGACATACCGCCTTCTTGGAGATCAGATTCTAGCAAGAAAAGTCAGACAGTCAACAATAAACATAATAAATTAGTACTGTACAAAATATATTAGCAGGGGATAAGGACTATGGAAAAAATAAAACAGATTAAGGAAAATTGCACGTATGATGTACGGAGTGAGAAACCCTGGGCTGCAATTTTAAATCGGGTGGGAAGGGTAGACTTCATTGGGGAAGTGACATGTGGTACAGCCAACAAGATTCCCTGATGCATCTGACGTGGGGTTTGGAAGATCAAGGATGCCTCCACGGCCTGAGCAACGGAAAACAGGCCGTTGGCTCAGTTCAGGACTGTGGTGGGGACGGGTAGGGAGGGGAGCAGTGGAGTCAGGGGCTCAACTTAGAATCTGATGGACTTGAGACGTCGCTTCAATACCCAAGTGAGGACACAGTAGGCAGTGAGCTTTGGGAACCTAAAGTTCAGGAGAGAGGTCTGCGCTGGAGATTACAATTCAGGAATCATGAGCGTGGATATGCATAAGGGTGTGTATGTATATACTTCAAACATGTGAAAGGGCCATTTTGGAAACTTGGTGCATCATTTTTTTTCCTACCACATTTAACTTTCACTGTCTCTGAACCCTGTGTCTAATACAAGTTATCAAGTGCTGACTGTGCCACGGGCCCCCGCCTCTCATTCCTTCTGCCACGTTCCCCGTCCAGTTACCTCTCACCTGTCTCCCACAATTTCCCAAGGCATCCCACACTCTGCCACCAGATCAATGTGACTAAACACACCTGGAATCCTGCAGTGACTTCTCGAGGATCACCTGTCACCTGCTCAGTTAAAGGACCAAATGCTTAACCTGCTATCCCAATGTGATCCAAGCCCATCTTTCCAAACCAACAACTCACCAGTCCCCTCCACACACACCATGCTCTCTGCACCATCCCTGTGGGTTCAGTGCCTCGTACATACTGGTTCCCCCACCAGAAATACCTGCCCTCTGCATCCCTGCCTGCCTAGATCCTGCCCATTCTTCTAGGCACAATACAAAAGCTACCTACTGACCTCAGCTGATGGCCCCATCTGAAGAGAACCCTTCCCACCTCTAGACCCCCAGCTCTAGGACAAAGGGAAGATCATGACATGGGCAACACTGCCTGAAGTGAGGACAGCAGGAGGGGTACCAGCCCCAAGAGAAAGTCCGGCAATAAAGGGCTCTGCAGACAAACAAGTTCAGGGAACACTCCAGGCCTCTCCTTGAAATTTCCATTATACATTCACATACTGAATGCTCTCAAAAGAAAGTCCTACTTTTTTACATATAAAAAGTTACAAATATAAAGTTTTATATATATAACTATGTTTAACTGAGCTTTTATAAATGTATTTGATTTTGAAACCCTTTTATCCCAGAATTCTTACAACATTCCATGGAACTACTATTCCAAGGGTCTTAGAGCTAGACACCTGAACTCTAGTCCTGATCAAGCACCTGTCAGAGCTGGTTATCCTCAGGCCCAGGCCCAGAGAAGGCAATTGTGTACCCTTACACAGGTGACATGTCCCCAGACATCCCGACATCTCTTGGGAGAACCATACATCCCAGGACTGGGTTAGCCCAGTAGGTTTTGAGACATGCCCACTGGTTCCTAAAGATTAGATGGCTTACTTCCCCCACAGTGACTTATGGTGGCATGGATTATGCTAAATTACAGCTGTGTGACCTTTATTGGGTCACCTCTTTCTGGATCTCAGTTAACCCATCTCTTAAATGAGGGGGCTGGTCTGTCTGACAGTGTCCAATGTCCCATCCAGCTGTGGTGAACTGACTGTCTGTGTCCTTCCTCGGCCCTCACCCACCTGCACACATAGCTTCTGTTCCCTACTGTCCCTACAGGGGGGATCTTCCCATGTTAATTTTCATCTCTTTCATGGAAGAGAACCTTGAAAGTGGTAAGAACTCTATAAACACAAGCTGTATAAATATTTAAAGATGACAGGCATTGCAGCCTCCAAAAACACCTCAAAATTAAGTCTTTGAAATGAAGGGAAATTCAATGAAAGCAAAGAAGTGAAGTGATCTGGTCAAAGCAGCAGGCACTATAGAGAAACGGTCCTGTATCGTTTTCCAGCACCGAGATCATCAAACGAGCACTGCTGAGAACCGCCAACGTCGGCCGTTTACTGTGTGTGAGGCGCAGCACACCGCGGCTCGCACCCCAGAATCCTCCCGCCAACCCTATTAAGCCAGTCCTATTATTATTCCCACTTTACAGATGAGAAAACTGACACACAGAGTTGTTAAGTTGCCTGAAGTCCCCCAGGTGGCAAGTGATGTCTTCCAGCCCTGAGGGTCTAGCCCAAGGCCCACCCCAACCACCGTGCTATCTGCCTTTTCCCCCGGTTGCCGGCGTTTGCCCGGGTGAGCATCCCAACAACTGCAGATTATTCCCCAGGTGGAAACCAAGGCGGAGGCCATAGAATGGTGTCTAAGCCACTTCAGGCATTCAGTAAAGTTGTGTTAGACAAGTGTGGATTTCCCTGCATGTAACATTTCCACTTACTGATGTAACAATGTGCTAGAGAAATTATTTGATATACTTCGTTCTTCCTCGATTTCCAAGAGAAGCAAACTCTGCATCGTATTAAAAACCACTCTCTGGTCCCCACATCTCTCCATTTTTGATGCCTCGGAGCCAAACGCTTTCCACTCTTTTTGTCTTATCCTTGATTTTTCTTTTCTGTTTTAAAACATCCATGTGTCTAAGTAATATTATCCTATGAACACTTCTTAAAACCATCAGTGTTCGAAACGTTTACACTTTCTGCAATGGAAGACATAAGCGTTTATCTGTCTCTTATATGACACGGCATCACCAAACCCATCACACACAACCAAACACACATTCATACTCACACTAATACAGTATCTAAAGTCCGTAGGTTGAAAACAGCTACTTTGTCTTGTTTATAATATTACTCATTGCCTACATTATGAAGACAGCATAAATGCCACGCGCACTAGCCTCGTAATATTCAATTATCTTATCCTTTCTTGAGCAACTGAAAGATTGCTGTGTCCCACGCCTCTCCTTCCAGAACTCAACACTGATTCAGCAGTCCTGCCGACTACAGCAAACCTCTGAGACATCACTGCCTGCCAGCCTCTGAGAAGGGGCACAGGCGTGAAGAGGAGGCTGCGATTAGGGGACCGCAGAGCTGGAGAAGAAGAATTGAAGCCGATGATTCATTAAAAGGAAGAGGTGTATGGGGCGGCGGAGGGTGGAGGGGTGGGCACCATGGAGGAAGAAGCAAGCGACAGCCTGCACAACCCCGGGAAGGTTCGGGAAAGGAACGTGAGAAGCCTGGGAGATGACAGGATGGACAGGGAGAGCCCGAGGGGTGGGAAGGGGAACAGGAGATAGTTTAGAGAGGCCAGAAAAATCAACGTTACTTGTAACTGTGTGCATTTTCAGCACTAGACCGGAAGTTGTAGAAACACGTGCCTTGGGAACCCAGGAAGCAGAGTTTGGGGCTGAGAAGCGGCACTCGCGTCCGGGTTGGGAAACCGGGTGGGACTTCGCAGGCGCTCAGTAAACGTTTGTTCCAATCAAAGAGACAAAAGAGGAAGATGTGAGGGTCCCGCTCATGAGGGGAAAGACACCTAAGGGAGTAGGTGCTCAGTAAATACGTTTTATCTGTGTGCTGAGAAGCCTGGAGAGTTGCCAAAGGTTTTCTGACGTAAATCCAAAGAGCCCTTCGCCTCCAATTTCAATTCTTGAAAATTGCCTGGGAGGCTGTGGCATCTCTCCCTGGGAACTTTCAAGAATACATTTTTAGAAGAGCCACTTGGAGGGGTACTGACATGATTTAAAACAGATGGATGAGGTGAGGAGGTGGGACCGGATGACCCCGCAGAACTTTCCCTCTTCGGTCCTAATTTCCACGTCATCCCCTCAGAAGCAGACGTTCCCACCCGGCTCTACACGGCACAGAGGTGAACGGCACGGGCCAGCAGATACGGCCATCCACCCACTGAGGACGGCTGAGTGGCTGGGAAACCTCCCAGAAGGGCCTGGCTGAATCATAGGCCATTCATTTCATGGAGAAATAAACCACAGAGAACGTCTTTCAAACATGCACACAGAAAGCAGGACAAAATGTCGAGATTATCTGCTCAGAATTGGCTTTAAAAGAGGCCAGGCAGCACTCATTTATTTTCAAGAAAATATATGATTAACCATAGTTAACTATGAATTCAGATGCTGTGCATTAGATCAGCTCCTCAAAGTTTGAGAGCATTTAATATTATATATCGCTGCCATTTGGGCTAAATTGTTTTTTTAATGTACACAATATTACAAATTTAATTTGAGCTGTTTGAATCAGTCTGTAAAAAAGATTTGATTATACCTGAGTGTTCTGGCCCCGGCTTTTCCGTATCTCAGTAATCTTGGCGGTAATTGGCTGATTACACGTCTCACACTCCATCTTTGCCTCAGTTTCCATGGTAATGGTACAGGAGCTATTATAGATGAGAACTTCATCTCTTTCCACTTTAGGGCTGAAACGAGAGGGGAGGTTAAATGGGGTGTCATCAATCTTAATGAAATGCAATTATTTTTACTCTTATTAATCATTGCAAGCCATTAGCTTGTGGCAACTACAGGCCACCATTTGTCAAATTTTGCAAATTTCTGTAATTTTGTTTCCATTCTTTTATTGTTTATTTGTTTTCCCTTTATCTGCACACCCTGCCATGAAAATGCACAGGGTAAATATCTTTCACTGAGGCCTTTCTCTTTTTCCAAATCTATCAGGAACATTAGCAAAGGCTTCTCCAAGCTCAACCAAACAAGCAACACACAGATGATACCTCCAGTTCCAAAAATGGAAGCATTTGTTGGGGGGAAAAAATTTTTTTTTCTTTTCCCTCTTTCTGTTCTTACACTTTGTGTTGGGGGAGTGAATTGCCTGAATCCCACCCCACCCCCAGGGCAGATGGAGAAATTGGAAAAAGCCATACAACTGGCTAACTGGTCCCTAATTCCAACTGTGAAAAAATGAGCTCATTTAGGCTCGCAGTTCCCTCTCCCCAGCTGATGGCAGTGAGACTCTGGTGCTGGCAGTGGAACATTAACTTAGTAAATTAATTAAACTTACTTAACAGCCCAGACTAAGGAGATTCGATATATGTGCCAGTTACACTACCAGCCCCCCACTTTAAAAGTCTTCTTGCTTTAAGGAGAGAAGCCAGACTGGATTTAAAATGAAAAACAGCAGTGTAGCATTATAGAAAGCCTGCAAATGTTGGTCCGGAGGAGATGAGAGCTGGACTTGGCAGGGTAGAGCCCCCCAACAGGTGTGATACTTATGCAAGAATAATCCTGGCTTTAGGCACTGTTGCCACTACCTCAAAGATTCTTCGTAATAATAATGCAGGATGTCTTATACTTTTTTTTTAACAGTTTCATATGTATGATTTCATTTCAGTCGGGAAAGTAAGTAGAAGCTAAAAAAGTGTAACCAAGAGAGATCAGGGGATCTGCATAAAGCCAAACCCCAAAGTACAGGCAGCTCTGGGGTGAGAATCCAGGAGTCCAGACTCCCAGAGTGTGGAGATGCTGAACAAACGTCACCACAAAGATGGCAGATCCCGTGGGAGGACCAGGAAGGGTGGGGGAAAGGGCAAAAGGTCACCACTGGAGAAACTATAAATCATGTCGAAACACAGCATCTTTTTTCAAATCAGTGACAAAATGGTTTCTCCCACATTGGCTAGAAATAATGAGCAGGGTTATAAATAAAGCTGCTGTTAAAAAAAAAGAAAAAGAAAAAAAGAAATAATGAGCAGAGTAACTACCACATCTACTTTGCCTTCTTGTCCTCATGCTAAAATATTCCCAGCTCCATGCCCACCCAAGACACGACTTCCACACCCATTGTCTGAAGATTGCCAGTATTTTAACATTGCACAGTTCAGAGTTAAGCACACATAGCTGGTTGGCCACTGGGGCCATGATCGCCCTTTATCTGAGCCCTCCACTCCATGGCACTTCATATGTGTTCATTTTGCAGCCCCAAGCTTAAATTAAGACAACAATGAAAAAGTCTCGGAGCCTTAGTTACCTGAGGGTTTCACCATGCTGTATTTTTTTTTTTTGACTGTTAGGTTTTTCATAGTTTATTTAGCAGCTCTGTCTTGTAGTTCTTTCCCACAGATCTAACATGCAGTTCTGTGAGTAAAGGAAACCACACAGTTATTCTCTGAGGCATTTCCAACAATGTAGACCCACAGAAAAAGCCGTGTTGGGATAGGCCTCGACACCACGCTGTATTTGTTCAGCCCGTTTTCTGAGAAGCGTTAGCAAGCCGAGGTGAGGCTCAGACGCCGACCAGCTGGATGTCAGTCCCAAACAGACATTTACCGTCTCTCTGACCCTGTAAAGACGTGACTCTCTTGAGCTTTGGTTTCCACATTTATAAAATGAACTCACTACCTGTTTTAAAGAGGTGTTGGGGAGATGGAGCAAAACGAAGCCCTCCAAAAGGATCTGTGCAGAATCCGGCACACAGAGTGTCCGATGAAGCCAGCTCCCATCACAGTTTTGGGTGGTAGTGATGTTGCCTGGTATTATTGTTGAAATGTCAATGCGGGAATTTACATTCATGGTTGTTACAGGTCATCTCACTGATGTGGACCCATTGCTCAAACACATTTTTGAATCGGAGACTGTGAATGCATCTACAAATCCATTTAGCTGAGCCGTCTTCCAGCGGGTAGACAAAGCCACGGGATAAATGCAGCATTTGCTCCTGGAGTGTCAGATTCGAAAAGGAAAAGTGAAGTAACTGAACTTCAAAATTACAATGTAATGTTATACTTAGATAAATACAGAAATAACGGTGGACTCGAAAGCAAAACTCACATGGACTTTCCGAATAAAACACCTGACTTCCAACTTGATGCTGTATCAGGGCACTTCGGACTTTGCAGCTTTTGCTCCTGGGGGTGGGGGTGAGGGGTGGGGGACTTGCTGGAATAGTCTAAGAGGTGCTGCCTCTACTTTTCCATCGTAAATCTCTAAAAAAGCCATCAGAAAGGAGATGAAGTTGGTCTCCCACCATCTTGTTCCGTGCAAATCGTTTTCCGGGTGGCTACTTCCATATCTGAAGGCTCGCGGAACATCTGATTAATCATTCCTTGTAGAACTTTGTCAGGGATAACACACAGTTGTATGCATTTCCAGGATTCCCCTTTTTGGCTTTGTAGGCAAGCGAAAGAATATTTGCAATTTGCCAGTCTCCTCTCTCTGTTGCCTGTTCCCCTTCAGGTTCATGGCCAGCAGTGGACCTTCACTAGTAGAAGCATTTTTTTTTTGTATTCCATATACAAACAGTCTGAGTTAATGGACTTGAACTCAAGGGAAGGAGTCACCAACTTCCTTTACAGCCTTTCTTGGTCTTGCGCTTCCACGTACTAAGGAGCCTTCTTCTGCCCTTGCTAGGCTCTTCGTCAGCAAAGGTTGGAGAAAAGGGGGCTAAGTCACCGTACCCTCCTTTCCCCTGCCCACAGCAATGCCCTCCAGTTTGGAGTGGATTGTCCCATTTCACTCATGACTCCAGAGACTCCACATATACCACCTGCCGTCTGAGGGTCGCTCCAGCTGACCGAGTACCACACCAACTAAATAAACCCTGTTCCTTCAGCAAGTCCTCCGATAGCTGGTCCCCCAGTAGAAGGCTCTGCTGATACCTGTCAGTGCTCGGCATTCCAGGCCATTCCAGGAGGCCATCCCACCTGGAGAGACGGTCTGTCCCCCACAGTTGCAGGGACACGACAGAAGCAGCAAATGTCGCAGTGGGGCCCCCGATCTTCCTGGGAAATACCAGTGACCGAGGCGTGGAAGGGTCGACCTTCTCTCCCACCTCTGTGAAGCTGAGCTGAGGCCTGGCCACCATGGCATCCCTGACTCTGCCTCCCAGTGTCCTGGCTCTCGCCAGCAGGCGTCTGCTTCCCAAAAAAAGAAGAAAGTGAAAAAAAAAATATCATGTTCTTCTTGCTCTGAAAAAGCTAAAACCTCTTTCTGCCAGCTTAGACTTTATTTTTTACAAACTTCAGCTCATATTTCTTTTTAGTTTGGTCCCTGATTATCTCACTAGAAATTTTTTTCATTAAAAAGCCATCACCCAGATTAGCAGAGACCCCAGGATATCAAAGACTAGAGCAGCAGTCACAAAATGTCAAGGTTTCCTAATAATTACTGTACATGTTTCCGTCCACAGTCATCCTACGCATTAAAGAGTGCAGCTGACCAGACTTAACTATAAACATGTGCACAAAGAGAGACACACAGATACAGATGATACAGATGTGCACGCACACATGTGTGTATGCAACTATTTATTTGAATGGAGGGAATACGGTAAAAATATTTGGTTCAAATGGTGGCAGAGAGAGTTCTAGAGCTATGTTTCTGGAGTCCCAATCCATTGTTCCTGCAGTTGGTCTGATCAGATCCAAAAGTAAGCACTATATAAAAAAAATAGATTAAAAATACAAATGTCCCCCGTATAGCACAGGGAACTATATTCAATATCTTGTAATAACCTTTAATGAAAAAGCATATGAAAATGAATATATGTGTGCCTATGCATGACTGGCCATTATGTCATACACCAGAAATTGACACATTGTAACTGACTATACCTCAATTAAAAATAAAAATAAACAAAAGTAAACAAATGATCTTGTATGCGCCTTCTAGGACGGTCAATAAAAATTCATGCATGCTGTCTCCCTCACTCAGCCAGAGATTGCTTCCTGTGTCTCTGAAATCTCCGTGGACCCACACAGCCCAGCCCAAGCTCCTGTTGCTAATGCTGATGGTACAGCTTTGTGCTGAGTACATGGTGAGTCAAAGCCTTGGGTTCCAGTGCTGTCACTGCCAAGGCTTTACGAAAGTATTTAATCCCAGTGGGAAGGGATAAATTGGGAGTTCAAGATTTGCAGATACTAACCACTATATATAAAATAGATAAACAACAATATCCTTCTGTATAGCACATGCAATTATACTCAATATCTTATAGTAACCTATGATGAAAAAGAATATGAAAAGTAATATATGTATGTATATGTATGACTAAAACATGATGGTGTACATCAGAAATTGACACAACATTGTAAACTGACTATATTTCAATTAAAACAAAAAGGAAGACATTTAATCTGTTCTTAGAATAGAATCTAAACTCCTTGCTAAGGACCTCAAGGCCTTAATACCTCCCCATGCTCATTGAGAGCCACTTTCCTTCCTTCTTTCTCTGCTCCTGCCCTTCTTGCCTCAGACAATTCATTCAACTTGATGGATGGATGGTGGATGGATGGATGGATGGATGGATGAGTGGATAGATGGATGGATGGGTGCATTGATGGGTAGATGGTAGGATGGATGGATGGTGGATGGATGGATGGTGGATGGGTGGATGGATGGATGGATGGATGGTGGATGGATGGATGGATGGATGGGTGGATTGATGGGTGGATGGTAGGATGAATGGATGGTGGATGGATGGTGGATGAATGGATGGTGGATGGATGGTGGATGGATGGATGGTGGGTGGATGGATGGATGGTGGATGGATGGATGGATGGTAGATGGATGGATGGATGGATGGTAGATGGATGGATGGATGGGTGGATTGATGGGTGGATGGATGGATGGATGGTGGATGGATGGATGGTAGATGGATGGATGGATGGATGGTAGATGGATGGATGGATGGGTGGATTGATGGGTGGATGGATGGATGGGTGGATTGATGGGTAGATGGTAGGATGGATGGACAGATGGACAAAGTGGGCATATTTTTACCACAGATATAAATATCCACTTTTGTCAAATGACATCAAGTCCATAGTGGTGGTGGCTGGCAGGGGGTCAGAGCATTTAATGGAAATGGGTCCCTTGCAAAGATCCTGGAAAGTAGTTCTCTGGGTTCACAAGTATAATCTTAAGAGGAACCAAGTAAGCCATTCAGCACATGATTTTCCTAATGCCCCCTGTATAATTTATAATGTGTTTTCTGGTTATTAAATTAGTATATGTTCACTGAAAAAATTACATACAAACTCAATAATGAAAACAAATATGATCAGTGCTTCAGCCCCTCCACCAGGAACAGGGACTATCAGAGTTTTAAAAATCATCCAGCCTTTTTCCCAACCACCTGTTACAGGTGTGTCCAAACGTGTGTTATCAACACCATTAGGATCACATTAATGCATGACTTCATGACCTGCACCTTTTACTCCTCAATGTATTGTAAATATCTCCCTCTTTGGTTAAAGACTCCACATCATGAATTTTTAAAGTTCTTCCATCTACTGTCACTTGGATGCATTTCTATTACTAAATGTTTGTTTCTTTTCAACATTTTCTGTTATTATACCCAAAACTTCAAAGACTACAGTTTTTCATAAATATCACGTATTTCTAAGTGCTTTCTTAAAATCCTGGAAGTGAAATTGCTGGATCACAGAGTAGGGAGAATTGTAAGGTTACTGGTGTATATTGCCGATTAAGATCCATACATAAAGGGCATAACTTTTTTTTAATGGCGACACTATCAGTTACAATGTGTTAATTTCTGGTGTACAGCACAGTGCCCCAGTCGTGCCTATACATACATATAAAGGGCGTAACTTTTAATGGGACCTGAGCTCAGTTGCCCTCAGCCACCCCCTGGAGTGAAGGGCACAGAACTCCAAAGGATAGTTTGGGGGCAGAGATAAAGTAGTTCAGTTCCGGGGAGCCACGAATGGCTAACATGTCCTTGGTCCCCAGCAATCGTGAGCTCTGAGATCTGGTCTTCCAGGAGCACAGCCTCCAGTCCCCCACGTCCTCTGAGACCCAAGCAGGGTTCTCCACACTTTCCCAGCAAACAGTCACCAAGGAGGTCCCCTTTTTCTCTGACTGAACATAATGTAACATTTGCTCAGGTGGCAAACTCACAGGAAACCCAGGCTGTCTCAGGACATCACAAAGTAGGACTGCCGTGAGAAGGGCTGGTTCTCACTGTCACTCTGGGGAGTTGGTCTGGTTCTGTTTTATTTCTTAATGGGAAAAATAGGCCTTCATTGAACAATCAGACGTAAGCACTCTATCTAGATAAGAAATGAAGCAGGACGCAGGGCGATGTTCGGCACTAAAATAACACACTTCATAGAAAAGAAACTAACTGCCTGTGGAAACACAGTCCATCCAGAGTGACCGACACGGTCACACTTTTTTAAATATATGTTTCAAAAAGGGGGTTTTACCTGGAAAGTCGCGGTATTTATTTGTTTGTTTTTTTAAGTTCAAAAAAACCCTTATAAGCTTATGGCTTCTAAATCCTTGATCTGCATTAATTCCGCCTGTGTATCCCCCCCGCTTCTTTTGAATAAACATTATACAATCTGCTAGATTTCTCTGTGACTTTTTTTCATACTTGTGAATCTGTTTGGAAAGAAAAGAAAAAGGAAAGGGGAAAAGAGCCTTCTGTTTTTCATAATGTCTAATCTTTTTCCCCATTGGCATTCACCAGATGTTGCTTTGGATCGGAAGATAAATATTAAAATCTAAGCAAGAACAAAGCGGGCTGTTTACTGGGCAGATTTTTCAGATGTTCCCTTGAACACTTGAAAAGGCAGGAGACGCTTTGATATGCAGGCTGGCTGGGCTCCCCAGTGGAACAGTCCTCAGTCCTCCAACCAGAGTGTCGGCCCCAGGGCCGGGTCCGAGGGCTCCATCAGTCCGCTGGCCATGCATTCGTTCATGGGGAAGTTCAGGGAGGGAGGGGACAGGGTTACCTGATCAAGAGGCCTGAGAACAACGGAAAGGCTGACTCTGTCCAAGGATCTTGTGCAAAGAAGCATCGGGCACTCTCTTCACAAACGTAGAAGTAAGGCCAGGACCCAGGCAGCCTCTCTGTTCCCACAGCGACGGTCAAATCACACTGCACGTAGCTGGAGCTGGAGGCCTCGCAGGTCTCCTCCTCATGCCTCAGGCCACACAGGAAAGCCAAGGACACTGCAGGAAATGGTCACCGTTGGGTTAGGTAACAACCACAGAAAGAACCGAAGGCCTGACATTACATAAACAAAGTCCATGTGTTGTCCCTTGAACAACAGGAAAATAAAGTTATCATCTACTCTTCTTAAAAATGTATTATGATAAACAACAAGGTCCTACTGTACAGCACAGGGAACTATATTCAATACATTGTAATGGCCTATAATGAAAAAGAATTTGAAAAGGAATATATATGTGTGTGTAGGTGAATCACTGTGCTGGGCACCAGAAATTACCACAACACTGTAAATCGACTAGACTTCAATCTTTAAAAATTTAAACATTTTTAAAATGTATTATGTATCCATAATACATACAAAAGAATATGTCATTTTTTATAAAATATGAACTATTAGACTAAGAAAAACTCATGGGAGCATATCAGCCAACATAAGGCCTAACACGGCCGTGACGCTCTCACGCCTGTGTGCTCCTTGCCAGGTCCACCCCCTTCCTCATTCTCAGAAGCAACCACTTGCCTTCTTTAAATAGTCTTCTCACGTGAGTCTGCATCCTAACTAGGAGGTTGCTGGGCTTTACTTCTTTTTGAACTTTATGAAAGAGAAGACATGACATCATATTCTTAGAACTTTTTTTTTTTTTTTGGTCAATATGATGTTCCCTAGATTTGCTCATGTTACCACACGCACCCATTGTTTCAACACTGTCACCGCATTCACCACCACATTCTGGGAAGGCGCTATGAGATGTACCTGTCCTCGTACCAATGGACTGCCGGGCACCTCCCAGGTTTTGCTACTACAAACATGTACAGAATTTTCTCCAGGAAAACCGTTCATGGGACAGGTACAAATTCAACTGTACAAGACAGTACCACACTGTCTGCAAGGGGGTTGTGTCATTTTACTTTCCTACCAGCTGCATTGATGAGTTCCCAGGACACGACATAGTTGCCAGCATTTGGGGTAATCAGACTCCGAATTTTGGCCAGTCCGATAAGTATACAGTGGCATCTCTTGTGGCCTTAATTTGCATTCTCATCATAACTTCTTAAGCTGAACAGTTTCTGATATGTTTCATCATAACCCATGTTTTCTCCTCTATGAAATTCCCATTTCTGCCATCTCCCCTTTTTTCTATTGGAAAGTTTGTCTTTTTCTTATTGAATTGTGCTCTTTCTATATAATGGGTACTAATACCACAGAGGTTATATGCTTAACTATCCCTTCTCTAGGTTTGTGGCCAGACTGTTCATTCTCTTCATGGGATCTCTTGAGTAACAGAAGTTCTGGATTCTCACATAGTTATGACTATTCACTTTTCATAAAGAAGAAAAGCAGTGTTGGGAAGCCCTCCAACCCTGAGGCCCTTTCCTTCCGGGTCACGAGAACACAACGTAAAAAGCACCAACAAGGCAGGCTGGCAATAACCTCTAATGGTTATTAGACTTGTGTAAACAAGCCTCTTCGTGTGATGGTTTTGGAGCAGCTCTGCCTGCAAACTTTAATGAAAGAGAAAAGAAAAACTTTCTCTAGCCTTCCACCTCTGCAGCTAGCCTGTCCACGCAGGTACGCAACACGTGTTATCAAGGACCATGGACCTGAACCTGAGATGCCTGCCTGTATCACAGGGCTGCGTGCGGCAAGGGGTGAGGGAGCCGAGCCCATGGGGGATGGTTTACCGTTGTCCCATCACCACAAATGGTATGACTGTTGCTGTTCCAGTCCAGAGCACCGATGCATCGCAGGCTCTCTGTGACTGCGTTCTTAATGAATGACAGCAATTAAAATGGCTGGCAGACCCTCATATGAGTGGAGGAAACAGGAGAACTTTCCAGTTAGTAAGCCCTAGGGCAAATAAAAACAGGCTTAACATCTATAAAATAATGAACTCATTATGGATGACTAGGTGGATGCAAATTGACAAGGTGCATTATGAAATGTACCCAGGGCTGGGGATCCGAATCCACGGATTTTAC
The DNA here is from genome assembly GCF_048564905.1 of Vicugna pacos. Taxonomy (NCBI): domain Eukaryota; kingdom Metazoa; phylum Chordata; class Mammalia; order Artiodactyla; family Camelidae; genus Vicugna; species Vicugna pacos. The sequence continues at coordinate 9,328,606 of NC_133006.1, read as the reverse complement.
TCGAGGTTCTGCCATTAAATAGCTATGTGACCTTAATCACTTTAGCTTTTCACGCCTCGTGGAAAAGTTAAAGTTTCCATGAAGAAGTTCTGTGGTAAAATTCAAGATAAAAATGCAAGCAGCCAACAGATCAAAGATCTCGCTGATGTTAAACAAATACAGAGTATTCATTTCACAGACAAGATACATTCACAACCCATCACATGAGAAAGTAAAATTCTTCTTTTGTTAGAAGTACCATCGGGGGGGGGGGAGGGATAAAAATAAATGAGACCAAAAGCAGCAAAAGGACTTTATTAGTGCTCCACCTTTTTCAATTTTCTGGAAGTGGCATTGATTTACCATATTATGTCAGTTTCAGGTGCACAGCAAAGTGATTCCGTGTTTTTGCAGATGATACTCTAGAAGCTCAGAAGATAAATTCCAAAATGTTTACTTGGTGGAAAATTTCTGATTCAGTAGGTCCCAAGAATTTGCATTTCTACCAAACTCCCAGGTGCTGGCTGCTGTTGCGGCTCCAGTAATAATAATAATAATAATTTTTTTCAATAAATCTCAATAACAATTCTCAACAATAATATCGTTGAGAATCACTGTGTTAGAAGGACTGAAATTACTTGGTTTTCCCGAGGGCTGTCACCTGATTAAGGCTGAAAAGAGTAGAGCAGGGAGCATGAGCTAGGTAAAAGGATGGGTTTCTCTGAGAAGGGCAACTGGGAAATACTCGTAGGAGCTGCTGCTGTGAAAGTTTCCGCTGAAAAACCTGTTTAAAATATAACAGATTCTTAACTAAATCGGTTATATGCAATCCTATCTGAAAGGAGGGGAATTGTTAGTAGCTCTTAATAATTCCTGAGACACACTCCTTTGACCACTTGATGTCCACTACCTCGCTCCTAGAAAAAAAAAAATGCAATCATATACTCAAAGTATTTTACCCAACTTGAGGAGATGATAGAATTCCCAAACCCATCCTAGGTCTTAAGTAAGAAACCAGTGGAGTTGGGTTTCACTGATTCTTCCCTATCTTTAGACACTGCATTTAAAAGTCTTTTTAAAGACATTTTTTTGAATAAAAGAGGAGAACAAGTCAAATTATCCATTTCCCGAGAGTCAATGGGCAGCCCTTGCACATTCAATGAGTGTTTGCTGACACCTAGTGGCAATCCTAAGAGTTACAGCTTCCCACTCAAGTTTCCCTCTATTAAAAATCAAGAAATTTTGAGGGGTCTTTTTCTAAATTCAATCAAATCTCTTAAAACATGATAATATATTTGATTCCTCTCCTATGAATTATAAAACTTCCAGTAACACAATCTGCCTGACCCTGAAACTTCACTGATTTTTATTTTATACTTCTGGTTGAAACTAGATGTCTTGAAATGATACCAAGGGGTTTTAAAAAGTTGATTCATTTAAACAGTGTATATGTGAAAGCCTGAAAAAAAATATAGCAGTATTTGTTAAATATTAGGATCTAGAAATGTGGAGTCTTGGTTTTACACTTCCACTATGTTCCAATTCCCTCCCTTATTCTTTTATCAGACATCAATTTTGCACGTACCCTAAGCCAGGACTGTTCCATGCACAGGAGGCAGAACAGAGAATGAAATGGACATCTTAAACTTACATTTTCTACCATATCCTAAGTTTCCTATTGTTGAATTGTAAGTAGAATAGATCTCTCTTCTATAATGTTCTGCTTATATACATGATGATAATAGGAAACTCCAGTATTTTAAACAAGAATTGTTTCTCCTCCCCTCTCCTCTTCCTCCTCCTCCTCCTCCTCCCCCTCCACTACCACCTTCTCCTGGCCTTAAGACAACCCAATGTAAGCTGTCATCACAATAGTATTATCCATCGTGGAATTTTGTCCAAGCTCAGATGAAGTGGTACTTTTATCACTGTGAATCATTCACCCACATTCAAGTTGCAGATGCATAAATTAGGAATATAATTTTAAGCATTACACAGAAAACATGTGTGCAAGTGGGTTTTGAAGTGCACAGGACAAGATCTGTGATTATGCAAACAAGATAATCACCTAGCTTAGCCGATCCTGCAGTGATAATGGCAATTTCATCCCTGAGACTTTTTTTCCTAAAGCTCAGTGGGTAATTATCATGTGTTGTCAGCCCCAAATCAAAATCAAATATCAAAGCTTTGCGCCTTCCATTCTAAACCCTCCACCCCACAAAGGCATGGTTTCCCCTGCCACAATTCACATGATGGCTACAAAGCTTAAAGCAAGGAGAGATGGTGGCGTTTTACTGAGTAAGGGTTCAGGTATCACCTGGACATTACAGAATAAGAGGATTATGTTAATGACAGCCCTTTTCCCTATAATAAGATTCAAGACCCACACACACTAAGTCAATGTACAAGAGATCCCCAGCTTGATGATCCAATCCCTTCACTAGAACCTCCAGTAGGCAGATGTTTTCAGCAGCCCCGCCTCAGAAGACCAAGAGATTGTTTTCTCCATGACGACAGCCTCGGCTGTCACTGAAACTAGTATTCACAACTCAGAACTGCCTTCTCCATCATCACATGACCGCAGTCAACAACACAGGTGACATGAACCAGTCTTTCAGATTCCACATAGAGATGATATCATATACTTGTCTTTCTCTGTCTGACTTACTTCACTTAGTATGATCATCTCTGTGTCCATCCATGTTGCTGCAAATGGCATTATTTCATCCTTTTTATGGCTGAGTAGTATTCCAGAGTGTGTGTGTGTGTGTGTGTGTGTGTGTACACCACATCTTCTGTATCCAATACTAACAACTATATATAAAATATATAAAGAACAAAGTCCTACTGTTTAGAATAGGGAACTACATTCAATATCTTGTAATAACTCATAATAATATAGAATATGAAAAAGAATATATATAACTGAATCACTTTGTTCTACACCAGAAAGTAACACAACATCGCAAATCAACTGTATTTCAATTTTTTAAAAAAAAGAACATAGGTGATAAATTTTTTTGTTGTCATTAATAGGACAAAACCTATTATGAACCATTTTAATAGGTGGTCCCCCATTCTAACTACCATTTTAGATGGAGAATAGAGAATATTTTTCCCCCGGAAACACACAGAAAAATTATGGGTCAATATAGCACTAATTACAAAAAAATGGAGTTAACCAAAGAATATCATTTTCGTATACACTCTAAAAAGACCAAATATGATAAAATAGATAAATAACAATGTCCTACTGCACAGCACAGGGAACTATATTCAATACCTTGTAATAACCTATAATGAAAAAGAATAGGAAAAGGAATATGTATGTATGTCTGTAACTGAATGACTATGCTGTGCAACAGAAATTAACACAACATTGTAAATCAACTCTACTTCAATTCTTTTTTTAAAAAAAAAGTGAATACGGCATTTCTACTGACCATTCAGAGGCGGAACCAAGCAGCTGAAGGCAGACACGGTCGCGTTAGCCAAGACTTGGCAGGCAGCGCCACACACGGCAGCTGAGATGTTCCCGGGAGAAAATCCTGCTCCGAACACATGCACGAGCCTTCCACCCAGGCAGCCTTTAAAGACAAAGTTACGAGTTCACGATCCTAGAGGCAAATCTTGCTTTCTCTACTCAAAATCCAAGCCCCTGCTCTCCTGCCACCCACCGCTCTTTCTACACTCTCCACAGAGTCTGCACAGCTGGCTTTAGAGCCCTGCTTTCCTCAATTTCTTCTCCCTAAGCTCAGGTCTCCAAAGCCTAGAGCCCTGGTTCTGTCAAACCTCAGTCACCTTCAACAACCTATAAAAAAAAAGCAATAATGTTTATGTAGAAAAGTAGTGCTTATTTATAGCTCTTAAACTCTTTATACAGAGGAGTATAAAATGAAAGGAAAACTTCCCTAACGATCTATTTCACTCCCCAGAAGTAGCCACGTGTCGAGTTCCTTGTGAATCCCTCCAAAATTTTCTAAGCATACAGATTTTTTGAAATCATTCTCTATAGATTATTCTACAATTTGGTATTTTTAATTAGAAGCATAGCATAAACATTTTTCCAGGTCTGTATCTCGAGATCTAGCTTGTCATTTTAATAGCTACTGAGGATTCCATTCTATGATTATGCCATAATTTATTTAGCAATTTTCCTGTTGACTGAGATTTCCAGAATTTCAATAGTTAATGATGCTGCAATGAACTATACACTTGTGTAACCATTGCAAATTCTCAGTAGTGGAATTGCTAGGTCAAAGGAAAATTAAATTTTTAGTTTTGATAGATATCGCCAAATCTCTCTCCAAAATAATGTTGCAACAGTTTACGCTCCCACCTGCAGGGCAGGAAGTGTATCTGTCTGATGGGTAAGATCATGCCAATTCTTAACAGACATGTTTTGCTTCAGTCTGAGAACCAGCAAAGGAAAACATCAGCTGGACTCTCAGACGTGTGGAAACCTCTAGTCCACACTGAGACAGGGCCCCAGCTTCCACCGCCTTCATGGCAACTCTGGGTGGTACGTACCCAGCCACCAGACAAACCGTCTGCTCTCTCATCATAAAAATCATGGATTCTTAGAGAGTAGAAAGGGGAGCCAGGGGCCATCCAGCCCAAAATGCTTTATCCAATAACAAAGCTGAGGGTTAAAAAAGTTACCCAGCAAGGACAGTGACAGACTCAGGACCAAACCCCGATCCCCAGAGCATCCCACCCACTGAAGCTGGACACATTTGTCCAAGAAAAGGCTTCATTCATACATCATCAATCTCAGACCCTGTTCCCATAATTTTCTCTAAATCTTCTGCAGCACAATCACATGGGAGCTATCTCAAGTGCAGTAAGACATGAAGGGAACGAAACCCAAACCATCCTTGGAAGAAAAGGCAAGGCAAATTTCCACATATCCAAAAGGAGAAAAAGTTCAACCAATGCCGTTGTACTACGCAATTGGCCTATTACTGGTGCAATATGAATTCATCTGTGAAACAGTACAAAATGATAACAATTAATCATATTTAATAAGTCGGAAGTACTTCACATTGGCATACAGGCCTGAAAATAGATGAAGGCATTTCTGTTCCACTTAAATGATCAAATTATGAGCTCCTACAAACGGTATTATTTAATTTAAAACACAAATTAAAGCGGGTTAATGCATCAAATTAAAATACAATCAAACACTTAGGGAACAGGCACCATCTCCTTGATAAAAAGCAAGGCCTCACCCATGGAACAGAACAGCAAAGACAAGTTTAGGAGGAAACTGGGACCGAAGAGGCCAACCGGCTTCTCTCTCCTTCTGTCTTTCAGGCTGATGTCAATTTCCTACCTCATAGAGTAGTGACAGCAGCTATTAATCCGCTTACTCCAAGAAAGCTCTCTGCCCTATCTGCTTGACTTACCGAAGTTCTCAGTCACTGCTGTCACGGTAACTCTGGATGTGAACATCAGGTCAGATGAGGCCCACCCTCTCGTACGGTCATAACCCCGGACTTGGTACCTCCCGGCAGGAAGGGACGGGACCACACACTGGAGAACAGTCTGGTTGCCAGAGACACCCACGCAGGGTGACATCCCGATAAAAATGTCAACGTTCGCAGCTTCTGAGATCCGGGCCACCGAAAAGGTTAAGATGTCATCAGTCTGAGAAACAGAGAGCAATTCAGGGGTGAAGGCATCGCTGTAACCAATGATGCCCATCTGGTATGAAAGTCCGTCCACCTCTATGTCCAGGGCCACAGATCCATTCCCTGCAGGGACCATGCACCGGAAGACCTCAGAGCCAAGGTTCACCATCAGGCAGGCCTGCCGGCCGACATAGACCAACGTGGTGTTCCGTCCCTTCAGGGCTGAGCCCTCCATGGTCAAGAGGCTTCCACCATGGATGCTGAAATTCTTGGGGAAATAGTGAAACACTTGAGGTAAAACATGGAAGTCTCTGGAAACGTTACCAAAACAAGCATAACCGTATCTTGCATGAAAAACTGATAGGTAGTGAGGTCCTGGAGCCAAGTCCTTTATCCAGCATGTCACGTGGCTCATATTAAAGAAAGTTACAAAGCAAGGGAGGCGATCAGCTACCAGCACCACTGGGGCATCAGCCGCAGTGCTTAACCGCCGGCCCCTAATCAGCACCATGGTCAGAGACCCACTGCTGTTGATGGTCAAGGCGTCCACGACAGGAGTCATCTCTTCTCTCAAGAAAAGGGTGCAGTTCCCCTGACACTCGCTGGGTAGCCCATTAACCAGCACGGTGACATTCAGGGTGACATTCAGGTTGAAGGAAGCCCCAGGCAAGGAGTCACCCACCAGGGCAACCTGGCAGATGACCGCCTGGTCCCCCAGACTCAACATCGCACAAATGAAAGGTCCTGAAAGGTCAACCTGAACTGACCTCCTGCTGGAGTTGAGAACCAAGCCCCTCACCGTGACCACTGTCCCTCCACAAGCAGACCCACGCGTGGGGAAGACGGCCGTGATCCGAGGTGTCACCACAAATTGCTGGGGCACCGCAGACATGTTAGCAAACCCCATGTGCTTCTGACGGACTCGGAGAGGATAGATGCCCGCCTCCAAACTGGGAAGCGGAAAGTCGCACCCAGACAGGATCATGTGGGTCCCGGAAGACTGGGTCTCAAGATCACAGCTCAAGCCCCCCAGGAGGACTACCGAATTGGAGAGATTACGTCCCACCACAGAGAGCCTCAGGCCATGGTTCGTGATTTCTCCTCGCATGGCAGTGACCACTGGTGTTGCTGCCGCTTCGTACATGAAGGTGAAGCCCTCCCCCACCAGGCTTGGCGGAGGTCCGCTGGGGGAGGGCCGCCTGCCAGCCCAGACCTCCACAGGCGCTGGGGCACCAGGCAGCAGCGGGGCTGGCGGGGTCTCACACCAGATGTTCGTCTCTGTGGAGTTCACAATGTCACAGGACCGATTGCCCACAAGCACCCAAACCAGAGCTGGGTCCCGGCTGAACCCTACTCCTGAGAGGCTGAGGATGGTTCCACCTAAAGCAGGAATATTGAAAACAAAACTTAAAAGCCGATGTTGCAGACCTAGAAGTCACAGCCCTTATGTAAGCCCCCACATATAAGTGAACGGTGGGGTGTGAGTGGAATTGTCTCACCTCACCCCACCAATGTTAAGTTTGTGATCGTTCTGACACGAGTCAGATAGGCTGAAAGCCACATGGCAGTAAAATAATATAAATTGTTATATAAGAGAGTGTTTATAATATTTAAGACAAAATTTTCATGTATATTTACAGACCCCAGTAGCCACCACTTCTAATTTCTGCGGGCCCCTAATCAGCACCATGGTCAGAGACCCACCGGCGTTAATCGTCAAGGAGTCCATGACAGGAGTTGTCTCTTCTCTCAAGAAAAGGGTGCAGTTCCCCTGACACTCGCTGGGTATCAAAAATCAAATTTCTCGAAGTGTCCTCACCATCTGCTGTATTATCTTGCATCTTAGTCTATGTCATTCTCCATGTTATTACGTAGAAAGAGAACATGTATGTTTCATATATACATATATAGACAGTTTATACATGAATGAAAAATCATTCTTTAGTCTTCTTGTCATGCTGTATTATCTACCATATAATTCCATATTATTCTGTAAGTTATTATGTAGAATATATACATATTGGTCTATATATATTCAACTTACACACTGGAAAAGTCAACTGTGTTGACGCTTTCTACTTCTCTTCCACATTATTCTGTATAATACTGCGGTATTCTGTGTATTATGGAGACATGTGTGTGTATGACAAATCAAGAGCCAATGAAACACTGAGACACACTTGCGATTTTGCCACTATATTCATAGAAGACGCTCCCTTTCCAGCTGAGGAACAATCAAATCCCATCTTCAGGACAGGGACTGGAGCAACGAACCCCTCGTCATGGCCAAATCTGTGGTCTAGGCAAGTGCCTTTAAAAAGGACTGTACTGTGCTCAAAGGGGACAGCGTGCTAGCTCACACATGATCACAATGACTACCACAGGCAAATATACAGCTTTTCTGTTTTTTTTTTCTGAAAATGAAGAGTTTTCTAGATGCCTCTGTTTGTCTTGTCCTGACACCTCCCACGTTGGCATTTGTGTGTCTGACTATGTCTGGTCTTCCATCCGCATCCCTGGAGAAAGTGAAGGCGGCAGAGTACCCTTCCTCTCCCTGCACACACTATGTCTAAAAGCCTAAGGCAGGGAGGTCCTCCCTTGTTTTCTGCTGTTTTTTTTTTTAATTGCAGTAAAGTTGACTTACAACATTGTGTTAGTTTCAGGGGTACAGCAAGGTGATTTGATTATAGGCACTCAAGATGTGCCACTTTTTAGATGTTTCAGCCTCCTTCCATTAGGATAAAAAAAAAGAAACCAGGTACATCTCCTTCCCATAAAAAGTCTTAAATTTCCTGAACTTACTGGCCCAAGGAATCCTGAGTTTTCACATTCTACAAAGTACACCACTCAGTTCCCAGGGCCGGGGAAAGTGCCTCTCCCTGCGACCCTGTCTCTGGTCTCACCAGCCAATTAATCCAGGAGCAAACTCTGAATAATTAGGGAGTAGATTTGCTGGATAAATGATTCTAGTCACATCAGAGCCACTCACCCAGCAGGGACCCACAGCAAGGCTGGATGCTGAAGACTTCTGTGAGGTACTGGATGTGAAGATCAACCCTACAGAAAATGGGGAAATTGTCATGGAACAGCTGAGAGTTAGAAAAAGAGGAAAGAGGGCACAAGACAGCAGGGATGTCTGTGTTGGGATGAGATGAAGAGAGAAAGGGGGTGTGATGGAGAGCACATGTGAAGGGCACTGCCCACCAGAGAAGAGGGGAAACCATGGAGAACGGAGGCTGTGGGACATGTTCCTGGGACAATATCACAGGTGGTGTCAGTCTTACAGAGTTCAGCTACTTCCCAGAAGGAAGAGAGGGAGCTCCCAGAGAAATACAGGGCAGAGAGACTTCAGGGCAAAGAGGATTGAGCATGACTTGTGCAGTGATTGAAGCCATTCATTCAAAGCTCAAGACACAACATTATTAAAGGTCTTATTTAAATCACAGACTCTTATTAAGCCCAGACTCTTCCTCCTCGCAGATGGGTGCCCACCCCAGCCCACCCTAACCAAGAGACATAACATCATAGTTTCAGAAAGGTCTCCTTTCCCTGACTGGTAAGCCAAAAACTTCGCCTGGACTGGTTGAGAGTGAACTGTCCTCTAGGATCTTAAGATTTGTTCAAATTTTAGGATTCTCATGTATTTCTCCTTTAAAGTCAGAAGAAGAAGGAAAAAGTAAGGTCCTAACTCAAAACTAGAGTTCCTCAACTCAATCACTGAGCTGTCAAACAGACCTAAAATTAATGGTAAGGGTCCACCTCACCCTGGTGCGCGAATGTGGACCCCACTGATGGAGACTGAGACTCTGTGGAGCCCGGCGGGCAGCGGGGGAAGCACCACCTCCAGGCCTTGGGCCGTCTGCTCTCGAACCGGAGTCCTGGTATCCCCGATGTGGACTTCTGCATCCAAATCCGTGTGGTTCGCGGGAAGCATCATTCCAATGGAAAGGGTCTCACCTCCTGTGTTGAAAAAATCCATTAGCCTCTGTGCTGTGGATTTGTGGCCTCAACCACTTATTCAAGTCTAAGACTATCTTTCAGGATTAAACGTGGCATCAGCCCTGTGCATGATACTCTAATTAAGAATTTTAATTCCAACCTAATTTTTTTTCAGGAAACATAACAACTCTGAATGGAGCTACAGCCTATAACCTCAAGGGCACAGGAAGCAGAACTGTAAGGAGGGTTGTGCTCAAGGGGCACTAACTTATCTCCACATAAAAGCAAATCAAGTTTGCAGGGCTGATGTCAGTCTTCATAACCAGCCAACGGCCCCTATGTCTTCTGTTTTCAGCCTCCACTTTTCTGAAGATAAATGTCTAAAGGTCTGCTTCCATGTCCATCAACAGATGACTGGATAAAGAAGCTGTGGTATATCTATACAGTGGAATACTACTCAGCCACAAAAAAGAACAAAATAATGCCATTTGCAACAACATGGATGGACCCAGAGATCGTCATACTAAGTGAAGTAAGCCAGAAAGAGAAAGAAAAATACTATATGATATCACTTATATGTGGAATATAAAATAAAAAGCACAAACAAACTTATTTACAAAACAGAAACAGACTCACAGACATAGAAAACAAACTTATGTTTACCGGGGGGGAAGGAGGTGAGAAGGGATAAATTGGGAGGTCGGGATTTGCAGATACAAACTACTATATTTAAAATAGGCAAACAATAAGAGCCAACTATATAGCACTGGGAACTATATTCAGTATCTTATAATAACCTATAATGAAAAAGAATATGAAAAGGAATATATAAATGTGTAACTGAATCACTGTGCTGTACACCAGAAATTAACACAACACTGTAAATCAAGTCTACTTCAATAATAAATAAATAAGTTAAATGTCACAGCAGAAAGGGAGAAACAAGTCCAAAGCTCTGTCCTCAGAATGCACTGAGCCCCAAAGCAAGGCTGGACGTGGACAGAGAAGCTCAGTTCACAGAGCCCTGTCATACGTGTTATCCCATTTGACCCTCACACTATCCTGATAGCACATACAGGGCATTTAGCAGGACTGGCATTTTGCTTTTGAGGAAACTAAGGTTCAGTAGCCAAGACTCCAGAGATAACTCATGGTAACGTGAAGGCCTGAGCCCAGTCTTACAACTCGGTGCCTTTAGCAACTCTACTAAAATGCCATGTATATTATGGACACTTAAACTCAATTCATTTACCTTAAATATTTATTGAGTATCAAGACAAAGATGGCACAAGGGGCACAAGATAAGTTAGACACACATCCTGCCCTCAGAGAGATCTCAAAGGTAGTAGAATACGTGCCCCAAAGCCCCAGTACAAGACGAACCAGAAAGAGGTGGGAATTAAGCAGTGGGGTTGTTCAAATCAGAGCCACCTTCTGCATATCAAAATAGCCCTATGAGCTAGTTGCTGCTTGAAATTCAATTTTAAAGATCAATCCCAAAAGGAAATAAAAGAGATAGGGGATTTATAATTTGACTCTAAAAAACTTCACAGTTGTACTAAAGCCTTGCTTTTTGTAGCACTTTCTCATTTAATCACCCAGTGGCTTGGAGAGGAGGAAAGGGAACTGGGTAACTTTCTGGAAGACCAGATACATGTGGATACAGGTACGGATTCTATGGGAAGAGACCAAGTTGTTGGTGGTTCTGTGGTTGAAGAGGAAGAAAGCCAGTCCCAATCCTGGGGAGTCTGTGCTCAATTCAATGGACAGTGGAGACCTCCAAAGGTTCCCAAGCAACAAAAGGATATGACTGAAGCTCTTCCTCCAATCTGTACAATCGACTGGAGAGAGAGGAGAGAGGGAATCCAGTCCGCAGACAACCTGAGTCCTAATGAGAGCCAGAAATCAAATCTGCCACAGCAGGAGTGGTAATAAATATACTTGCTGTCCTGGGTCTCAAGACGCCCACAGAGATGCAGCTTGGGCCAAAGCATCTCCAAAGCTCTCTCAGCCACAAATGTTTGAGAACTAGGACCAAGCTGGCATCTCCAGGATGACACAAGCCAATTAGAGGAGGAGGAGAAAGAGGTTGCTTGAAAAAGAAAACTTGAAGAGGGATTCTGGCACGTTAGGAGGACTGTGAAGCTACATTCAATCCCTTGCTCTGCTGTTTAACCACCGGTGTGACTTTGGGCAACTCATCCTGGGCTCTCAAAGCCTTGGATTTTTCATCAGTAAGGTGTTAAGTAGCAATACCCGCTCCATGGGGTTTGTGGTAGGGATTAAGTTAGATGTCCTAGGACAGCCTCGCGGGTAGTACAGCGCTCAAAAGGCCTCAGTTAGCTTCATTTTCTTCCTTGTTCCACAGCCTCCTTACTCCTTGTCTTCCCAGCCTCACTTCTACTGTGAAGTCTGAAATCTCACTGTTGTGCATCGGGAGGTTTCAGGGTTGACCAAGGAAAATACGTGACCACAAGGTGGCAGCAGCACAGAATGAGCTGTGCATGGTGGTGCTTCGACAGGCTCCATAGAGCGGGGAATCTCCCGGCAGGAGACCTTCCAGAGACTACAATAGGAGACCACAACCCAGAAGAGGAAGGCAAAGGAGCTCTTGGGGGAGAGGAAGATCAGAGAGGGAGGTTATAGGTTCCTCCCATAGGTGTCACTCAGCAGCCCAGTGGGTAGTTTCTGGGTGGGGGAGCTCTGTAGCACAGCAGTGGCTTTGCGAGTCCTTTATGGACCCCAGGTCAGTCTTATCTATGGCTAGATGTTAAATGTAGTTTCGCAGGGTGTGTAAGGCAGACAGGTTCTAAAAGGTTAAAAAATCTGCTTATATGGGAAACAATTGAGTATGTAAGAATTTGAATTTGGCATGGGCAGACTTTCAAGCTCATGAACCCCATCGTGCTGCTAAAAAGGAAACAACATACAGGCAATATCCAGAGGCCATCTTCGGCCCATTCGTACAACATTCAGTGTCTGCCAGAATGATGGCGCTGACTTCAGCAAAGCATTTATTGCATGCTTCCTCCATGGTAGTTCCTGGGCTTGGTACTCTTCCCTACTTCATCTCCAGTTTTCCCAATAACCTTGAAAGAATTATTCCCGCCTAATAATTAGAGAAACTAAAGATAAAGGAAGTTAAGTATCTTGTCCAAGGAGTGGTTGAGTTGGGATTCATTCAGATCCAGCGCTGATGACAAGAACCATACTAATTATGGTCCTTTCCATCAGATTCTTCTACCTCTTTCCCCTGCCCCTCCTCCCCTTCCTTTGAGTTCATCTTGGCTTTACTGTCATCACCAACATCATCATTTTCTGAATAGAGATATGTAACCCTCCAACTTTCAGAAGAGCTTTTCACAACAGGGTATCTACTCATTGTGGATTTTATAACATGTTCTTTATTCTGCCTGTAGAAAGATCTCAATGCAAGTGTAAATTCTGCAAATAATGCGCCGTGTTGTGTATATCAATAACATGTGCTCCTCGGGCTCTTGGTCAATTGTCAAGCTAATCCTAGATGCCTCTGAGGCACTGATGCAATGTATTTATTCTTTTCATTATAGGTGGGAAATTTTATTAAAAGCCAAAATCACTGAAATCTGAATAGAACACGGCGTTCCCTCCTCCCTTTCCTACTTCGTTGGGAAGAATCTATACCACTAAGGAATTTTATACATCTTGGTCGCCTCAGGCAGCAAATTCTTCTTCTGTACTATCTGAGCTGAACAATATTGAGAGGCTGAAGGACACCTCCCTTTATTTATGCACTCCTGAGCAAAGGGAAATGAAAATAGTGCCGAAAACACTGAGCCCAGTCTTCTTCTTTGGGAACTGTAATGGTCTTGCAGTAATAAACCCTTAGACATGATTGCCATCAACTCTGTCATCTGGCATCCGATTAACCAGAATGGAGTGCTACCTGCTACTTTTCCAAATCGATGTGGTATGACATGATAATAAATTGTCACAATTCCATCCTATTGCATCAGCTGAATCATCAAAGCAAGATTAAATCGTGTCATATAGTTGGATGCTAAAGAATTCACCATATATATATATATATATATATATATATATATATATATATTCTCAAGGAACAGGAATTCTTAGTTAATCAGAACATCCTATTCTCCAATCATATCAAATAACTGCTACAAAAGGACCTGCTGGCCAAATCCTACTTCACAATAAACTCTAAGTGGCTAAGCATTTGGAATCTGCAGCTCGACTGCTTGAGTTCAAATCCCTGCTCAGTAACTTACTGCAGGTAACATCTTAGACAAGCTACTTGCTCTCTGTTCCTTAGTTTCCTAATCTGTAAACTGAGACTAATAATTCTATAAATTGAGGACAAGGATTAATGTCTATTATATGTCTGGGCTGTTATTATTGTCACATAGTAAGTACACAATAAATATTTACTGCATGGTTCCCTTTGAATTCCCATGTCATTTTCATGATGGAAATGGTCCCAGTCTTTCAGAGAGAAAAATAGGTATAAGGAGATTTATTCAATGAAGGCTAAGATGAGGAAATCAGTATCCAGGTTTTCAGAAAAATAACTTCCATCCAAAATATAACACTGTCTTTGGTAAAATTAAGAGGCCAGTGTTTGCCCTTTTTATAGCATCAATGGTCTGAAATGAAAAGGTCCTGCAGCACCATGTATTTTACCTGCTACGTTGCTTCTGTTCCTGCTGAGAGACGTGATTACTGGATTTAAAGAGGAGACGTATATAAATGCCGTGGGAAGAACCACAGAGTGGTCCCCTCTGATCACAGTCACATTCACAATAGGTCCATCCTTCCCCTGAAAAATTAATTTTTAAAATCACAGCCCTGTAAGTAAGGCTTACTTGAGCAAAGTCCATACAGAATCAGTTTAAAAGGTTAATTTCAAGAAAACTGTTTTTAAAAAATATATTTGCTAGTTTCAAGTCTTTCTCTCCCCTTCTCTCTCCCACTCTCTCTCACAAAGACACACATACATACACCGAGTGACAAGTGCTTAGACTAGGCAAGTGTAGCATCCAACAGGTTAAAGAGTAAATAAGAATGATTTGCAATTAACACACCAATTGGTTCTGTAAAAAAAAACAAACGGCAATTTGAAATAAACATCTATATCTAGCTAAACTATCCATCAAGGGTGAGAATACTTTCAGACATTTAAGTGTTCAGAAAACCTTCCTCCCACATTTTCTTTCTTGGGATATTTCTTAAGGCTGTGATCTCATGAAATAAACAGTAACCCAAACAAAAGAGAAAGAAACACCAAGAAACAATGAGTCTATTCCCAGGCTGAAACCCATACAGTGAACCTAGAAAACACCAGGTTAGATGGAAACAGAACAGAGAGTTTCCAGAAAAAAGAGCAACTGATACAATTAAATTTTTTTAAAGACAGAGGACTTTTTTATTATAAGCAAGACATGTTAATAAAAAATAAGAAACTCTAAAAACAAAACAAACTATAAAAAATATATTCTGGAGGGTGGGAAGGGATAGACTGGGATTTCAAAATTGTAGAATAGATAAACAAGATTACACTGTATAGCACAGGGAAATATACACAAAATGTTATGATAACTCACAGACAAAAAAATGTGACAATGAGCGTGTATATGTCCATGAATGATTGAAAAATTGTGCTGAACACTGGAATTTGACACAACATTGTAAAATGATTATAAATCAATAAAAAATGTTAAAAAAATATATTCTGCCAGGATCATTCAAATAGTTTAATAATGTCAATATAGTTTATTGGCTTAGCCAAAAAATGGTCCTGTAACTATATTCAAAGGAATTGAAAGTGGTCGTTTCAGAAAGGAAGACTTGAACAACAGGGTGGTGGGACAGAGGACAGCATGGTTGTCTTACTATTTCCTTTTGAATTTGGCATGTTCAAAACGCAAAGTTTGTTCAAAATTAAATGTTAGCTTTCTTAATGTTTATTCTTCCTAGTAAAAGAAATCCAACAAGTACAAATTTTACCCATTAAAATGGTAAATAGATACTAAAATGCTAAAACTCGATGTTGGCCAAGGCACCAGAAGTCAGACACTCACACGGTGATGATGAGAGCATTAGTTTCAAAGGAATTTCAGATAACTGGACACCACATGCCAAACACTTCAGCATTTAGATTAATTTATCCTGAGAAAAATAAATATACCCCAAAATACAGTTAGTGGGATAATCAAAGCTCTACTGTTGTACCCAGGAAATTTTGGAAACTATCTAAATTATCTAAATGTCCAATAACAGGAAATAAACAAATGACAACACAACCATATATCAGGATTGCATGTAGTTGATACACAAAAGCTAATATTTCATAATATTTGAATAACCAGATGAGATAAAAAATGGAACCAGACACAGGGAACTATATTCGATATCTTGCAGTAGCTTATGATAAAAAATATGAAAACAAACACATGTATATTCATGTATGCCTAAAACATTGTGCTGTACACCAGAAACTGACACAACATTGTAAACTGACTGTACTTCAATTAAAAAAAATTTTTTTTAATGGAACCAGAGATCAAAGGTGATTCCGAACCCATTCTTCCTCCAGAGAGCTTTATCGTTCAGTAGACAGCCTTCTTTCAAGCTCTGGATGTGTTACAAATGTCGTTGACACTGACATGAACTCTGAATAGAAATCCAACCTCAGCTGTGAGCGTGACGCTCTCCCACAGCAGCGGGGAAGGGCCTGGACCCAAACCTCTTACGCTGTCTGAGCACTAACTGAAGAGGAAGAGGAAAGCCCTGGGACTTGTTTCTGAGAGAAAAAGGGAAGCAGCAGGAACTACCTAGGAAGCTGTTTCATAGGAATCAGACATGGGGAAGATTCTAAGCTCCCCAGTCACATCCATGCCAGAAAACAAAACTGCTAATGAAAACTTAGTTATTTGTTTGCTTGAGAAAGAAATGAGATTATAAGAGATATGTTTGCAAACCTACACTCAGAAGGAGCACTGGATAAATCTATTCTGTGGCACTAATACTATGAAAGTTCTTAAAATGAAAAATAAGAGTATAGAGTGGAACTGACTGGTTCATCTTCTTTTAAAAGAAATTGACAGATGCTAATTATAAGCCCCATTGGTGGAGCCAGCTCCTCACTTCATAGCGGAAGTGCTTCCACATAAGTAAAGTAAGCATATTCTCCTGATAAACAGGTCATGTCCATTAACTGAGTTCTAAGAAATGGTTCACTGAGAACTTTACACAACACGTTAATAACAGTCACCCACCCAGACAGGAGATGCCAAAAGTTTCCACTCACCCTGGGTGGAACTTTGCATTGAATTCTTCGCGAATGGCTTGTGGTGACATTGACGGCACAAGGCTGAGATCCGAACAACACCAGGCTCACATCTTCCAAACCGGAGCCTCGGATGGTGGCCCAGAGCCCTCCTGTACAGAAGTAGCATTTTCAGATGGGACCCACAGCCATACGGGCAGACAAAAATTCATTACCCGCAAGAGAGAGAAAATGAAATCAACATATAAGGCTCCTTAGTCAAAACACAAAGCATGCTTAAACTGCAGGAAAAGACTCCAAGTTAAATACATAAGCTACTAAATAAGGTGGGAGAAATAGCGACTAGAAGGCAGAGAAGGAGTAACGCATCCTGGAGATACTTAAGGATAACACAGTGCTGTGAGACAGAGAGTAAAATAGAGGACCTCCGAAAACTCTCTCTGCCCGTGATTCTTAACTACTGTCAGTGACAGCCAATTCTATACAACTTACTCTTTTCCCAAGAAGCCAAGTGTAAGAGAGCAGCTATAAGATGGGAGAAGGAGCAGTGGGCCCAGAGTCAGGGCGGAGTTTGCTCTGCCACTGAGAGCAGATCATCTGCAGTACTGCCCCCGAGGTCACCGGTCCTCACTTCCCCCATCCTTAAATGACAGCCTTAGCCCTCCCAGCTTTGTGAGTTGATACACACATACTTTGTTCCAGTCCCTGTGATGATACAGAAATGACGGACATCATCACCGAATGCCATCGGGATCTCCATTCAGCCACTAAAGTTCAACCACAGAAACTCCCCTGCCCACTACAGACATCAGTGAGAGGAGGTGTGGCCCCATCACACTGGTGTCACAGCACACGGTCCCATCTGGAGGAGGTGCCCATGATCCCGCTGACGGACAGGAAGCCCCCTTGTTGTGGGTGAGGGCCAAGATTCTCTCTGCATCTCCCCAGAAGGGGATATCAGAAGAGCCCTGAAGTCACCAAACAGAGACACACATCCCTTGAGAGGGGGGAGGGGCGCAATAGCAAAGTTACCCACCCCAGACGTGTCAGGTTGAGAAAGGGGGACTTACACAACCTGACGAAAACCTTTCAGAGGCAGGTGACTGAATGGAATATTACTTTGAAGTGGAATATATAAACATGCCTTGAGGATTCAGGGCAATGGCCTTCTAAGTTAAAGAGTAATATTGGAGAAGATACAACAGCACAATGGCAACATAACAGATACACTATCCGGAAGCATCTTGACAAGAAAAATTCAAGAATATGAAGAAACTTGGAGAAACTTTTGAAATGCTGCTGAGGAACCTAATAGCCGGGTTAAAACTTAAAGGAAAAAACCAGACATTATAGCAATGATGTAGTAATCATTATGACAAAGGGGAAGGACTCCAATTTATATATATATATAAACTTTCTTTAACTAAAAAAAACCTTAAATAAGAAAACTGAAGTAAATGTCCAGAAGGAGTGAGTGTCACAAGGTAGCAAAACTTTCTAAGTGAAGCTAAAGCATCAACACACTCATGATAAAAACACAAAAAGGATGGTTAATTTAAATCAGATAAGCTGATTTTAAAATTCGATGAAAAATAATTAACAACCATAGCCAGAAAGCAAAATTTCAAAAATAAGAGTAAAGTGGGATCTTCTGCCAGGCGTTAAGATATCTTAGAAAATAGCAATAATTGGGGAGACCAAGGTGGTGCAGGAGGAGGACGTGGAGCAGACGCCCCCCACCTCCAAACACACCAGACACGCATCTATGTGCGGAGCAATGCTTGCTGAGAGCAGCCTGGGGGCTGGCAGAAAAGCTGTTCTGGGGTGGGGTCGGGTAGGAAAGGAGGAGAAGCAATGTGGGGGGACCCACGCCCCCAGAAGGGGATGCAGAAGAAAAGGGGCAGGCTCGGGGACCCCTTCCTGGGGAGTTAGGGGTTCAAGTCACATACTGAGGCACCACAGCCTCAGAGTTCAACCCCAGGAAAATGAGTCCCCTTAGCTGGTCTGAAAACCAGTAGGACTTACAAGAGGGCTGTAAGAAACCTAGACTCCATCCGTGCAGAGTGGAAAGAAAAGAAAATGCAAGGGATCATGCAAACGTGCAGACCGACTGGGAGGTGAGGGGTGGGGTCTGAGATGCTGCACCTCCAACAAGCCCCCAGATGATGCAGGTACCACTGGTCCAGGACCACACTGTGAGAACTATGGTCTTCAGCCCCTGGCCCAGCGTTTTCCGCAGGGAGCTCAGTCAGTGCTGAGTGATGGATGGATGGATGGATGGATGGATGGATGGATGGATGGATGGATGGATTGGCTGACACTAGTTGATACTAGGTAGTTGGCAGGGTGGAGGAAGGGTTCAGAGGGAAAATTTAAATCCAGTAATAAGGAAAATCGCAGTTAAAGCCTCTCTCGCTCTCCCTCTCTGTCTCACCAAAAGTTAATTTGGACCCACTCAACATGACCCCTTCTCTGAGTGTTTCATCTTTCACTGAAATACAGAGGGGTGACACACCATCCTCCCGGACAAACACTCTCACCATGTGTTATTTGTACAGCACAGCCTGGCAGGGTGACCAACTCCTCCAGGCCTGCCTGGGACTTTCCGAGTTTCAGCACTAAGAGTTCCACGTCCCAGTTTTAAAACTGGAAGTCTTCCATCTTGGGAAACCCCTCAGTCCCAGGAAAACCAACAGGTGGCCAGCCTGCCTGTGCGAGTCACTGTGTATACAGGACGTGGATGACTGAGTCGCACGTCTGCCCTGGAGGTGCCCGCGGTCCGGGGCGTCGGGGGTGGGAAGGACGGTGTAGCCTGAATGGCAAAGGTAACTTTACAGGAAGACCAAAGCCACTTATAAATCTAGTGGGAAGACTACTGTATGCCCTAAACTCTAACCAACAATTATTGGGTTAATATAGAACATGATCTTTCACTCTGAGCACCTCGCACCACCTGGTTCCTTCCTTGAGTCACCGAGGAAGGGGGCAAGCTAGCTGTTTCATGTGCAGAGAGGAGGCAGAATGGGCCTCCTGGTTTACTCTTTTAGGCCAAGTCAAGTCAGAAACGAAATGGTCCTTTGAACAATGAACTTGGAGCCAGGAAACACTACTTTAAGAAGTGCTTCCTGCCACGGACCTTCGGGCAACAGGATACACAGTGACAAAAACCCAAGGCATGAGGGAAAGAGCTTTTTTCACGCTCTAAAAATCACACACTCACATATACAGCAGCAGTGTTCCCGAGATTCCTGCAGCCTGGCCGGGTGGTCTTAGGCTGGCCGTGTCCCTCAGAAAGCATGGAGAGATCTGTGGTTGCCGCTGCACTGAGACCCCACACCCTGTGAGGCAGGTGTTGGCAAGCCCACTGTCCTCTCTGTCCCCCATTACTCAAATGCTAGCTGGCTTGGCCTGCTAGCCAAGTAGCCAAGTGTACGTCATTTTACAAAATTTCTCAGACACCCACTGTGTTCCTAGTGGGCCAGGCCTGCACCTCACATTTGCAAATGTTTTTAATTCTCAAGGGGCTTTCCCACCTGTTGGCTCAGTTCAGTCTCACTCAACATGGGGAGGCCTACAAGCCCGGCAGTGCTCGACCCCGTGGATGGTAAGACATCACGGCGCTGGGACGAGAGGCAGGAGCCCTGGCACCCCGCGATCCTGTGTGGCATCCTGGCTCCACCCCTCTCTGCTAGGAAGCCTTGGGCAAGTCACTCACTCTTCCCTTAGGACCACTGTTATCTCATCGAAAAAAAGTAGACAGTAATTCCATCTTTCGGGCAGCTGTAAGCACTGAGATACTCAGTAATGATATTGTGCCCATCTGCATCACTACTAGGAAAGTAAGTCCCATAGAAGTAGCTGAAACCTACAAGGTCACACCTCTGACTCTGGCAGACTGAAAACCCAGACACACGTCCTAACTTCTCATCTAGGACTGTTTCCACTAGATCAGATTGTCCTAATGACTCAGGGATCCACCCAATTACGCCTGACGCCATCAGCCAAACTATGGTCCCTTGTGTGGCAAGTGAGTTCATTTAATGGCTCAAATGTCTGTTGCTCATTGGAGGAAATGCTGATGGTAGAAAACAGAAAGCTGGGCATCATGATTTATTACATGGCAGGACTAGATTCCTGTGTATCAGCGAGAAGGCACGCTTCGGAGGGGCAGACACAAGGCAAGTGCCCCTGATTACCAGTGTCTGCAGCTCTGGAAGGCTCCACAGCGTCCAGCCTGGGCTCCACATTTAGGAAGAGGCCTCCTCCACTGGCGCTGATGGCAAGACCAGAAGGTCTCACCAACACTGAGATGCGATGCACCCCCACGGGCAGCAGGCCTGTCCGACACACCACATTCGTTTGGTTTGAGGAAATAACTTTGCAATGCGTTTGGTTCACTGTAACCTGCAAGGCCTGTGAGTCGTCAGAGAAACTGCTTCCGGTAATATAAACCAGCAGGTCAATGTCATCTTAAAAGAGGAGAGAAATTAAAAGAAATCATCTCTCTGTGACATCACTCCATTGACGAGAGCATCTCTCACCTTCCTCTCCCAAAATTCAACGAGTTGAATGCTGACTCCTATTCTGAAATCTGCATCTATTCTTACAGCACAGAGCCTCGTCTTAAATTTTCTCAAACTGTAACAGGAGATCACCAGTCAATAAAAATGGGGGGGGGAATCAAATAAAAGAAATTTTCAAAACAAGAGACAAAGAAGTTGCAGTATGTACTTATACAGTGAAATACTACTCAGCCATAAAAAAAGAATGAAATAATGTCATTTGCAGCAACATGGACCTAGAGATTTTCATACTAAGTGAAGTCAGACAGAGAAAGACAAATACCGTATGATATCACTTACATGTAGAATCTAAAAAAATGAGACAAATGAACTTATTTACAAAACAGAAACAGACTCAGAGACATAGAAAACAAATTTATGGTTGCCAGAGGGGGAACGGGTGGGGAGGGATAAATTAGAGGAGTTTGAGATTAACGGATACAAGCTACTACATACAGCATAGATAAACAAGGACCTATTGTATAGCACAGGGAACTATATTCAATATCTTGTAATATAATGAAAAAGAATATACATATATCTGTATAACTGAATCACTTTGCTGTACACCAGAAACTAACACAACACTGTAAATCAACTATGTTTCAAAAAATAAAAATAAAAAGCAAGGGACAAAGAGAATAAAACATGTTAAGTCATCAAAAATCCACCATTTCAAATTATGACCATATCATTTCAATAGCTGAAAAATACTTTTTTTTTTTTGCTGCATCACTCAATATCCACCCCACGAACTGACCCCACCATCTACTCGCCCCTCACCAGGCACGCAGCCTCCAACAAATCACTCTGAGCTGAAGTTCACCCCCATCTCAGTGCCAAGTACAAATCATACCTAGGTCATACCACACAGAGTGGACCCGGGGAGTCGACCCCTCGAGGTACTGGAAGGAACATGAACCTGAACAATGAGCTGGTACATCATTCACTCGCACAACCACCTGGAAAAAGGCAGAAGAATTCAAAGCAAATGCAGGATTTCATATGCTCCAGAGTATTCATAAAGTACTTGCGAAGTTTACCCAAATTCAACTGTTAGTGATTCACTTAATTCTCTTTTTTCCTCCTATTTTCCAATAATAGACCCGATATTGTAATGCATGACTCAAAACACGTTAGGCTTTTTTTAAAGGATGGTAAGTATATGCTGAAACCTAACATTTTTACAATTAAATACGCTCGCTCTTGAGTAACTTTCCTCTCTGTCGCACAGAAGTCAGTTCAACCTGGATGAGGACTTCTGTAATCACTTTCTATTTTGCACTCAGTACCTGCTCCCTATGAAAAGCCCTTCCTCTGCAGGGACAGGCCAATGAAGTAGGCACCTTCCTTCCACCCTCACTACATGGTCGTGTAACTGAAGGTTAGAGTGTATTTGGACATTTGGTTGGGGGTCTTTATTTGTCCTAGAATGACAAGGCCCCAAGAATAAATTATATGTCTTTCCGTCTCACTGGGACTAGGGTTAATGTAACAGAACTCTGCAAATCTTGGAGATGAGAAAGGTGGAAAAAGATATGACTCTACATATAAAATAAGGATTAAAAAGCACACACGCCTTATTCATGAGGGTGTCTGCTTATGGAGGGAAGGGATTTGGGGATGGCATGAAGGCACGGGTGATCGTGAACCCTCCGGTTTCATCAGCAATGTTTTATTTTGCTCATTATTTTATTTTATTCAAAGACAAAGAAGATAACATAAACATATCAAATGTTGGCCATTGTTAATCTTCACCTGGGTACTCAGGTGTTGGTCATATGGTTCTTTACATTTTCTGCATGTTAAAATTGTCTCAAATTAAAAGCAGATGACTTACAACAGAAGTTTGCACACATGCGAAAGAGCAAAGGACGTTTTAAAGAGAAAAAGGGGTTGACTTAGCTGGGGCACTTCACTTACATTTCCAGAGTCCTCTGCAGACCCCGTGGCAGTAGACAGAGCACAGCCGTAGCCATCCCTGTCTTGTGGATTGGGAAACCGACCCTTGGGATTGGTCCACATTACAAATCTCAAGGGGCTGCCATCAACTTGAACCTAACAGTTGCACGTTGCAGGGCCCATCCGCTCTCACCTGAGTGTGCTCATTGGCAGTGACCAACATGTCTCCAAATATGGGTCCAAGAAAAACTCCACCGTCATATACCACACGCGTGGTCACAACAGGGTTCACTCCCGTCAGGTTTTCGTCCGATACCTGAGATGGTTACATTTCTGGTGAGTTTCGTCATGGCACAGAAGTTTAATCTTGATTAAAATAAATGACCAGAGGTGTTTTCACATCATTCTGCTTAAGATAATCAGATAGCTAGAGAATGAAAAATCGAGTGAGTGGGGCTTAAAATCTAGAAACCTAATAGTCCATAATGGCTACTGGAAGCCCCAGTTGACCAGGGAAGTATTTAATGAGAAGCGTCGTTGCCCGAGAAAAGCACAACATACTCATCCTGTAAGCCCTGAGATATTTTGTTTCCGTGTGCTTTCTAATTTTATCAGTGTGCAACCCAAAATAATAAAATCAACTCTAGAAAATCAAGTGCCAAGAGATGGCTCTGATCCTTCCTCCATCTCCACCCAAGAATTTTCTTTGGAAACCAGATGACCCACAATATCACATCACAAGAATAAAACTTCATCTCAGGTTTCACTTTATAAAACCAAATGCTGGATGATCATTAGATTATTTTTCAAAACCCTAAATATGCAAGAGCATCTGGTTTTGTCATTATCCAAAGACAGCAAATCCTTTCCTAAACTTCCTTCTGCTGCACCATCTGCCTCCACGATAATCGAAGTCAATCACATCTGCTTAAATTATCCAATAACAGATGTGGAGCTACTGCATGGTGGACACTGACCAATGACTTCTCTACCTGCATTGAGTTAGGAAGGGAGATGCTCAGTTTAAATTGCTTTAACAGGAGCATAAGATTCAACTATGTCTTGAAAACTTCCAGAAAGAAAGGTCCTTGACCTGACCTTGACTATTCTGACAAAATTAACAAATCATGACAGTGTTCATTCATACAATTCTGATTTTTTTCCCACAGAATTGCTCCAAGGGCATCAAGTTCACAAAACCAAAAGGGATACCATACCTACCCTGATGAAATTGGGCAAGTCCCCAACCTGGGTGGACCAAGAGAGGGTCCACACATGTTCGTAGCAAGACTTCAGATCCTCCGTCACAGTGAAGTCACTGACGTTGAGGTACCTGGATGTGAAGTCGTCGGCATTGTTCTGTAAGAGCTTTTGGAGGTGACTGGCTGAAATGTGCACAGGGACACCTGGGGGAGAAGGTTTTGATGTAGAAAATACAGGACACCAATTACTCCGCCTCACAGAGTCTCATTATCAAGATGAGACAATACACGTCAGGCTGCTACCACACATCGCAGGAGAACTTCAAGTTCAAAACCCAGCTTCACCAGAACCCTCAGCCCCATTAAACCATTTTTTAAGGCAGCTACAAGCAGATGCTCACTTTTTACACCATGGGCTCTTCCATCAGCATCACACGTCTCAAGCCGAGAACACAGTCGCTCAGGCAAACCTGTCTCAACTGTCAACTCAAAACGGGAACCCCAGCTATCCTGGCAGTGCCATAAAGTCTAATTAAATAGTGGGTTTTCTGCAGGAAAATTTAGCCGGCCCTGTGAACAGGGAGAAGTTGGCCACCCTTCACAGGGAGTCGGGGGACACACAGCAGCTGACACCCATAAAAACTCAGACAACCCAGCTGAGGAATGTTGGCGCTGAACTTCGGCATCTCGATTAGAATTTCCTTTAAGCCCAACCACCTGTTTCCCCATTCCACGTCCCCAGGGAGGAATAACGACACCCTGGGCTGCAGCCTTGCTGGTGTTCGAACCCTGTTTCATGCTTTACCAAAAGTTTCCATCTCATTAGCTACTCCCAACAGCCCTGCGAGGTGGTTCACCTGGATGTCCTGACGCCTGCTTTCAAGATGAAGAAAATGAAACCTGGGTTGATGCTGAAGCTTGCCAACCAAGTGAGCCAGGCTTAGATTAAAACCCACGTGGCCTTCAGCCTGCACGAGAGCTTTCCTCTTGAACCCCACACTTGCCCTGGAGTGTTAGTCAAATACCACGGTACTTCCAATTTGCAGATAAAATTCTCAGCTTTAAAAAAAAATTATTGTTCTGCACAAATACATAAGTTGAAGGCCACCATCATTTCAAAAGGCCCGGTGAAAGGCTGGCTCTCTCCCTGCCCCCCGGCTGTGTCACAGGCAGTGATGGGAGGACGAGCCTCAGAGACAGAATACGATGGCAGGATAAGTCTCTAGAGAGAGGCCACAGGGTCCCATTCGTGAGAAGGAAGACAGCACAGTAGTGGGCTTCCCAGGCGCAGAGCTCTGATGCACTTACTCACCCATTTCTCAGACTCCAGCAGCCCAGGGGCCATCAACTTTCCCTAAGGGGCCCTAGGAGAGTAACACTCCAGTCCTCCACCCTGGAAGATTCTTTGCAAGCCCAGTGTCTTTCCACTTGGGAGGACAGAAGACTTCTGGCCCATGCATCACTTTTTCTCCAGCCACTCTATAGAGTTCTCCTGAGCCTCCTTTCTGATTCCTCTATGCTTTTATGAAATAAATGCCCTATTAGAATCACTTCTGATCCTGTCCTTGGTGAGATGTGTACGTTCTGGATGATTTAGAAGCTGTTTTCCCCTCACGGCAGCTGTCAGCTCTTCTGCATTTGTTATGATCCCTAAATCCTCACTATCATGTGGTGTCACTGTGGCGTTGAATTCGGAAGGGCCATGACTACCGTGAATCTGGGCCCAGGAGACTCTAGAGAGAAGAGGACTGATCAGAGAATCAAAGACCCCAGCTCATATCTGGTCCCTGACATTAACTATTTGCATGAGCTCTGGGCAAGCCTGAGTCTAGTGGCTGAATGGTGGCCCTCAAAAAGATATGTCATTGTCCTAATCCCCGGAAACTAGGACTATGACCTTGTATGGCAAAAGATGTGGTTAAGGATCTTAAGAAGAGGGGTTCACCCTGGATTATCAAGGTTGGCCCTAAATGCAATCATCCATATCCTTGAAAGAGAGAGGCAGAGGGACTTTGGAAACAGAAGAGGAAGAGACGTGGTATGGGTACAGCTCGGTGGTAGAACACATGCTTAGCATGCACCCAGGTCCTGGATTCAATCCCCAGTCCCTCCATTACAAAGAAGTAGAGGAAGAGACAACGTGACCAGGGAGGCAGGAGTTGAAGTGATGCGGCTGCAGCCAAGGGATGCTGGCAGCCACCAGAAGCAGAAAGAGGCAGGACACAGATCCTCCCCTAGAGCCTCGGGGGTAAGTGTGGCCCTGCCAACAACTGGCTCTTGAACTCTGCCCTCCAGAACTGTAAGAGACTAGGTTCCTGTTGGTTTAAGCCATCAAGGCTATACCATTGGTTATGACAGCCCCAGGAAGCTAATCCACTCAGTTTCCACGTCTACAAAGCTAAAAGGGTGGGATCATATTAACAATGGTGGGTGATGCCTATTGTCCAGCCCTTTAATTTTAAGATCATTTCAGACACTGGAAAATAAACAAAACAGCTTCAAGACTCTCACCCTGCCTGGCAATCCTGCAGGAGGCTGATGGCCTGGAAATGCCATAAAAAATGTAAACAAGAAACGCTGTACCCCTGACGGCCCCTTTACCAGGAATCACTGTGTCGGAAAGCTGGATGCGGAAGTGTCCCCCTAAAGGTGGACTTGTCCTCTGTAGTCTCCATGTTGTCGCCTGGACAGACCCGGATCCTCCCTCTGCTCCTTCACTGGGCACAGAGCTGCGGCAGAAACAAGCATTAACCGCGGTGCCCCCAGCAGCCGCTCCAGACAGGACACAGATCCATCCACAGACCAGACCTCTCCAGACCATCCGCTCGCGTTCCCAGCACAGCAGAGGAAACGCAGTGTAAACATGAGGATTCTTTAGGGGTGTTCCACCCCCCCACACTGATCCTGGGAGCACATGGGCCCAGAGTGGAGAGTGAGGACTGGCCTCTGCTGTCTTGGTCCTGACACAGTGAAGGGAGAACCTGGTATTCTCGAACCTCATTTACATAACCAGATGAAAAGTCAGGGCCCTGATCCACAGACACCTCCCCTCTCAGTGTCCCCAGCAGAAACAGGCCACCTCATCTAGCCGACTCCTTACCCGGCACCTGTGTGCAAACATGCTGCCTGCCTAACCTTGCTTTTTTTTTTTAATGTATTGCAGTTTTTTTAAGGGGGAGATAATTAAGTTTACTTATTTATTTTTTTGAGGGGGTGCTGGGGATTGAACCCAGGACTCTCTGTATGCTAAGCATATGCTCTACCACTTGAGCTACACCCTCCCCCGACTCTGCCTAATCCTGCTTTTAATACAATAAATGGGTCGGATAAATCATGACCCAGCACGAGATGAAATACTCTTCAGCCGTTAAAACCACATTCTACAAGTACACTTAATGAAATGAGGAAGATTCAACTTATACCATTAGATGAAAAGGGCATGTTGCAAACACTGTGTTACGTGTGGTCCCCAGCTGAGGTTTACAAAGTGAATATGTACATGTACACGTGTGTACAAAAACTGCTTGGGGAAAAGGTGGATCCGATGCGTTAGCAGAAGTTCTCTCTGAGCAGGCGGGTTGCAAGGGCTTGGTGTCTTTCTCTAAGAGTTTTTCTGTATTTTCCAAATTTTCAACAACGAACATGAAGGAAGATTTCTATCAATAATATTTTTTAAGTAAGACACTCTGAGGGGCGTACGTACAACTAGGCAAAAACAGTGCGAGTGGTACTATCTGTGTCGGAGGCTGGACCAGTCTGAAGGCTGTCCTGACTGGCTGAGGCTGGAGGCTTCCCAAAGGAGCTGAGGGACTTGAGGAAAAGCTCAGAAAGGGAGGGCGTGAGGACCACTCTAAGGGTGGACCCGTTCCAAGTAACCTGAGTCACACTCCAGCCTTTCAGAGTTAGTGACTCTGGCGTTGGGCACACAGGACTGCAGGCTGGACAGCAGGACGGCCCCCTGGCCACCACTGAAGCTCTTTCACTCCTTCCATCTGTTGATGATCTTTGCATCTTTCCTTCCCAGGGGACCCTGAAACACTAAGTCAAGGAAGGTGGGGCACAGATTCAAGCTTTCTGTGCCTACTGTTCATACACCATCCCAAGCATGGTATAAGCATGAGAACTCATTTTGGAACATATTAGAAAGAGATGGGTGGGGGGTAGAAATTTTAAAGACAAGACATCTCAATTCTTCCCATCCTACTGGGGTTTTAGTGGAAAATTAAAAGAACGGATTAAAGCATGCATGTGTTCCCGGGAGCTTGGAGGAGCCTGACTCTTAGTTACTGCTATGTAAATGGTGGCTACAGAGGTTTGACTGTTGCAGGAGAGGCAATGCTCAGTGGGGCTCTAGTGCCATCTGGTGGTGAGATCCTAGAACTACCTGGCTTTGTTCCCTTGACTAATTTCATTTTGCCTCCAGGGATTCTAGTAAGATTAATACACGGGGAATAGAAAGAGAGGAGCAAAAAGAAAACAGTGGTAATGTGAACCTCGGGAAAGTGTTAAAATGCAACTACTTATAAACAAATTCACTAGGAACTAGTTCTTGAAGTGTCGTCCCCAGGTCAGTTGCAACCGCAACCCCTGGGAACTCATTAGAAATGCATATTACCAGGCCCTGCCCCAAACCTACTACATCAGAGACAAGGTGGTCAGGGTCAGCAGTCTGTGTTTTAACAGGACCTCCAGATGAGTCTGATATGGACAGCATCCCTGAGATTGAGAACTGTTGCTTTAAGCAACAAGACAGCCAGCTTTTCCTGATAAAAGAAAAGCTGTGTCTTCAAGGCCAGTTAGCAGTTTTAAGGATGGACAGTTTCCCTACCTTGCAGTGATGAGCGGGAGGTCCAGGCCACACCCCGCCAACCAGGAAGTGACGTTGTAGACAGGAGGGGATCCCACCACAGAGAGCACTTCCACCAGATTCCCGCCAGGGCGAGCTGTTCCAGAGTCAGCTTGAGAAACTGGAGACCGAGGATCCAATGATTATCAAGTAAATCAAGACGGAAGAGCTGCTGCGTGGACGTTCCCTGAGTTACCTGCATCTCCGTGATCACTTACAGCAGAGATTCCTACCTATCTGCTGAGGCAGGAGTTTAGTTCCAGAAGGAACATGCAAGGTCATGGTCTAAGGAGACCATGACTAATTCCACAGCAAAGTTCAACGCGCCCCGAGCAGGCCAAGCACCACTGCTGGTGCCACTGGCGGTCCCCCAACCCCGCCACACACAGATCATCTTTTGCAGTGTGGACTGCTACCTTCCTCCTTTCCTTCCCAAAGCCCTGACAACTCCAGGAACACTAGCTGACACTCCTTAGGAACACTGAACACACGGGGCACACACTGGAGCTACCTGAATTTTATCCACAGTGTAGAGTCAACGTGTGGGCAGAGAGAGTGCAAGATCATTGTTCAGATTCTGATTTCCACTTTCATTGGGTGATTACCATCTGGCTAATCAACACAACCTCTGTAAGACTCCATTTTCGCATGTATAAAGGGGACTCGTGACAGATCTCAGTCTGCCTGGCAGGGAGAGTTTCGTGGGATGGCAGGCTTACAGGACCAGCACAATCTACTTGGATATTCTCTTTCCCTCCTCATAGGCACCGTGTAAAAGGCAGCTTCTTTTCCAAGTCTGTACAGTCGAGACTGTAAACAGTTTAAAGGCAGAGTCTTGGCAGATTCAATGTTCAGCACAGAGTAAGTGCTCACTAAATGTTTACTGGCTCAGCTGAGTACGAAGTCTTCAGAGGTTTGACTCTGGTGTCAATGATTTCTGGGTTCTTATCTCCCCCACATCCCAGCTGATTTAGGGCAAGACCCTCAGCCCCTCTTAGCTTCAGTTTCCTCATCTATCAGGTGGGGCTCAGAGGACCATCTCACGGGGTTCTGAGAACAAACTGAGAAGTGTTGTGTGGCTGACCCTAAATAAAAAGAACCTTCAAAAACAGACATATGGACCAATGGAACAGAACAGAGAGCCCAGAAACAAATCCACAAACTTTTGGTCAACTAATCTTCGACAAAGGAGGCAAGAATATACAATGGAATAAAGACAGCCTCTTCAGCAAATGGTGTTGGGAAAACTGAACAGCAGCATGTAAAGCAATGAAGCTAGAACACTCCCTTACACCATACACAAAAATCAACTCAAAATGGATCAAAGACTTAAACATAAGACAAGATACAATAAACCTCCTAGAAGAAAATATAGGCAAAACATTATCTCACATACATCTCAAAAATGTTCTCCTAGAACAGTCTACCCAAGCAATAGAAATAAAAGCAAGAATAAACAAATGGGACCTAATGAAACTTATAAGCTTCTGCACAGCAAAGGAAACTATAAGTAAAACAAATGACAACCTACAGAATGGGAGAAAATTTTTGCAAATGAAACCGACAAAGGCTTGATCTCCTGATATATAAGCAGCACATACGACTTAATAAGAAACAACCAAACAACCCAATCCAAAAATGGGCAAAAGACCTAAATGAGCAATTCTCCAAGGAAGACATACAAATGATCAATAGGCACATGAAAAAATGCTCAATATCACTAATTATCAGAGAAATGCAAATCAAAACTACAATGAGATATAACCTCACACCAGTCAGAATGGCCATCATTCAAAAGTCCACAAATGACAAATGCTGGAGAGGCTGTGGGAAAAGGGAACCCTCCTGCACTGCTGGTGGGAATGCAGTTTGGTGCAGCCACTGTGGAAAACAGTATGGAGATTCCTCAAAAGACTAGGAATAGACTTACCATGTGACCCAGGAATCCCGCTCCTGGACATATATCCAGAAGGAACCCTACTTCAAAAAGACACCTGCACCCCAATGTTCATAGCAGCACTATTTACAATAGCCAAGACATGGAAACAGCCTAAATGTCCATCAACAGATGACTGGATAAAGAAGATGTGCTATATTTATACAATGGAATACTATTCAACCATAAAAACTGACAACATAACACCATTTGCAGCAACATGGATGTCCCTGGAGAATGTCATTCTAAGTGAAGTAAGCCAGAAAGAGAAAGAAAAATACCATATGAGATCGCTCATATGTGGAATCTTAAAAAAAGAAAAAAAAAGAACATAAATACAAAACAGAAACAGACTCACAGACATGGAATACAAACTTGTGGTTGCCAAGGGGGCAGGGGGTGGGAAGGGACAGACTGGGAGTTCAAAATGTAGAATAGATAAAGAAGATTATACTGTATAGCACAGGGAAATATATACAAGATCTTGTGGTAGCTCACAGTGAAAAAAAATGTGACAATGAATATATGTATGTTCATGTATAACTGAAAAATTGTGCTCTACACTGGAATTTGACACAACATTGTAAAATGACTGTAACTCAATTAAAAAATGTTAAAAAAAAAAGAACCCTCATAGAGGACATCAAGGGAGAATATAATCAAGCGTTAAGTAGATCAGATAAACGTCAGACAATTAACTACGAATATTGAGCCCAGTTGTGTAGATTTTATGCTGCCCATTAAGTAACAGTCTCAGGAAAATTGTTGCTGGCAGGATAAGCAGACAAAGTGGGAAACAGATGGTTTCACCCAAGTCACCGTCAGTGATCCTGGTCTCTGCCCTCTACCCCTCTGCTTCCCTCCTCACCTCACCCTATGTGGTTCCAGATACTGGAGCCTTTGGTGGCAAAGAGGTGATGGCAGTGAGAAAGGGCTGTGGATCCCAGGCTTCAGGGGTTTGGAGAGAAGAAAGGGAAACGACATTTATTATCCAGTCCTGAGTTTCTTATCAGTGGGTTCAAGTGTATGAAATTTTGGTCCCCTCAGCTGTCCGGGAATCTGGGCAGCACTTGGAGTCACCAAAGGCCCCAGCCAGTTGTCTTGGGCACCAAGACATTCAGACAGCCCATCATTTGAATAGTATTTTCTAAGTGTGTCAGAACACGAACAGAGTTGGAAAGAAGTAATGACCTTTTGATCCAGAGGCCCCCAAAATACTTAAAACCACTGAAACAGAGAAGAGACGGAATTCTGATGAAGATAAAAGATGACGTAATTTCAGGGCTGAGGGTCCTCTTCGCACCCATCCCCAAGCTCCCCTGCCCTCAGCTCTGCAGTTTTGAGGCAAGAGATGAAAAATATGCACATATGGAAATCAAAATGCAAGTATCTGTTTCAGCCTTTTCTCCTGGGAGCCAGAAAGAGAGAGAAGCTGCGAAAAACAGCAAAGCCAAGCCCCAGAGTCACAAGGGATTTGATGGAGAAGGAAGAGTGAACAAAATTTGGAAGCCTGGAGACCCTGGGAGCACACCGTACTGTCTGTCTGGACTCCTCACCCCCGGGGTGTGCGTCACCCGTGGCCAGCCTCAGGAGGACCCCTGATCTTTGTCCTTAAGACCCCAGACAGGCAAAGCCAGGTGAGATTGCTGGGCCCAAGAGAGATCAAGGGACTTTGTGAAGAAGGGGGCCGAGCCGGAGCTCTGAGTGATGGGTGGGAGGAAGCCAGGTGGGTGAAAGAAGGGTGAGGCTATTCTCACCAGGATATGGTGACCCCTGGCTCCCCCGAGCTGGTCCGAAGGGTGGTAAATCAGACTTTCAACTCACTTATAAGGCCGGATATTGCTGTGTTCCTTCCAGCACTTCATATGACAGATACTAACTAATGCGGAGGTGGAGCAATCCCGCTGGCCTAACAGCAGTCATGATCATGGAACTGGGAACTGATCACATTCAGTGAGCACTTAGCACAGTTAGGACCTGTGATGAGTGCTTCACATTATATTTCAGTTAATCTCCACAGTAATCCAATGGGCTAGGGCCCTCATGAAGCCCATTGTACAGATGAGAAAACCAAGGCCTCTCAGCAAGGAAGTGGTAAAACTGGAGTAAGATCACAGGTACCCAAAGCAAGAGCAAGCTTGCGGGTAGTAGGGGAAAAAGAAGGAACTAGCTAGGGAGATACGGGGGCCAAGGACATGTGTGTGCCAACTCCACCCGCTCTCTAGGATCCAGGTAGGAAAGAAGGAGAGTCACTTGTCCCCTCTCCATGAAAACAAAAGCAGCCCCTCCAAAAAAGTTCGAGAATGGCGTTGGACGGACAGGTCCGTGGAGGAGAGTGGATTCGATCATCACCTGTTAGGTTCGTGTCTGCAATGATAACTTCATCCACGTAGAACGCGCCCGTCCCCGGAGACACAGGGAGGAGGTCAATCCCATGAACAAGCACGGGGCAGTTTGCTGGAGGCGGCTGGAGACACGCGGGGTCATGCACGCAGGTCCCGCGGAGGTCAGTGCAGGCGAACTCCCAGCTGCAAACAAGCACAGACGGTCTCCCGGGAGCACTGCCCCATCCTCTCCAACCTGCAGCCTGAGAACCACACAGCCAGGAGACCCCAGTCGTCCCGCACACAACGGTGCACACCCCCATCCAAGATGGGCTCAGCTCAGCGTGGGGATCACGGCAGGGAGTCACGTTTCCCCTCCCCCCACCCATCATGACACTCGCTTTCAGCAGTACTTTCAAAATCATTGTGCGTCTTTAGCAGATCACATGTTGGGCTCTAAGCGCAGAGACGATTAATACTCTTGGACATTACCAGACTTATTTCAGTTTAAAACCGCTTACAAAAGCCCCTAAGAGATGTGGAAAGAGAGCCGAATCAAGGGCTCAAGATGCCTGAATTGCATTCTAGCATCTCTGTCCTCTCGCTGAATGAATGTTGGTGCGTCACAAATTCTCCAGGCCCCAATTTTTCTCGTAATGTCATGTAACGTCATGGAATTGTTCCCTGAAATCTCTTCCAAACCTGATGGTCTACGATTCTGTCCCTGGGAGGAAAGGCAGACTCCTTCTGGGGAGTATTGGACTTGTAACAACCGACGGCTCTTAAATCAAACCTCTTTGCCCAATGAAACGTGTTCAGAGGTGAAGCTGGTACCCGAGGCCTCAGTCTGGGAGACAGTTAGTACATCCTAGGGGCCACTGTCCCCAGGAGAGCTAATCATCCCGGCTGGCAGACTTCCCACCACACCTGCCCCCAGACTGGCTACCTGATGGGACTGGTCCCCACAAGTCTCCAGTCACAGGTGGTGTTCTTCTGAACGGTGTTTCCAAAGCCGATTGTGAAGGA
This sequence comes from Vicugna pacos, assembly GCF_048564905.1. Classification (NCBI taxonomy): domain Eukaryota; kingdom Metazoa; phylum Chordata; class Mammalia; order Artiodactyla; family Camelidae; genus Vicugna; species Vicugna pacos. The sequence goes on along the minus strand of NC_133006.1, from coordinate 9,293,972 downwards.
CACGGTCACCCTCAGGATCGCATCCACGTGGCCCCTGTACGCAAGGCACAGCTAGAGACACCAAATCAGTGCTTCAGCTCTGTCACTGAGACGCAGCCATTCCGCCTCCCTAGAACCTGCCTCCCACTCTGAGACACAAGTCGGCCCCGTTCCTGCCCTCCTGGAGCTTACCAGTCTAGCCGCAGAGACACGTCGTTGAGAGTAAATTGTTATTTCTCCAACAAAGGGCTATTAAATGCCTAGCACGGTGCGTGGCAGTGAGGATGTAGAGCCTCTCAGTTAGAAACCCCTGTGGTGATCCAGCTAGCTGTGCAACCTTGAGCTAGTCACTTAACCTCTCTGAGCCTCATTCCTTAACTCCCCGCCAGCCTGGGTTTCTAATGCTGAGTTAAGCCAGATTGTTTGGCACGCAAAGACTTTCCAGCAGGATTTTTCAGCTTCGGCACAGTTGGCATGGAGACTGGATGATGCTGTTCTGTGAGGGGCTGTCCTGTGTGTTGTAGGATGTTTTGCAACATTCTTAGAAACTTCCCACTGGATGCCAGTAGCACTTGCCCAGTGGTGACGACGAAAAAGGTCTCCAAACATTACTAACTCTCCCCTAGGGGGCAAAACTCCCCTTCCCACCCCTGTTGGAAGCCTGTGCTGTAGAGGAAAGGCCAGAAGATGGTGCCCCGACCTGAACCGTTTATACCCGACTCCCCCATTCAACTAGGAAAGGACTTGAAACCACTGTCATGAGCTCAGCCACCCCAGGAAGGCTCACTCTGGTTCCCAAAGGACAAGGGAGCCATGCCCTCTTATGAAGGATGGCAGTGCTACTGACACGAAGGCTCTAAGAGGTGATGAAGGGGTGTGTCTGTCAGTAATAACCAATAATAACGAAAGCTGTAACAAGCAGTAACAACGGTCCTGGAACGACCCCGAGCCACTGCCCAGGCGCTCTGCTAGTTGATCTCATTTATTCTTCACCCAAATCCTGAGGGGCGGACCACATCATCACCCACCCCCGAGACGAGTACACTCAAGTAAGACTGGAGGGCGTGCACTGTACAGAGTCAGGATTCAAACCCAGAGAGTCTGACCGTAGAGTCTGCACTCACACCTGGAGAGCCAGAAAAATCCTATAGCGCGTACAAAACCTGCCGTAGGTCTCAGCTAATAACACAAAGGCATTTCCACGGAGCAGCTCCCTCACGGAGGACCAGAGGTGTGTGTTCACACCTGAGACGGCAGTTTAGAGATAGTGTGAGACGCCTTGGGCGGGTCACAGCACTTCCTGCTTTGTGCTTCTGCGTCTTCAGTCTCAACCCCGGGGAGTAACTGCGACCCCTCCCTCCCCATCCGTCCCAGAAGCAGGGGGCTGCTACTCACGTGTGTGTACCGGTCCAGCCGGTAGCCCTTCTGGGCAGCCGGGGGTGTGAGGACAAGGTGTCGAGGCCGATAGAGGCTGAACCTCCCACAGAAGGGCTCTGTCCCACTGGCGAGGTGCCCATCAAAGCTGGAACCTTCTGGGCCTGGACGCAGTTCAGATAAGACAGGAAGACAGGCGTGGATGTTAACAAGAGCCTCCCGACACGTCTGCAGGGGACGGGTTACGGGTTTGCCGTGACATTGGCCCCTCAGCCCTTGGGCGAGCAGGGCGGGGCTCTGGGGGCCAGCACCCCCCAGCTCGGACAGTCTCGAGACTCTGTGACCATTTTCCATGTGGACTGTGACACAGAAAACTACTGAGAAGCAAAGAGGTAAAAAAAGTGTTGACTGTAACTTAGTTCGCCTTAGCATTTTATAAACACCCTCACATTTTAAGAATCCGTTAGACTACGGTCTGATGTCACAATGCCTGTATCTGAGAGGCGATTTGAATTAAACAAGATTTGCCTTGTGTTGCTGTCTCCCTCCTGTATCTGTTGCCCTTCTCCCCCCGTGGAGCATGAGACACAGTTCCTGATGCTAAGTGCCCAGCATCCTTGGTCTCTAAGTCTCTTTCTCTGATTCCCACACCAAGCAGCTCCCTCCCAAGCACACAGCCCCTCCCTTGGACACTCTGTGTCCAAATCCAGTTTCCAGGCCTTCATTTGACTCTGAACGGAGTCAGAAGGAGAAGAAATGAAGACTCGCCCTATGTTACAGAGAAAAAAGAGAGAGAGAGACAAGGATGCAAGAAAAGGGTGAGAATTTGTCAAACCAGGGACGGCACCTTGCTCGAATCCCAGCCGGAGCAGTATGTTTGCCGAAAGGGGGTCCAGTTCGCACTTGACTGCAAGTAACCCCTCAATGGCTGCTTGAATCTGTTAAAAAGGAAGACTGCCAGAGTTCACACCCTGGGCATCAAGGCCACCCCTCGTTCCCCCGCCCCTCCCTGTCTGAGGAAGGTTCCCACCTGATGGGCTGTGGCATTTGCCGGGATTGGCCGGCTAGAGACATCGTCCCACGTGAGGAGGAAGTGCCCTGCGCCAGACACGGTCAGCATCTACCAAGTCAAGAATCACCAGATTAAACAACGTGTTCACTGAACCAGAGAGGCGACCTAGGAACACAAGACATACTCCCCCGGTTTGGTGTTTCCTTTTCATTTTAATCTCAATTTTTTTTAACTCACTATCATCTAGAACTATCTGGAGAACACAAGTGTTATCCAGCAATGAAGACATTTCTCAGGATATCCCTATCTCCCTGCTGATGCACGTCCCCCTCCTTCTCTTAAATGTCGCCATCGAAGGGCCCACGTTCGGCCCTTCTGGATGAGTTCCCTCCCGGGGGGAGGGGATGGCCTGGGAGGCAGAAGTAGCCACAAGCAAGTCACACTCTCCGAGAGGCCGATTCAGTCTCTGCTTTGCTTCCCTGCTGGGCACATCGCGCTTGTATAATGAACTCAGACCATCTTACACCTCGTGTTGTTTTCCACTTGGTTCTGTGGTTCTTCGTGTGTTTTACTAGTAGACTGTCAGCTTTAAGAGGCACGTCTATATTGACTCACGCTTGTACACCCAAAAATTGAACCAAAAAAAAAAAAAGTATGCCACACACGACATTGTAAATCAACTATCCTTCAATTAAAAAAAAAGTACACCAAATTTGTTCAACCAAAATATGGGGTACAACCGAGAGAACTAAAGGCCTTGACCTTGGCTGAGAGGACACAGTACATGGGGAAACAGGACTCAGAAAGCTGCAGTCTTGTGGGCGGGCACTCACATGCAAGCTCACACGGGTGTGGGTGCTGGGAAAACCTTATCTCCACTCTGGGGAATACGTTCCCAAAGGCAGATTTACCAGGAACTAAATTCCTGAAACTAAGTCCACGAGTAAGGTCATCTCCACGATAAGACTGCATTTTTTAAAAAGTCATCACTACCCTACTGGAGGGACATCCCATCTCTTTGGCAGCAGTTATCATCACGGCTCAAGCCTCCTGGCCCCGAGCCAGCCATCCCTCCACTAGGCAGGACTATAACTCCTTGCAGAGTTCAGCCCCGGAACCCAACCCCACGGGACAGGGAAGACATGCAGACCTGGATGTCCGGAAGCCTCTGGGCCCGGGCTCGGACCTGGTGCTTCTCCCGGAGGTAGGTGCTGACCGCCTGGGGACTCAGCCAGGTGTTGTGGATCTGGACCCCGATCCTCACGCCCCTGCTGGGAGCTCTCCCTCGGTGCTCCGCTTCCAGGTAGTACCTGGCTCCCCCGGGCAGCTCCAGCTTGGGCGTCTTCTGTTGCCAGATCTCTTCACTGCCACTCTGCTCCCAGGAGTCAAACCAGTCGGCGGTGCCCACCCTGAGGGAGGCCACTTTCACCTGTGCCCCGATAAGCACATCGTGACCGGCTCTGTGGGGCTTCTGGGCCTCTCTCAAACAGCAAGTGTCTGGATCTCGACGGTTACTAACGAGGGATGTGGGGGCGGTCTGCCTCTTCCAACACGTCAGCCCCATCACACTAGGACCTGGGCTGGTGTACGCTTCTCCAGGCCTCCTTCTCGCTCTCTGTCTCAATTAAATAGTATTCAGACGAGGCTGGAGGGACCATGCTTAGGGCAGAAACAGCCAACCTGAAACCCCAGGTTTCCGTGATGCTGTGGCTAAGGTTGTAAGAAGCCCTTTGGGAGACCTATTATGACTTGACCACATCAAAGTCTGTGAGTTTCTCCAGCCAACTAGCAAAGCAAGTTCACAGAAGCATATTTGAGAAAAAAATATGGCGGTCCTTTGTCAACGGCGCTAGTTAGTTGGGACTGTTGGTTAAAACACCTTTTCTTATCCTTCAAGTCTGAACAGAAAACTCCTGCATATAACTGGCTACATTCCTACCTAAAATTAGTGGAAAAGGCACAAGCTTGGGAGTCAGACAAATCTGGGTTTGAGTTCTAAATATGCCCCTTATTATCCCAGTGGCCCTAGATTGGCCACACAATCCTCCGAAGGCTCATTGTCCTTATCTGGAAAAACGGAGATAAACAGACGTAGCTCACAAGATGCTGTGAAGACTCGAGACCAGGCATATAAAAGCTGTGGCATTGTGCCCAGCTTATGGTAAGTGCTCACCAAACGTGCCAACCCATTCAGCCAAGCCCTTTTTCAACAATTAAAATCATGTCAATTATATCTCAATTTTTTAATAAAAAATAAACTCCACCCCCACCCCACCCCCACACCCCAAAAAATCACAAATTAAAATTCCCGGTTGCTTAATGGCATGCTACAACTGTCAAAGAACATGAGAGCTTCTGTTCTGTTTTGTTCTGTTTTTTCAGGGGTAAAGGGCTGGGGACAAGGACAGTGAGAGTGGGGGCAATACCTTGGTCCTCGGGTCCTCCGACCGGCTGAAATACAGGGAAGCCTGGTGGTCGGCCTGGAGCCAGAACGTGTAATTATTTGTCTCTGGGGCCGCAAAGAACCCACGGAGCCGTGCTCTGTAAAACAGAGGAGCAGAGAGAAAGAAGCGAGAGCCACTGAGCCCGGAACCCCCGACCCAGCAAATGGTTGCCCTTGGACTTGGCTTGTCTTCATGGTAACGAGGAGGAAACCCTTGACTCTTGTGTGTTGTGATGGGCCAGAGCCCTCTGGACACAGCTTCTCCTGCGGTGCCTGCCTGACCCTTAGCCTCAGCCCACCTCTCTGCACTGGCACAACTCCCGGGCGGTCCTGGCTTCTTTGGGAAAGTTGTAGCCGCAGCACAGGGTGGCCTGGCGGCTTAGCAGAGATCCCTTGACCAATCTTGTTGTGGCTGATTTGGTGGCTGTTTTAAAATTTCCCCTAGGAGTCTCACTGCTTCCTTATCTGTCTCCTGGTCCCACCTCGGCCAATAAAGACACTGGTGATATGGGCCCCCCTTCTCCTGAAGCATACCTGAAAGGCTGCCCTTCCTGTGACCAAAATCCAGATGGAGAGCTGGCATTAGGGACAATCTGCCATCGGTACCCGGGGGTGGCTTGAGTCAGGTCCACGCCCTCTGCAGCATCTCCAACTTCAAAAAGAAGCCCTCGATTGCCTGTAAGACAATGGCACCTCACTAACACCAGAGGGCGTCTCCCCCCTAAGCGGGGGGTGGGGGGGCGGCTTTACTTGAGATTACAGAGTGGAGATGACCCACAGGTTTTCTAGAAGGTGACACAGCGGAGACCCAGGTAACGTAGCCATGTAAGACGTTCTATAGACAACACAAAAGTTCTGGAAAGTGGAAATTGCTGCTGGGTGTAGGAGTTGGCCTCTTGGAAAGAGAGACAGCCAGCAACAGTAAGGGGGAATATTCTTGGAGAACCAGAGAAGACTGAAGAGCTCTTTTTCTTTTTCTTTTTAATTGAAGTAGGGAACTCTTTAATGGGAGTGTCTGGATACAAGGAGATGTGGAAAAGCAAACGAAGGTTCGTGAAGCCAGGAGTGGACTTCAGTGTCTTTTAACGCCCAGTTCAGGCTGGGAATTCCTTTCCCTAAATCCTCCCCACCCTTTTCCAGGAAATTGGCAATCCTTACGTTTTTCGCGTGTCATGGCCTCAATTTGTGGACACAGAGCAAACTAGGTGGCCCGCTGCTATGACGCCACATTCTAAATGGCACTGTCCTTACTCAGCTGTGCTTTATACCAAACAAAACCTGAGACCAAAAGCGTACGTGCGATCCATACCGGATACTAACTTGGGTGGATGGTAAGAGCTCGGGAGTCACACGTCTGTGGGTTCCAGGTCCAGCTCCGCCACTTACTACCCGGGTAGCTTTGAGCAGATTGCTTCATGTCTTTGGTTTCTTAGGCATCGAAAGGGGGCCAATAGTAAACAGAGATACGGCACTGAGACTAAGGGAGCTTGAGCTACACATCAGTTACATCTCAGTAAATCTGGAGGAGAAATAGAGTCAAGCTGACAACTGGGGAGAAAAAAACTAAGGGAGCTCAAAATATATACACAAAGGGCATGAAATACAATAAAGGACAGCTAGGGTTGTTGTTATTATTTTAAACGACTATTGTTATTCCTCAATAAACCCTAAAAAAGAGGAAACAGATGAGGAATAATCAGGAAAATAAGAGCATATTTAAGCACTGTTTGAGGCTTCTCAGCCTCAGCAGTCCTGACATTTGGGGCCTGGTAACTCCTGTCAGGGCTGCCCTTGCCTCGAGGGATGTTTCGCTGCACCCCCAGCCTCGACCCACTAGAGGGCAGTAGCACCACCACCAAGGATCAAACACTGCCCAGCGTCCCCTGGGGACCGTTGAGGACCACTGCCTTACATAATCGTCTGATCCTCTTCCACAGAAGACATTTCAAAAGTGCTTCATAAAGATAACTGTCAAGAACAGCCACATTCTGGAAACTATCCGACCACTGCCCAAGTAGCTAAAGCAGGAACCACCACCGAGGGTGCAGCCTGTTTCCTGACTCAGGGAATGCGTCTTCTTCATCATTTGCTTTAGTAGCTTTGTTTCCCTGGAGGGGAGCTTTCCCTCAGTAAAAACTGCAACTCGGGGAACTGGAAAGTGCTCGGCCAAGGCTTTGTGTGCGTTTCACACCGGACTGGCCTTTCTTTACAAAGCTTTCTCCCCCGCTGGGCTTTACGAGATAGGACTACAGACAAGCCGCCTGTGGTTCCAGGCTGCCCAAAACGCCAACCTTAACTACGCCTGAGGGCCTGTTCTAACGCCTCCCAGAAAAGTGCCCCCGCAGTGCACTTGCATTTGCAGCCGTGGGTGGAAGCTTTAAATACAGAAGGACAGGTGGGACCTGCCACTTGCCCCATTCCTGCCCACTTCAGGAGTAACCTGGTGGCCACGTCCCTGCTTCTCAGAGTATCAGACAGCTGCCCACAGGGAAGAGGACAACATTTAAATGCACCTGCTGTGCCCCACTCTCCACCTAGTCTATGAGCACAGAAGACACCTTCTGATGCCCCGTCTTCTTAGAAGACAGCAGGGGAGTGGGCAACTAACCCACAGGATGGAGGAGGAGGCTCAGGAGTTTCCACCAGTCGCTATAGCAATGTCTTCTGCTTCCTGGACCATGGTTTCCACTGAACCTCACCGGCCATGCAGCTGGCCAGGGGCTAGGACTGCAGGGTGTTGCCAAGCATCTGAGTAAAGCTAAAAGCTTTTCTGAAATGAAAGCCCCAACCCAGGACCCAGGGCTCACTGAGCAACCAGTCAAACAGCTGAGACCAAATTCAAACACTTTCGTTTCTGCTTCCCAGCCCCTCGTGGTTAAAAATGTCACAGGATGTCGCAGAACAGCTGTGGCGACTTCCTTACCTGCCTGAGGAGCAGAGAGCCGGGCACCTGTTCCCGGAGCCCTGGTGGTGCACTCAATCCTCCTGGGAGACACGTGTCTGACGTCACACGGAATTCCTGAGAAGGATGTCCAAATCAGATACAGATGTCAACATGGGTATCGATGGAGATACTGATGGCGAGGCAGGACCTGAGGACCACCCTGGAGCACACAGGCTCCGGTTCTAAGGCAAAGGGCCAGAAGTGGAGAATAGAGCAGAAGCCGTCATCTCCACAGAAGGAGGCGGGGAAAGGGAATGGGCGGGGCGGTGGGCACAGGGCGCCACAGAGTAACCAGAAGGGAAGCAGCGCGGTGCAACGCCGCTCACTGAAGATGGGCTGCACCGCAGCTGAGTGGGGAGGGCAGTGTGGCGGGAGAGCGTGAGGACATTTTCCTGCATCCTCTGCGTCACCAACCAGAGGAGCATCCCCCCTGGCGGAACAAAAGGATTTGCCCAGGGGGCATTCCAGAACAATCCGCGTAGCAGTGCCCGCCCACTCCGGCTTGTTCCTATGAGGACAATGGGGGAGGGACGGGGGTGGCCTTTCAGTCCGAGGAAACCCTGGTGACCAGGCCGCTCTGCTTTCCCTTCTCTTTTCTCCCAAGAGGGGACACCTGGGGGACTCACCCGTGAATCGTAAGCGGGTTTGCGAGACACCTTATTTCTGTTCTATGTGTGCAGGGCTGCAGGATGCCAACCCCCCTAGTCCATGCTAGCAGGCTGGCATGAGGAGTGAGAAGAGGCAAAGCTGCTCCCCCGTCCCTGCCGCCATAAGAGACATACTCTCCTTACGGCATTTAAATCTATGAACTGTTTTCAGCCGTTTCAACTTAGTCACCTGCGATGGTAACCCGGACAGGATTGTCAAAGAAGTCTCCTGTAATTGTGATGTCTGTTCCTCCTCCAAGGCTCCCAGTTGCTGGAAACACAGATAGGATTTCTGCAACAGAAGGAAAAAAGCAAGCTTCCGAATACAAACCAGCATGGGACCCAGACAATAATGTAACCATAGAAGCTATCAATAATTTATTTCTCACTTTAACTTTCTAAGACCAGCAATAGTTGTAGTTTTTTTCTAGCAACAGTCATTTAAAAATAGGTATCATAAGAAAAGGACTCACATATAACAATTTGTATAATAATATATATTATACAGGAACAGTATTTGAAAGGAAAGAGAAATACAGTCACTCTTGCTATCAGCAAAAATCCCTGCCTGCCGTGATGCTTTCTCAGGAAGTCATCTCCTGCCCTCTAGGACTGTTTACACACGAACATGGGTTTTACCTTATGGAGGATCCAGGCAAGGCTTCGGTTTACCCATAAGAGTCTGCAATTCGCTCTAAGCAAAAGAATGAGTTCCACTGGCACATGCCACGTATCCCCAAGATTTTAACTTTTTCTGATCCTTTCCTGTCCTGTGATCAAACTTGGAGAGTTTGGAGTTTCATTCCCTCCAGGGGAAAGACTAGTCGTGTTCTCTGATAAACTCAAGACGCAAAGAGGCTAATTACGAATGGTTCCCGCTATGAAATAAAGGCAAGGGTCAAAATGCAGCGTTTCCTGCGGTCGGCCACCTGGAGAGGGAGGGGCATTTGCAGCACGACCGAGGACATTTCTTGTACTTTCGGCAAAGGTAGATTTTGCTGCCCCTGGAATCTGCACCGACCTCACAGACACTTTTTCAGTGGTTTGGGGACTGTATTCAACCCTAGAATCTAGCCCTCATCTTTAGTAGCCAGTCTTCTACTACTGAACTGAGCTCACGACTTCATGCAAGTTTCCAGTTTTCAGCTTTCATTTTTTTGGATGAAGATGTACTCAGACAGCAACACAGTAACGTAGCATCGGTATCAGCAAGTCATAAATTATTGAATGAATCCTTGGGGGTGAGGTGTTAAAGTGACTGCAAAGATGTGCTTTTAGGTTTTTCAGTGGCACCTCTTCTCTGGTGTTTTTTAGAACACGGAACAGAACGACTCCCACATCTTCTATTCAGTCAGTCCACGTCCCCGGACTTTGTATAAAAGACTATGATCAAGTCTCTTTTCATACAGCAGCCAAAGTCAACACTCAGCAAGCACCCTATCCCCGTACGAAACCAATGGGCCGTCCGTGCCTGCAGGGACGGTGTCAGGTATTGCCGGTTACAGAGAAACGGCCGGAAGGAAGGGAAGGCGGGTCCCACATCCAGGATTGGGTGAGAGAAGCAGGGAGAAGCCCACGGCCCAGGGAGACGGTCGGTACCTGAGTACGTCTGGTAAAGGAAAAGGTCCTGCTTGGCGCTGACCAGCCACGCATTCTTGTGCACCGTGGACCTTCAAAAAGACAACATTGTGTTTTGGATGAAACTGCCTCTGGGTTTGCAGTTTTTAAAGTGACTGCCTGAAAGGAAGGTGACTAGCTTTTAGTGATCTTTAACCTGTTTAGATATCAGCTCCCTTTGATGGCTAGAGAATGAGACTCACAGGGCAAAGTTTCTTTTCTGATCTAGAAAATTATTATTTGGGAAGAATCATTTCCACTTAACAGACAAGCATCCAGTGGAATGATGGGTGTGAAAGGGCCTGGGCTAGAGCCGGCCTCTGGGAGATACCCACTACATACTAGTTTTATTCCTCCCCAAAGGGCAGACAGAGACAGAGGGAGACAGAATCTCCGCACTTTGCGCTGTGCGGCTGTAGGTGATAGGTTGCTATCTTGGGAATGAAATTACAGTCAGCTATATGACTGAAGTATTGTGCTGAACACCAGACATTGACACAGCACTGTAAACTGACTGTACTTCAATAAAAATGTATTTTTAAAAAAACAAAAAAAAATCAGCTGGACAAAGCACTTTTCAGGAAAACACCTGACAAAGCACGCAGTGTCAGAAAGGCGTGTGGAAATCTAGCATCCCAATTTCTCTCTCCAAAACTCTATGAAAGTTGGACTCTTTCCATCTTGAGGAAGGCATTTTCTGCACAATGCATTATGGAGCTACGTCCTGTTTGAAATGCCTACTATTATAAGATTACTTAAGAGGTGATTCCACCAAATTCTGTGCCATTATCACCCTGAAACATTTACCTTGCTTCACAGTGAGTGAAACTAGAGAGATGTGACCATTAAATGCAATGCACAATCCAGGTTAGATTCTGGGTCTGGGGGGAAATAACTTTATAAAGGACATTATTGGGACAATTAGTGAAATATGAATGTGGGACCTAGATTAGAATGTAGCATTGGATCAACGTGAAATTTCCTAATTTTGATCACTGTATTATTGTTGTATAAGAAAAAAGGAAAAAACCATGCGTGCATAGGACACAGTTATATTCACCCAAGTAAAAGAAATCAAGTGGGAACATGGGGTTTCATTATACATTTCATATACGGGTTATACATCTGAAACTTTCCACTATAAAAGGTTAAAGCAAGACAAGAGAGTAGATAATATAAGATGAAGATAAACGAATATATGTATGTGTGTGCATGACTGGGACATTGTGCTGCACACCAGAAATTGACACGTTGTAACTGACTGTACTTCGATAAAAAATAAATTAATAAGATAGATTTTCTTACTCCCAGTTACTTACTTTCCTCTGTTAAATACTGAGAAACTAACATTCTGGGAGCCTGTGACAAAAAGAAACAGCCATTAATACGGGAACCTCCATGAACCACCAGGACCAGGCCACTGCTACCAGAAGCTCAAGGACTCCAGCTGTCACCAAGTCACCACCCACACCTTCAGTGCTTTGACAGTGCCCGAAATAAACACCTCCCTGACGTGCGCCATCAGTGATGCTGATTTCCAGCCACAAAAGGTTAAAGGTAGTGACTCGTAGCAGGTAAGTGCAGGCCTGCAGTGAGACCGGGACTGATAAACCCTGCTCCACCAGCTTCAATTTCCTCCCCATCAAGCAGAAATCATTCCACCAGCCTCCCAGGTGTATAGGTGAGTATTAAATCAGTGTATATTTAAGCTGCTTTTTATAGTGTGTTTCAGGGAGTTCTCAACAAATGGTAGTTATTACTATCATCCTCATGAGAACCAGTTTTTGAAATACTATTTTTCCGGACACAGAGAAAAAGATGGATAAGACGTTAAGATTCTGTTACATCTCAAACAGACCGATGTAGTTGCCTTCCACACGGCACTGCAGAGTCCCAAGACCATGGTCTTCCTGAATAGGATAACTAGAGAAAGAACAGAAAAAAACTGAAGTAAGAATTATCTGACAGCTCAGTTCAGAAGTTCTGGTTCTTTAGCCAGGAGAGTAAAAACTAAAATAAAATAAAATAAAATAAAACGAGACAAAACTAAACTCTAACTGGAGTTACCATGAATATGTACGCTACCAGTGTGAGAGACAAAATTGAACTTACTCCTAACCTCCATTTGGTTCTTTCTTTCCAAAATCTATTTTATGACAAGGACCACAAAATCCTCATTCAAAAAAAAAATCCTTATCAAATGTGAACCCAAAACAGAACAGTTCTGAGCAAACAAATGCAAGACACCAGGAAGAAGCCACATTATATAATTTGACTCAACTAAACACTAGTCCTAAAACGCTAAGCCATACAGTGCGGACGATTAATCCACTCAGTCCAGAGTGGAGTAAAAAATCAAGCAAAACGTTGGTAATCTGAGCCCTAAGCATGTAGACACTCATTTTTTTTTAATTTTCCCTGTAATAAATAATTGAATATTGAAACTTTGGTTGTTTTGTCTTTGGCTGGTCGTTGTAGTATCGTAGTTAGGAGAATGAACTTGGGAGGCTGGTCGATCGGCCCCTCTGCCACTTGCTCTTTGGGAGATGTTGGGCAAGTTACTTCACCTCAGTCTCCTCATCTGTAAAGTGGGACTAATCGTCATGTGTAGGCAGGAGGTTATTGGCTGCCCTTAACTGTAAAAGCACAGGAGTAGGGCTTGGACTACAGGAAGCATGAGTAAGTATTGGCTATTTGTTTGCAAGAAAGCTCTCAGAATCCACTTCAAGTTGCATTCTTACTCAATCACTGTGTCTTTTCCAGGAAGTTTAAAGATAAGGCATCCAACAGTTATGGGTGATTTATATTTAAAATGTGTGTGTGTGTGTATCTGTGTGTGTGTAATACCCACATGGAAAGGCCTAAAAGCAGGTGTGTTGGCAAGAAAGACACTCACCAGCGTCCTGTCTTCCTGTTTACGAGAGAGCAAGGAGTGACCCACTGGTCTCCGTGAGCTTCCAAAATCAGTGGGCTGGATCCAAAACGCAAACAACAGACACAAGACAAGAGTGAATGCTCCCAGCAAACATTCTTGGCAAAACTCAGAGGAAACATGGCTGTGAACAAGCATCTCTGGATGTACAAGGCATCGGTACTGGGGGCTGGGGACTGCCCTGTAAGGAGATGCTAAATCAGACCCTCGGCCTGAGAGCGGGTGCACCAGCCTCTTCTGTGGCCCACGCGGTCACACTGCACAGGGAGCACTTCCCCTTTCCCAGAAAATCCTTATCATCTCCACCCTGGCTATCCTGGGGCCACACAGAGCCACTGAGGAGTTCATGTCTTTGCTCCTCCCCTTGCCAAGGCTGCACCCCAGACCAAAGCTGCGAGGGGACCAAGTAGTGAATGTGGTATCTTGCCAAGGATGGACTCGGGGGTTCTAGTCTCCCCAGGAAGAGTAATTTCCATTCAAGACGAGTTGGCCATTATTTAATGCCAGAAATGTGGACCCTGTAAGTAGTCAAATCTTGTTCCCTTCATCTACGGCAGAATCAAAGAGATGGGGCAGAACACGAGGAGACCCCCATCCTGTCCAAGGGGTGAAGGAACAATAAGACGCAGTGTGTAGATTCTCTCAGCAGAGCACATAGTGACATTGTGTTCCTTCTACCTTATAAATCCTCACTATAACTGCTTCATTTGTTGAATAACCAGTTTTTTAGAGCTTTCCACCAACACCCCGACTTCAACACGTTCCATCCTGCTCTCCCCTTTCCCCAGCATGCATGATTTCACAGGACCGCTGTCCTCTCTAAAAGTCTCCAATGAAAATAGTCCTGTGGGCATCCTGATCATTCTCACGGCCTTCCGGACCTCCTCCATACCTTCCTCTGAACATACTAACAGAATTTCTAAATGCACAAACGGATAACCAACAAGGAAGCTCTAACAGTCTTTCGAGTTCACACCTTGTTATAAAGAATTTATTTCAGCCTGAGAAACAAGAAGGAGGAGGGTGAGACTTGAGAAAGTAAAATCCACAGATGCAAATACAGTGCAGCGCACACTGAGCCCAGAGTGACTAGTTGTCAGTAAGTAAATGGACCAACTTAATCGACCGGTCACAGTTACACTAGCAAAGTTTGCAGAAGCCCAGCTCACCAGGGACCATAAACTGCAAAGAGGAAAATAGCCATTCTGTGCCAACTGCTTCCAATTTATCGCTACCGGGGAGCCTCTGGGAGCAATCCAGCATCTCTAAAACCAGCGGCACGCAGAAACAGTCACACACTCACCTGTCAATGTACTCAGCGTCCAAATCCAAGGTTTCCGAGCTTCCAGAGATAATCCAGCCATACACCTGTATCAGCTTTCCTGTTTGAAAAAGGATTTCTTCTAATGAATCGACTTAGCTCAAACTCTAAATATATAACACAAACTCTCTTTCTTTCTTAGTTACATCTACTCAAAATTGCCAAGATGGTCATGACTCAGAATATTAACAATTTTATAAACTGTAGAACAGGAAAGGATGACCCAGGAATCTCTAGGACATTGCAAAGAGGCTAAAATAATCAATCGGTGCCCAGTCGTAGCTTACTCGTGTATGTATGGAGCCCAGAAGAAACACCAGGTCCTCCTCTGAATCCCATGAACAGAGGGAGGGAGTGGAACACACAGCCCTGTTCCACTCTCTTGGCTGCATGTAGACCATCCACATAAATTAAGAGTAATGCTCCTTGGGGGTGCTCTATGCTTCATGAGACCTCCCTCTGATAAGAGGAGACTCATATCACACCATCAGGACTGGTATTTGGAGACACTAAACTTTTTCCCATATCTCAAGAGTACGAACGAGGAGTGTCCTGGATGAACCAGTGGACAGGAAGTCAGAAAGAAGGGTCTGAGAACGCAGCAGAGTTGTGGCTTGAAGGACGGGCCACGCACACATCATTTAGCCAACAAACATGCTCACGTTTAAAGACAGGGCAAAACAGGGGCCCCTAGACAGTGAGTGTCTGCCTTGCCCACAGCTAAGCGGCTGACTTCTACCGCTGGGGCTCCTCTGTGCGACTGGCAGGGACTCGCACAGGGCAGCAAGGATCTCCTTGAGACTCGCCTCTTTGGGTTTATAAGAAAGGGGGTGCAGCATCAGTGGTCCCCTTCCACCCAGGTGCATTCGCAGGACTGCCCCCACCTTCTCTGCTCAGCAGCCCCTTCTCAGAAAGAGTTCGGGCCCCAGACCAGATGCTCCAGGGGCTGGATATCCCCAGAGCCAGAAAAACACCTAAATGCCGTCCTGGAGAGGTGCATGAGACAAGGTTTTAGGCAAACACACCGGAGCAAGGTGATCCAGCTCAAGTCCAGCCCGCAGCCTGGAAGTGAGAGCCTTCCAAACAATCACAGGGCTGAACGGCCCGGGCTGTCGTCCTCCAGCATCACAGACAACACTGAGGGCTGAGAGAGCTGTGGGTTAACGAGGCAGAGCCCCGGAAACGGAGGAGAAGGGTGTACCCGTGGGGTCATCAGGTCCTTGAATCCAGAGACGACACCTGAGGCCACGAAACAACGTGACCGAGCAGCAATGCTTCCCTACACAGCATGCCTGTATTTTGTTAATATGAAGAAACTTTTATCTCCAGTAATTGGATGACTGGCCCTAAAACACTGGGAACCTTCTAGGAAGTGTGAGGACACTTGAAAATTTGCAATAAGCTTCAGCAAAGAAATTTGTATTTTTTATTCCCATCTTAATAGGAGATTTCTTACCTGGAACTCCACTTGGTGGATGAACTTGGTAAACAATGGGTGTCTGTGCCCTGGAAAACTGTTTAGAAAACAAGTTATCACAGTGAGCACTTCATTGAAACATCGCAGTCACATGCGCAAGAAACACAAGTCATTTCTCACAGACCATTCGTCTAAGGCAGCGAATGGTTACGTTTCCTCAAATCACCTTCCATCTTTTTCTGTTCTGAGATGACAGATATTATTATTTATCTCCCCTAGATGAGGTAAAGAGAATCTGATCAAGGTCATGTATCTCCCCTGTGCCACATCACCCACACCTGGGCAAGTCTGTTTCTACTTGCCCACCTGCCACACCAGGAACACGTTCTACCAAAGGAAAGGTAGGCAGGCAGGCCATGCTTTAAAACATCAATTTGAATTCCATTATTGCCACTTAAAATCTTGGAATCTTCAAGGTTTTTTTTTAACTTTTCTAGACATTAATGTGCTTATTTAAATGGAAAAGATTGCAACTTAAATTATTATCTGCCAGCACCTTGGTAGGGATTAGCAAGCTACAAAAAGTTGGAAGCTGGAGAGACACATACAGTAGGTTGGTTTGGGAAGAGGGAAGGTACCTATTGGGAGGAAATTGATTCAAATGATGCAAGGAATGAGAAGCAACATTACTCTCCAAGGAGAAAACCGACTATTGATGGGAGAGGCAGGAGCCTGGGGGAGCCTGGTCCTGGTACCCCGAGTCATCTTATGATGCCCTGACCCCCTGCAGCACATCCTCTGCCAACCACAAGCTCCAGGGAGGCAGGGACCATGCCTGGCTGTATTGTTAGGGGACCCCTGTGCACCATGCTGTTTTGGGTTTTGCTGCGCCTTTCACCCCAGATATTAGTTTTCCTGCTTATTAAAATATCGGGAAAGAGAGAGAGGGGAAAGGTGAGAAACCCATCCTAAAAGTTGCTCATTAAAGAAAGGAAGTCCTTCAGTGGTAGGACTGGCTTGATGAGTTGATGAAAAATCACCAGGAGATACAGCTAATGAGAGGCAGTCCGAGCTAAAGGAAACACAGTGACTCTGTTTGGGGGCTGGGACCAGGGGAACTGTGGGTATAAAAAATTAATTCCACCTCGCCAGTCCACTGCAAAGAGCCTGCTGCAGGCACTGACACGTCTGAACAACTCACAGACGATTTATCAAGCAGCTGGTGGCTGTGGCTTTCTCATTCAGAGCCCCTGCTTCTCCGCTCCCCCACCTTGCTGCTACCCACCCCACTGGGGCTCAGGGGGCAGCATGCGGGAAGCTGGATTTGGTAGCTCATTAAGTTTTCACTTTGTCATGTCTCTAGCTCAGTGGGTGACCAGAGGCCTGTTTCTCTTAGAAAAGTCCCATTTTATGTCATGTCAGCTCAGAGAGCATCACAAGTGAAGCCTCTTTTTGAGGTGTCTCTCCGAGGCTGCCCTGCCGCTCTCTAGGGACCAGAGAGGGTGGGGTAAAGGAGTGGCTTTATTCCACTCCTCCTAGCCCCTCAACTTTTGGTGGAAGGCTCACAGCTAGAGCAGTGGATCTTATATTCCAGGTTGGAAATTGGGAGGTGCATTCCCTTGTCTGGCGTGGACTTGCTTGGTCTAACATCTGGTAAGTGGGGCCATAACCACTGTTGTACTTTATGGAGCTCCTATGATCAAGTTCCAGTGGCAGTGACAAGGGTCTGAAGGATGTCGCAGTGGCAAAGGGAGGTCTGGGTGCAGAAGTGGTGGGAGGTGGGAGTGGGCGCTTGGCAGACGTGTGGGACTCGCATTAATCGTTATCCTCTGGTGAGATCAGAGCCAGCTCCCAACCCGGGGAGTCACGGCACTCGTCTGTTGACCCCCTGCACGTGCATATTTTCTGTGACCTCTTTTCTCACCCTTTCCTTCAGAAAGACAGGAAACTCGCCTTGGCGACAGACTGTACGGCCATGTGGATCAATACTTAAAATACTTGCCAAGCTGCCCTCAGCTCTGTTAAAATGTCTGTTAGTTCTCCATGTCTGGTTAGGGCTGTTGATTAACAGGGAGTTATTCTTTAGCAACCACTCCTGGGGTGATGAAAGCAGACCAGGCAAAGCACATTGCTGTCTTTGTGTTGCAGGTAGGAGGGACTGTAGGTCTGGGGTCCTCAGGCGGCCAGAGGAGGATGGGGTGAGGGTGGCAGCGAGGGGAGACTAGGTCTCTCCCTGGGCGGGTCATTAGCACATGGATCAAACCTTGGCCAGGCCCATCCATCCCTATGATTCTCCGCCTCCTCACGCTGGCCCTGACTGTGAAGTGCTCTAATCTGGGACCCAGCCAGAGGCCTATAGGTGAGGTGGAATTCCTGGAATTGTCTCCAGCTTCCCGCACGCTGCCCCCTGAGCCCCAGTGGGGTGGGCAGCAGCAAGGTGGGGGAGCAGAGAAGCAGGGGCTCCGAATCAGAAAGCCACAGCCACCAGCTGCTTGGTAAACTGTCTGCGAGTTGTTCAGACGTGTCAGTGCAGCAGGCTCTTTGCAGTGGACTGGCGTGGTGGAATTAATTTTTTATATACACAGTTCCCCTGGTCCCAGCCCCCAAACAGAGTCACCCTGTTTCCTTTAGCACGGTGATTATGGGACAGGCCCGACCATCTCCCTTCTGTTCTATTCACTGAGACAGCATGGAGGTAGGTGGTGGTCTGGAGGTAGGTGGTGGTGTGGGTCTGAATGAGAAAGGGTGATTTTTTTTTTCTGCAGCCTGTGTGCAGAAGCAAAATTCTGGAGAACACCATCATCCTGGCATGACAAACAAGTCATTCAAGGTGAATTGATGGCAAATTCCAGTATCAAAAGATGAATTGTGGACTGTAGGACAGATAAATTTAGAAGATGAAGTCTTGTTCTCAAGGAGCGTTCATTAGTGTCTCTGTTGTGCTCTTGGGAGGCTCCCTATGGGCAGTGCAACCACGGCAAAGAACCCTGCCAAACGTCTGCCTTTCACGGAACATCTAGAACCTACCTGTTCAGAGATCATTTTAGTGGAAAACCAATCTGAAATGGACAGAATACCGAAGCAACATAAAATTAAGCCCCAACATAAAATGAGTGCGGACGGAAGTTCTAAAAGAAGTCAGGCATTGGCTCAGAAATTCTCGGCTTGCTTTTTGCTCTCTCTGAGCTCAAAGGAGAATCCCAGCAGTAAGTGCCCTTTCCATGTAGGGTTGGAAGGAGAAGCAGAAATCAACTGTGAAGCAGGGAAGAGGGTGGAACTTGGGTCCCTGAGTCCCTTCACCATCCTGATACTTTAGATCATCTCAGCTGGAAAAAGGAACAATGATGCACAGTCATCTTTGGGTTCCTCTGTGGGCGTCAGCTGAAGTGAGGATTTAGATGCAGGTTCCAATCTCGGTTCTGCCATTTATGATCTGGGTGATGTGGGCAAATTATTTATACCCCTGAGTCCTAGGTTGCTCCTCAGTCAAAGTAGGATAATGAAAAGCTACCCTATAAAATGGTTGTGAGTGGTGCTTTAACGTGCACAGAGCACTCAGCTGCAGCCTGACACAGCCGTGCTCAATATTGCTCTTTAACAGAATCTCAGAAACACCGTAACCCTCATCCGCCTGGCCTCTTACCCTGGCAGACAGACCCCCAGCTGCTTTATGAACTTGCTGGTCGACAGCACAAGCATGTCCTCAGACCAGGCAAGCACACCCGCCTCCATCCTCAGAACCCACCTTGAACGTGCCGCTGTCTTGTGGTCCTGGCCTTGGGCTGCCTACCACCTGTGCCCCCGAGCGCACTTCCAGGTAGTACAGGCCCTCGTGTGCTTCGGACAGCAGAGGTCTGTGGGCAGAATGTGGAAATCCTTGAGAATCAGAAACCGTGAACTGTCCGAGCTGGCCGCCCGACTGGACCTCCCTGCACCTGTGGAACAGAGCTAACGAACCCAGGACTCCTGTATCTCACTTTTCACCCCCTCCACCCACTCAGCGACTAGACTTTAAAGATTGGATTCTGCAGCAAAAGAAGTTATGAATTTTTATATTGAAAGTACCTAATTTTTAAAAAATCTGTCCCACTTCTCAGATTCATAGGTTTAGGACTTTTAAGAGACAGAAGGGACATGGATAGATAATCTGCTCTAGTTTCCATTTTTAAAAAATTACAGTTCCATGGAGATTAAGACACTTAGGTACGCAAACACCACAGGTTAAGGACAAAGTAGAGCTTGGATCCTAGGCTCTTTCTGATAAAAGGCATTGACTTTATATGCTGCCAAAAATTCTTGACTTGATAATTATACAAGCAGCCCATAAACACTTCACATGTCCATCAAGAGAGTCCTCGACCTTCCCTTTCCATGCGTTTCACAGTGATTTCTTCTCCTCTTGAGGCTCCTGTTCACTCTGATTTTTGTGAGAGGGAGAATATGATGAAAAGGGGTTAGATTTTAGAAGTGCCTCCTGTCCAAACCTTCTCCTAAAATCTTTAGCACGACCTTAAATATTTAAATCTGCCCTGCCCAATGCGTTAGTCATGAGCCATATGTGGTTACTGAGCACCTGAAATATAGCTAGTTCCAAGTAAGATACGCTGTAAGTGTAAAATACACACTGGATTCTGAAGACTTTTTATGCAATAAAGGATATGTGGAGCCAAACAAAATGTATTATTAAAATTAATTTCACCTCTTTTTTTGATTTTTTTACTGTGACTACTGGAATTTTTTAAATCATATTTGTGGTTCGCATTGTATTTTGGTTGGGCAGTGCTGATCTGGATGCTACAATGCCTGCTTTGGAGAAAGCAGATAAGGCTTTTTACGAAAATGAGTATGACAGTGTTTCACTGATGATAAAATGTACATTTTCCCACATTTGAGTGTTAATTGTATTTGATACTCATTTTCCAAGCAATGAGTACATTTAAGAGGGTAATATTTCTTTTTTTCTAAAAAGATGATATAAAATCAATGGTGCATCTTAAAATCATTAGTATGTTGGGATTGCAGAGACAGAACATATAAGTCTTCAGAGCTTTAACTTATTGCAGGAACTCTGTGCCCAAATATACCATAAAACCTAAGGAAAACGTCTCCACCAATAGCAGGGTTAAAAGGAACTTTGGTTCATAGACATTTGCTGGACATCTTCTACTCGCAAGATATGGTGTTAATCACTTTAAGGACCACAAGGGTGGGTTAACCACATCCTAAGTCCTCAGTGCACTTAAGTCTGTAAGGATGAGTCTGAAAAGTGGGCAGCCCACATGATGTCAGGAGAAGCACAGGGTGGAGGAGACAGGGCCACTGAGACTGTGCATAACACACCTTCGTGTAAATTACAAAAAGGTCCTCCCTTCAGGAAGATGAACTGCATCAGAAAAGTGTATGTGGTGTGTATGTATGTGTGGGTGTGTACACACACACACAAACACACACGTCACGTGGATGAATTACTAAAAGCTGCTCCTTCCTCAAGGCCTGCATTTCAGTTCCTATTTGTTCCCCTTTCAAAGAAGGGAAAGATTACACTCAGTTGGATGTTGAGGGAAGAGGTGGCATTGGCACAGGATTGGTTCAACAGGCAGAGATGGAAGAGAGGGAGATTTCCTGAAGGAGGGAACAGAAAACAAAACGGAATGACACTGTTCTTACTCTTAACCAGCGATCCACTTTCAGGCAGCATCTCTAAGATACAAAGAATGAACTAGTCTAAACTTTGTGAGCCAACAGAAGCTCAAGAGGGATGATAGCGTATCTGAAATTCCACAAAAATCATATCAAACTCAGCAGACAAACTGAGGACGAAGGCAGATTTCCTTTCTAACTGGTTTTTAGTTTATGGACAATCATTGCAAGTAAGCCTTTCCCAAAAGAATAGATGGCAAAATGGAAGCATTTGCTGAACTCTCAGTAGCAATAGAGATCCTTGCAAAAACAAACAAACAACAAACAAACAAACAAAATCTGGAAGCCCCTCCTTACAAATACCTCAAAATTCTCAGACGTCTTCCCCATATCCCCATCCCCCTTGAAGCCCTACACTGCTCATTGCAGTCACAGGGGCAGTTGCTCTAATTTGCCCCCCAAAGCTACTGAGGTAAGAAAAGCTCTCCTCCTGGCCATCTTCTCATCCCCGGGCAGGTGTACCTGGTCCTGCACATCACTGCCGGCAAAGCCAGGAAGACGGGAGCGAGGTCACAGGGGACGCTGGGCAGTGCAGGCGCAGCCACGTTCACCAGGTGGATCTCCAGCTGAGAGCCATTGGCAGGATAAAGGAGACTAGCCTCGAAATCTAAGCACAAGAGAAAGGAGAATCTCAGGCTGGGGAGACGTGTACTCTACACGGGTAATACAAAAATATGCCACGAGGGGGCCATGGGAGGCATGGAGTGGCTCTAAGGATTAAATTAATACCCTTCATTTCCAAAGGCAGTTATGTGCACTATATGAATGAGTGTTCTCATTTATGAGTTTATTAAAAGAAAGTCTCTTTTCAGGTCCATCCGTCTAAACCCAGGAAAGAATTTTCCAACCCTCAAAGTTACTCCTTCCTGTGGTAGAGAGGGGTACACTGAACCATGGCTGAGAAGCTCCCACGTGTACGATTATTGACAAGGAAGAAACCAAGGTTCTGCAGGTCACATTGCCAAATTCTCTGCTGTCATCTCATTAGGGCCCCTGGAGTCCCCTCTCCTACCAGCTGGGGATGAGGATGTGGACACAGACTCATAACGGTGTGCTCTGACATGAGCAGGTGGACGTCTGGAAATACAGAAGCAGGTCCTTCAGGACCTCTTTTACATCTGTCCTTAGACAAGGAAGGCAACCAAAGACTTATATCCTTTAGAATTCTTTGGAGCAACAAATAAGAAATTGGCATTCGCAAAGACCCAAACCTACCATCGAAAATGACTGTGAGCCAAGTCCCGCCTGCGAGGCTGCCTTCTTTAGGTTCAACATGGATGCTCAGAGAAGACACTGTAAGCAAGTAAGAGAAACACTGGCTTCAATATACAGATTCAATCCACCAGCTTCCCCAGTGTCATGAAGCAAATTATCATTCCTCAGAATCCCCGGGAAGGCTTGATACACGCTATATGAATGAGTGTTCTCATTTATGAGTTAGTTAAAAGAACAGATCGCTGGCCCCACCCCCAGAGTTTCTGATTCAGTAGGTCCGTGATGGGGCCCCAGAATTTACAGTTCTGACCAGGTGCTGCTGGTGGGACTGGTCTGGGGACCACAGCTTCAAAACGCACACTTTCAGGAAAGTTTTGACTGATCTTCTCATCTTAAATATCCAACAACCCTGTGTTCTGGGACAGTCCTGAATCTCTGCTTCCTTTGGAAAAAGTCTCAAGGATACACTTGGTTCCTAACTGAACCCATGCCTTCTCTCCTTCCTACTCTATTTTTTAATGGTACATTTATTTTATTTTATTTTTAATTTATCGTAGTATAGTCAGTTTACAATGTTGTGTCAATTTCTGGTGTACAGCATAATGCTTCAGTCATACATACACATACATAGATTCCTTTCCCTACTCTTTTTCATTATAGGTTAGTACAAGGTATTGAGTATAGTCCCCTGGGCTGTGCGGAAGAAACTTGTTGTTTCTTTCACATAGTAGTTACAATCTGCAAATCTCGATCTCCTTCCTACTCTTTATAATCAGGTGGTCATATTCAATTGTCACCACTTATTTCTTGTATTTCTACTTCCCAGAGAAGAGAATAAACTTCTAGAAGCCATCCCTATTTCAATCCACCTGCTCACGGCACCATTTTCTAGTTTCCCCCTTTTGAATACTTGACTCCCCAAAAAGATACAGAATTTTCTAGATTTTTGCCTTGCCTGCTTAGAGAGGAGCTGAAGCATGACTCAGTGCTGGAATTTTTTTTTTAACCCACCATAGACTTCACATGCTAGGCTAGATTGGGTTCTCCCATAGAGGCCATGGGCTGAGCATGACCATATTAAAGCCTCATCTTCAAAGATTCTCCTGGACATGCCTTGGCAGAAGTGAAGCCAATTCAAGGACACCACCACAAATCAGTCAGCTCCTCAGGGAGGTCACAGAGAGGAAAAGTGTTATATCTACAGAATACTTTTCTGTTTCTACATCAGAAAAGTTACAGGATAATTCAGGCCACGTTAACTCTGGTTAGCCCAGGGCTTCCATGTACCTTTGTGCAGGTGGCACACTGCACAACCAAGGATGGTGGAGAATCATTTACATCAACACAGTCATTCATGGCAGCCCTGGCCCAACCAGCCCATGCTTACCCTGTCAAAGATGTATTAGATTCTTCTAACTAAAGAAGGCCAAAAACAAATGCCATAAAAAAGATACAGAGGATAACTCAAATTCACTGAAAAAAATTAGAGACACGATATGAGAAAAGGAAATTTTTAACACAAGCAGTCATTAATCTCTAAGATGAGATAAGCTACTTCCTTTGGGAAGATAACATAATAAAATCTAAAAAGAATTATATCATATGGCTCAAAAAGGAATTATAAAAGGAAGGTTGTAAGTTATTATTAAAAGCTCTAGACTATAACAGTAACTTCCACTGGCTGCTATAAAATAAAATGTATTTTTATAACTATTTAATATATAACCTCAACTACTAAACAGGAAAAAAAAACTTATTAAGCAGAGAAAATTTAAACCCAGAGCAGACATTTCAACACTTCCTCCCAAAATAATATTTCAGTATTGGTAAACTAGTTCTCAAGGTAATCTGCTGTGTTCCCTCTAAAATCCCTTCAAAACACATCCAACTCACCTGCCAGGAGGAGTACTTCAATACTTGTTAGAGGCACCAGCCACCCAGTCATCTTGTCTACTTCAATCAGTCCTCTCCAAATTTCTCGGACATGAAACACATTTTCAGTTTTGATTGGAGCAGCCTAGCTTTTGTTCTTTATGAAAAACAAAATGAAAAATTACTATCATTTTTTGCTTATGTACAATTGCTTTGCTGTGTTAAAACTTGGGAAATTAAAGAAATTATATCAATATGACCCTAGAGGGACCCACCACCTTCCCAAGCTCCAGAGAAAAGGGTAATCTAAGAATTTTATATAAAATCATCGTTCTTCCACCCCCTCCCCTGTCCCGCTCACTTACTTTATGCACGTTTAAGCTGGGTAAGTAACAATAACCTTTCATTAATGCATGAAACAAACGCTTAAATTTTAAAAATAAATAAATTCCAGGTATCAAAATACCAGTTAATACTGGTTACCGAGGTGAGAGGGTGGTTTTGTTTTGCTTTCCAGAAGTCTCAGTCCTCCAGGAAACAATCAACACAAAAAGAGTAATGAACTTAACAAAGCAAATGTTAAGCATGGTAAAAGGTTGGAAAAAACAGTGGTAATGAGAATTTGGGCAAAATTATTCAACACCCACAGCAGAGGAGACAGGGAGGGAAGAAACAGAGGAAGAAAAAGCTGGACCCTCCTAACTGGACCCCACGACCCCAGGTCCCTTTACCTAATCCACAATGCCCAGACCATCCTCCTTAAATACTGCTTTCATTCTGCAATTCTCCTGCTTAAAGCTTTCAATTCAAAACAAAACTTCTACCACTTAAAAAATGATAAGAACACCTGTTAGGACTTTTATCCATTTTGACCGAGATGATACACACATCAAGAAATTAACACAGAGCTGAATACAAAGGAGATACCCAAACATGTTAGTTTTCTTTTCGCGGGCTCTCTACTTCCAATGGAAAGCCCTCCCCTGACTCTGCAGTCTTGCTGAGATCTGCCCCCTAACCTCTCCAACTTCCCCGCCCCGCGTTGCTCTCCAAGATGACCCCTGCACCGCGGTGAGGCTGTGCTCTCGCGTGGTCTCCCAGGCAGGCTTCCCACAGTCAGCTTCTGCCTTGGATCCTGCTGGTCCCTTTCTGGATGCCCCAGACTCTCTTGCGCCCTAGCGAGATCCTGGTCTCCTTCAGGGCCCGGCTCAGGAGCTGCCTCCTCCGTGGAACCTGCCCCCGTGTTGGTTCACAAATTAACTGGCCCTCGATACTCGTTGGGCAAGGAGAGACCAGACAGCGAGGCAGACACTCCAGACTGGCAGGTGGCAGGTTTTGTAACCAAGGGAACTTACGTCTGAGGCTTGTCTGGAGCGGCTGCAGGATGAGTAGATCTCCCCACCTGCCTGCCAGAATCTTGAAAGTTTATACGGAGACCTTACCGGGTTCAGTCATGTATTCAGTCCCCATGGTCTCAACACCATGGTGCTCTCTCAAAACTGCGTCCTTGAAAATGGCTCTGGCTGTGGGAACGGTGGGCAGGGTGTACATTTCAAGGATGAGGGGGGTGAGGAACCTCTGACTCCTGGGGTCCAGCTCACAGGTCAACCGGCGGTCACATCCCCTCCCTGACCTCCCCACAACCACTCAGTCATGCTCTCACTGCCCGTTATGCCCTGAACCTCTAGCTTGTGCCTTGTGCAGCCTGGACTGGACAGAGCAGTGCTGTGTGTGCCTGTTCTGCGAGACTGTCCATCCCACCAAGAGGTCCAGGGACCAGTCTGCTGTTTCTCCAACCCTCTCAGTTCCGGGGCCCCACACAGGACTCTGATTGAATACAGAGTTAAGTAATCTAAGCCTGAGTTTAGCTAACCTAAAAGAGTAAGTGGGATGGACAGGATTCACGGAAGCCTGGCTGGAAAGCCACTCTCCTTGGATAACGCCCTGATGCCTGCTCTGGAGTGGCTGCTGACCTGCCATCCAGCTCCCCTAAGTCAGAGGGCACAGAAAAAACCTCGCAAAGGTACTCGCTCTGAAATTTTTCAAAAGTCAAAAAAAAAAAAAAGTACGGAATTAAATACATATAGACATTCCTGAAGATTCATTTAATTTGTATTTTTAAGAAAACACTGAGACTAGCAAAAATAGCTAAACCATTTCAGAAAAATAAAAGCCACCATAAACGCCCAGGAAAAAAAATTATCTGCAAAACACTTAGAATAAACGTATCTTATGGGTGTGTCCTGGTGAAGACAGTACAATGTATAAAATCCTCTCTAGTCGATTCAACTCCACAAACATTTATGCTATGCCTAATATGTGCTGGGCGGGCGCTGTGCGAGGAGCTGGGAAAACAGAGACACATGATCTGTGTACCTGCCCTCAGGACCCTAGGGGAAGGGGTAGGGATGAAGGCCACTTGCTTTTACAGGAGCAGTGCTACAGTTTTCAAGTAGACTCAGGTGTGCCTTTAACCTGCAAAACTCCCCGCATTTTTATACCTATTTGGGAGAGAACTCACTTCTAACACATGCCATTTTCAGAAATACACCTCCTGCCCAGAGCAAGGTACCCAGCAGTGTTTGCTGCTTGGTCCAAAAGCTCCGGACCTGGTGTGCTTGTTACACCCAACAGGCTGTGCTCGGCACGGGAGCGTCTATGCTCAATCTGACTGTGGGATTTTAAATTTTACTTCAAGCTGAGAACAGTGGAAGTCAATAGTCACACACTGGCTTTCTTAAAGCCCTATGTTCAGACCTACATCTTTTCTCTTAAAATAGAACAATCAAATCAATAATAAATGTAATTTTACGGACATAGAAAACAAACTGTGGTTACTGGAGGCGGGGGAAGGGCGAGGGGAGGGATGGACTAGGAGTTTGGGATTACCAGATACACATTACTGTGCATAAAACAGATAAACTACAGGGAACTAATGCACTGCACAGGGAACTATATTCAGTTTCTCCTTGTGCGCTATTATGGAAAAGAATCTGAAAATAAAAACATACATGTAAAAAATAAATCAGTAACAAATGTAATTTTTTTCTTATTATCTACTCATTCTTTCTAAGGACAAATTCAGCCTCCATTTAATTCTTTTAAGCAGAATATCTTCAACCAGAGGACTGCTGTGTGCGTTCGGTCAAGTCTCCTCTCTCCCCTGTCTCTGTCTCCCCTCTGCTCTAATTCCTTCTCCTCCTCCTTTCCTCCCCTCCCTGGGCCTCCCTTTCTTTAGGACTTTGAAGACAGCACTATAAGGTTGCTACTTCAGATCCCCTAGTTCCTTTGTTCACCACGACGCTCGCCATACCTAGAAAACACAGAGCAGAGACATTTCTGAACCCAACAGTACCTTTTACTGTGTCTCTCCCAACGTGAGTCAAGCAAGAAGCTATCTTTCCTTTCCAAATGCTCTTGTCCCTGTCTGTCAAGCACCGACGGCCACGTTCCCTGGTTAGAGCCCAGCCTGCAGCAGCCACCACGCAGGTAACTCACTCTGCTGGACTGGAACTCACCTAACTCGTCTGTGTCCCGGCCAGACTGGCGCCAAAGTAAAAGTCCAGAGCTAACCGCGGGGCAAGTTTAATGATTAACATGAGCTGTTCAGGCTTTTTCCTCGGAATCTTCTATTAATAACCAAAGAAAGAGTGGCTTACATTTTTCTCCACTTTCTGAATGTGCCCCAGACAAGAATTTTAAGTAAAAGTCCACCCAGTGAGACAAACAAGCATGCAATGGTGGAAGGAATTTGCCAGTAAGTCAATGACCGAACACAGACCCAGCAGAAAGGGCTCATGAGTGCCTGGCTGTGTTCTGACATTCTCACTATGAGGGGGTGAGTCTAAAGAAGCAGAGAGAGGGTGGCCTGTTCAAAGTCTTGCTAAGAAAGGGCCAAGTAGCCCTTTCTGCTTTTTTTTTTTTTTAATCTTCCTCCTTCCCTCCTGATCTTGCTTTTTTGGCCAAGAGGAAGTGCTTGACTTGGACCCATCACTTTCCAGTAGGACCCAGACCATGGGTCTCGGTCACCGGTTTGAGTCTCTTGATAAAGAATCAGACAAGCAGCCGACCCAGGAAGTCAGCACCACGTCCTCACGTGGCCCAAGTCTAATGTCTCCGTCTCTGTCCCGCCATCCATCCCAGCTCACCTGGCCAGCTTCCCGATGGTGTCAGTCCATGCCTGGTGGTTCTTGACCAGAAGCAAGTCTCATCTTCCTTCCTTTGGAAGAGAAGCCTTTCCAGTAGAATTTGACAGCCCTGAGTCTCTGCCTCAAGGACCTGGAAAGCAGCCCCAGCAAGAACAGATTTAATCCCTGGAAATACAGCACAAGTCTCATGAGAGCAGTGGAACGGTCCTCTAGAAAGGAGGGGACTGTAGACCAAATCTGCTGTGTATCACAGCTTGGCAACCAGTGACAAGCAGAAAGATTTTCCTAGCACGGCGGCCGGTAGTGCCTCTAGAGAGGTGCCTGGCCAGGTTATGCAGCTCAGGAGTCACTCACCTGCTGAACCTCAGCTTCCTCTCTAGATCCGCCAGTGCAGGTCCACAGGCATCACTGGATCGGGCCACATGTGGGTGCCTGGAATATGGATAATAAGGAAGAGGGGACAGACCAGGTTTGAGGCAGATAATCAATGGGGATTTCAGAATTATTGGTAATTTTTATTTCTATAAAGGAAATTATATTCACCAACCACTTAGAAGGTTCAAAAAAAAAAATTTAATAGAGTTTCTGCCCCCAAAGCGCTTGCTATCTGGCAGGGGAGACAGAATCATGACCAGGTGAGCCCTCTGTATTGTAGTCAAATCTCATGATGAAGACTTACCTGACGTCCTGTTTCTTGCTGCTTTAGCAAGAGGTTTCCAGACATGAACCCCATCTATCCTTGAATAAAAAGCCTATAATGAACATTTATCATTCTTTTTGTCAGCCCAGTGTCAAGACTCTATCCTAAAAGCACCCCAGTGTTCTTATGGTTAGGTTTAAGTCCTCACTCTGGACTAGAGGAATCCTAATGATACACAGGACTTTGGTTGCTGGGTTCTTGGGACTTCCCGGTGGGCAGTCAGGCTCTACAGTTAAAGAAATTAAGCAGAATGAGCCATTTCATGGTCCAAGGCCTAGAAGGAGACGCTATAGACCCCACAGGCAGTGGCTATGCCACATGGAAGTCTGGGGAGCCTTGAGGACACCTCTCTGGGAGCCCCATCCACCTCAAGACCCCCAAATCTACACACATATCTGAGTTTGCTATACAAACACAACCTCTAGACAAGTCCCCCCGCCCACCAAACCTTCCATCTAATTGTACTCCAAAGTCCCTGTCATACGAAAATTCTAAATTAAGTCTTGGGCTCAGGTCCAAGGCCGCCTGAGCATGATTCATTTCCCGGACACCCCAACTTTGGCACTCGAAGTGGGTAGACTTCAGTTGCTTATAGAATTCACTTTTGTCGAGTCACTCAATTCCTGCTATGTCAGATAAAATCGGTCTTGCAATATCCAATGTTTTCCAGACCACAGGAACAAACTTTTCTGTGAATTTGGAGCATCTGTGAGAAATATGGGCACAACAGCCTGTGTCAGTTTCTGAATTACACACAGTACAGCATCTCCCTGGGTTCAGCAGAATTTAAAATAAGTCGTACCAGCAGGGAGCAACAACAGAAAAGCAATTAATTTTTTTCTAGTTTGATACCATGTTACTCTCTGAGTCTAGGAGCCCAACTGAGATTTCCAAAGTGTATCTCACACTTTTGTTTTTAAAAATGATGAGCGACATTGAAGTCATGCATTCCTGCAGCCCAGACGAATGCTTGCCTTAGCAGCAGAAGGTTATGATACTGTCAAGTTCTATATCTTAGAGAAAATTGTTTTTTAAATGGAAGAAATGTTTTCCCCTTCTCTGGCAAACATTGTGCAGCTGATATAATAGCAGAGTTCAATACCTGATAAGAGGGACAACATGGACAGTGAACAAGAGGGGACTCCAAAAATCTAGAAATAAGATTGCCTTCAGAGTTAGACAAATGAAAGCAACAAGGAATGGATCAAACTGCTTAGTAAGACTTAAAGCTATGACTAAGAAAGCCAGTCAGATGCCTATTTGTGAAGATGGACAGTGTGGCAGTTTTTCTTTAAATGGTCACAAGTTCTTTGTCAATTATCTCATTGAAAGGAGGTCTATGTCTCCCTTCTCTTGAACCTGGATGGACTTGTCACTCATTTAAAACCAACAGAAAGCTCTGGAGATCATGCCGCCTGAGCTCCGAGGCTAAGTCAGAAAACACAATGCAGTTTTGCCATGTGTGTTGGAACACTTACGTTTGGGGCTCTGAGCCACTCGCTAAGAAGTCCAGCTACCTGGGGCTGCCAAGCTGGGATGGAGCCACACCATGTGGACAGGCCCCCTGTGATCATTCCAGGTGGCAGTCCTGGACTTTGCTCCCCCAGCTCAGATTCCACACCCATGAATGAATGGGCTTCACACCATTCCAGCCCCCCAAGCATCCAGTCACCACCAGCCTTTGAGTCTTCCCATTTGAGGCCATCAGCTGGCTGATGTGGAGTTCGGAAGGCCAGCCCGCTTCCATCAAAGAGGGACAGCTCCCTGGGACTGTGAGACGCCAGAGCTCCCCGAGGGATCTCATTGAAGCTAGACTTCTGCTCAACCACATCTTTGCTTGGCTTCCTCTCGGGTCCCATTTCTTTACAAATTATCTCCTGCAGTGACTCATCGATTAACACCTTACCCAAGAACGCCTGTCTTCTGAGGAACCTGACCTAAGACAGCAGGATAACTGGGAAGAGAAGATAGTTTAGGGACAAGGTGATGATTTTGGTTTGAGATGCTTCCAGAGAAGTTTGTCTTTAAAAAAGGGGGGCGGGGGGAGGAATCTGAAACCCAGAATCAGACAGACATGGATGACATCTCTGACTTCCTAGTCTTACAGTCTCGAGCAAGTTTAGTTGTGCTGGGGTCTCACCCTCTCCAGCACACAGCAGCTGGAGACCGAAACCCATCACCTCCACCAGAGCAGCAACAGAAGTTGACCTCAGGGTGAAGTTCAAATATTATTATTTTCTATGTGCACCTAGAAGAGAAGAATTGGGGAAAGCATTGCTTAACCTCCCCCATCTGTGAGATGGAAATTCTTACACTCCCACTCCAGGGGACAGTCGTGAGAATGAGATGCGATAACCCAGCATCATGGTAGAGTCGAGAGCAAGCCCAGTAATGCAGTCATCCTTGGTCACGTCACCACCGGAAGACATCCAGGAGGCCTTGCTGCCGGGGAAAGTCTGAACGGATGTGGGCTCCCAGGCTCTTGTCCAAATGCTCATTTCTTTCTTCTTCCTTCTTGTTAAGGGAAATGTGCCAAGGGTGGCAGAGCTTTGATTATTATCTCCAGGGCCTTCATGTATTTTTCACACGAGGTTGGAGGTGGGAGGATGGAGAGGAGGTGGAGGGCGGCTCTCCCCCAACACCGTCCTGCACTCTCGACGTTCTTATAAGTGAGCCGTGCCCTACATCGCGGCGCTTTGATGGCACTGGGCATGCCTTATTTATAGACAACAACTGCTGCAGAGCTTCAAAGCGGGCACTCAGCCAAGCCAGAGATGCAGAGTGAACACGCTGAAGTGCTAAGTTCTCAGAGGCAGAAAGGAAAGGACGGGACACAAGAGCTTCTGGGAGCCAGAGATGAACCACACCAGAAATGCCCATGCCACCCCGCTCCCAGGGTAGTAAATGGCCAAAGCCCTTTATGTCAGTCCCACAAGTGCAGCTCTCAGCCAAGGCAGGTGATCCAAAGTGGGGTTTGACTTTCTGCCACTATCTGACAAACCCTCATATTTACCAGATCATTCCATGACCTTTGGAGACCATGATTTCCAAAAGATGAACCTCTAATTCTCACCTTAAATTCCTTTTAAAAAAGGAAAAGCCATTGTGGTGGACTGAATCATGGCCCTCCCAAAGGTGTCTACATCCCGATCCCCAGAACCTGTGAATATGTGACCTTACCTGGTAAAAGGGACTTTGCAGATGTGATGATGGGTCCTGAGATGGGGAGGGCATCCCAGATTATCCAGGTGGGCCCAGTGTAATCACCACGGTCCTTCCAGGAGGGACACAGGAGGACCAAAGTCAGTAGCAGGAGACACGAGGATAGAAGCCAGTTTGATGTGATGGGAGAAAGGGGTCTTGAGCCAACGGATGCTGGTGGCCTTTAGAAGCCAAACAAACAAAGGCGAGAAAATAGAGTTTTCTCACAGAACTTCCAGAAGGAACCAGTCCTGGCTAACACCTTGACTTGAGCCCTGGGAGGTGGATTTGGGACTTTTGATGCCCAGACTGTGAGATAACAAGTCCACATTGAAGCCACTAGGTTTGCGATGTGGAGTGACAGCAGCCACAGGAAACTAACACAACAGGAGGGTTGTCATTTGGTGCCACTGAAGTGTGTATGTCCCTCATCGGTGCAACTACCCACAAAACATGGCGGGTTACCTAGCCCCTGAAGCACCCCTTTCATGCTTCACCCTCTCTCTCCTCCTGCCTCCCTCAAAAGGACCAAAAATACTCAAGGAGCAGGTTCTTTTTTGAAAAAATCTTTTTTGTCTTTTTTTAAATGGAGGTATTAGGGACTGAACCCAGGATCTCGTCCATCCTGAGCTTGCACTCTACCACTGAGCTATCCCCTCTCCACCCCACCAAGGAACAGGTTCTTAATTAAAGTTCACATAAAATGGATATGCAAGAAAAAGGTTGGGAAAAAATTTCTTTTAGTTTAGGAGCAGGGGAAGTATGAACTTTTATGTACAGGTAGATAAAAAAGACTGCAAGGGTATATATGTTGGAACGGTAATGGTTAGCCACTGAGGTAAGATTATGGGCTATTTTTATTTTCTTCATTTTGGTTACCTTTATTTTTCATGCAAAAACAAATACATATTACTGTCATAAAGTTTTTTAAGTGGTATCATGTCTGGTACCAGTAGCATCCTTTTTGTGACTTTCAAAGATTTTGTTTCGTAGAAACTACCAAGGTCATGTCCCAAGTTTAGGACAATTGGACAGAAAATTTACGATCTGACCGGACCCACTGGGGGGCAGTATTGAGCCCTTGAAGATGAAACACAAAACCAGACTGCTGTAAGCAAATACGAATTCGGAAAAGACAACCATCCAAAATGTGAGATTTCAGGGACCTCGGTACACCCAGTCTGGCCCAGAATATCTTCCCATCAATCAGCTTCACAGAATGGCATTACAGCAACTTCCTTCATTTAAAGGGACCTTAAAAAGTGTACTTTGTGCAACTTATATAATTTAGAAAGACAATCCAGGAGAAGACAAGTTCTGTGGTCAAATACTGCGAAAAGCCACAAGCTCTACCCTTCCTTAAAGACCCACAGGTATTGGCTTATTAAAGCCTCTGAGAAGTCCTGCAGAAATGCATCCTATTTAGGTTTGTTGAAGTATTTCCCAAACCTTTAACTTCATCACTGACCCATCCGTCTGAGACCGTTCATGAGTGGAAACTCTGAGGCACTCTGTATGGGGTTTTCCTTTGGCTCCTCTTACAAACCTGAGCCTCAGATTACCCCATGCCTTAAGGATGAGCCGTCTTCCCCGATTCTCCATCTCGGGGCAATGAGCGTTAATCCTAGTAAGACAGCTATCAGGACAGGGAGCCGACTGTGATGAAACCAGGGCCCCTCACCTCGTACTCAGCCGAACCCTAAAGGACAGGGTCCGGATACAGTTGGCCCCTTCAATACAGTGCAAGGCCCGGAACAAACCATCCCCTTGGTTTTGCCCTCATTATCTTAATGCCTCTCTAACAGCATGTTTATGCAGATGAAATATGGATAAAATGAGTTTCAAGTACTGACTTCAATAACTCAAAGACACATAAAATAGCGCTCGGGGGAATGGGTGGAAATGGAGAGGAGCCATCTCGCCTGGTTGTTCTGCCCCAGTGATGATGGGCTGGCGGCTGTAGTTGGGGTGGGATGGGCGGGGAACTGTAGGTGTGGGACAGTCATACCATCCCCCAGGGTCTGTTCTCTGTTGTTTGGTCACTTAGCTCTAGCTGCCAGCCTCCTTGAACCCCTGTCCATGCCCTTGGCCACCAAATCAGTGCACCCTCCCTCCACAGGGATAGGATCTAAGAAATCACCTGATTTGAGGGAGAGGTGATGTAAAAGGTGTGGGACCAGGGTCAGAGGCCACTCAGAGCATCCTGGGCAGTGATTTAAGGTCATTGAACTCAATTAGGCACTGGACCAGATTTGCTTTCTGACCTCCATCCTCAGGCAGCCACCTTCCTCCTCTTCCTCCATCTTTCATGCCCACATTTGCTCTAAAAATGTCTGCTGCCCAGGACTGTTCTCCCAGGGTCTTTCAAATGAGATGTAGGTATATACCATTTGCTGAGAACACCTTCTAGTAAAGATCAGAGGAGAGAATAAATGTGAATACACTTTGGTTTATGGGTTTTTGGGGGGAGGGGGTTGGTTTTTTAACACGCCTTCATTATGGTATGATTCCTGTACAGTAAATACACATATTTCAGATATACAATTTGATGAATTCTGATAGATGTACACACCCATGAAACCACCATCACAATCAAGATAGCTAACATTTCCATCACTCCCCAAGAGGTACAAATTTTGAATTCCCAATTTATCCCTTCCCATCCTCTTTACTCCCAGGTAACCATAAGTTGTTCTCTATGTCTGTGAGTCTATTTCCATTTTGCAGATAAGTTCATTTGTGTCTTTTTTTTTTTTAGATTCCACATATAAGCGATATCATATGGTATTTTTCTCTCTTTCTGGCTTACTTCACTTAGAATGACAATCTTCAGAACCATCTATGTTGCTGCAAATGGTATTATTTTATTCTTTTTATGGCTGAGTAGTATTCCACTGCATAAATATACCACAGCTTCTTCAATTTGTGAATACGCTTTGTAAAGGGCCCTCAGATGCAAAGGATGAGTGTTATTTGAATAGTTTACTAAGATGTATTCATACACAACTTGTGTGATTAAACAAAAAGAGATGGCTGGTGCTGGGAATGAAAGTATTAATGATATGCTTCAGAGTCAAATAACCTTAAGAAAGGAAATAAGTGCAAACATGATTCTGTATTCCACGAATTTCAATAAATTATTGGAGATAGGTAGATTTCACAATACTTTATTTCAAGTTGGATTGGAAACTAAATTGAAATGAAATGAAAAAAAATTCAAAGGAAAGGAAAAGTAAGATTAAACAAAATTAAAAAGTAAGCTTTTAAAATGTGAGTTATTGGTTGGATAATTCACTTCTGTGAAAAGCTGAAGGGAAAGCGGGAATGATCTGACCCCCCCACATCCCCCCCCCCAGAAGATGCCCCTTTCACCCCAGTGCCTCGTGACTCATCACCTCTCTTTGGGGCTTTTTATCCTCTATACATATTTGACAGCCGTCCACACGGCTTCTCAAGGGCAACGCGAGATTCCTGAAATGTGATCCCAGCTTGCTGTCCCGGGACAGTTGTTCACAGTGGAAAAAATCTCCCTGCGGCATTCAGCTCAGTTGGCAGCCTCCGCTGAGGAAGGAGGAAAATTTGCAAGGGATTTGGTGGCATGTGGCCCTCCTGCCCCACCTGCTCCCTCTCCTCCCACAGGGACGCAGCTGCCTGTCCTCAGAGCACGCCATCTCCTGCCCCAGAATGAAAATATCTGATTGTTCTCCCAGGTGCTTTGCAGTCAGAAGCACCCAGAAGACCCCTGCACAAGCCAGATATTCATCCACGGCACACAGCTGCCACAAAGAAACCAGAGAGTGAATCACGCTAAGTTGTTGAACCCAACCAAATTTGAATTCAGAACAAAACTTAACAGGATGGGGGTGGGGTGGAGGGATATATCAGGAGTTTGAGATTTGCAGATACTAACAACTATATCTAAAATAGATAAACAGCAAGGTCCTACTGTATAGCACAGGGAACTAATTTCAATACCTTGTAATAGTCTATAATGAAAAGATATAAAAAGGAATATATATGTATAACTGAATCATTATGCTATACACTTGAAACTAACACAACTTTGTAAATTGACTATACTTAAATTAAAAAACATTTAACAGGATAGTCAATTGAGCCAGCTTTTTTTTTAAGTAGAGAGGGGAAAACAGAACTTGTATTTTTCACTTATACCTTCTACACTGAACTTTGTACAATAAATATGTAGGTTTTTTAAATATTTTAAATTAGCAAGGGGAAAACAAGCAAGCCAAAAATAAATGCATGGTTTCCTACAACTATTGTTTCAGATACAAAGTTATCAAAATGTTGATGAAACTACACCAAGATCTTTGTTCAGTTTTAAGCCCTTCCATTGGTCCTGCACTTTGCACTTCTTTTTTTTTTTAAATGAAGTATAGTCAGTTTACAGTGTTGTGTCAATTTCTGGTGTACAGCATCATGCCTCAGTCATACGTGTACATACATATATTCCTTCTCGTACCCTTTTCTTGAGTCGTCCGTCTCCCTGCTCCCCTGTAACACTGAGTTGTGGTGGTCCGAGCACCAGTCCAAAAGCTTCAGGAAAAAACTGCTGCCACACATCAGCTGGGTTAGGTGACTGTCACCATCCCCTCCCACCTTCTTCACAGCCAGCTTGGTTGCTGGCGAAGACGCAGGGCTGATGCAGAAGGGAAATTTGTAAACAGAACCAAGCCTAAAGACAGACGTGCAGGCATGCCCAGAGTAACCCTGGAGGGAGGGTCGCAGGTAGGACCCAACAGAAAGTGACGGTTCCAGTCGGAGACTGTGAGTACTCTGACCGAGCCTTCCCAGAGAGGCGCAGCCACGCTGGACCCATCAAAATGTCTGATGGACTCTGGTCTCACAGGTGCAACCTGATCCCGGTTTTTGTTTATCATCCATTCCCATGGCTTCATGTACTATCTATGCACTGATGATGTGAATCTTCTGAGCTCCTGACCTGAATATCCAACTGCCAACACGGTATTTCCACTCAGCTCTCTCAGACGCTCAAAACTCAGCAGGTCCAAAGACTCTGAGCCCTTGATCTTCAGCCCAAAATCTCTTCCTCCTCCAGGGTTTTCTGTCTCCAGGAATAGAACAACCGTCCACACAGGCTCTCACTCGTAAATGGAAACCTTCCATTCAGTCTTGATGCAGCAAAGCTTCCCATTTCTAATCGACCACCACGTCTTACAGATTCAGCCTCTTAACAAATGCAACTCCCCTCATCACCACCACCACAGCCCTGGTCCAGGCAACCACTCTCTCCCCTCCAAACTACTGCAAATCCTCCTAATTTGTCACCCAATGTCCACACTTACTCTCCCAATGCATTTGTTCCAAGTGTCCAAAGCCATCTTTTTTCGAAGCAAAACTGACATTCTTCTCCTTAAAATCATTCAGTGGCCTCCAACAGTCCAGCATTTATGATGGGGACTCCCAGGCTCTCCCTAATTTTTTCATTCACTCAGTACATGTTTACTGAGAACTACCACGTGCCAGGTTCCGCTTAAGTGCCGAACTAGAATAGTGAACAAAAGAGATACAAACCCCCACCCTCAGACAACTCAGTCTAGTGGGAGAGAGGGAAAATAAACAGGAAAAGGAAGTAAAATATAGAAAAGGCTAGACTGTGTTAAGTGCAAAGGAGGAAAGTGAAGGAAGGAAAACAGGAAAGGTCAGAAGGGGACTAAAATTTGTGATCAGAAGTGAGGGAAGACATCAGATCAAGACATGAGAGAATGAAGAAGAAAGCCCATGGATGTGTTCATTGAGAGAGTTCCGGGCAGAGGAACAGCAAGGGTAAGACCGTGGGAAAGGCAGCTGCTCAGCATGTTTGATACTGAGTGAGCAGGGCAGTGTGTCCAGAGTGGAGTCAGGGAGAAGGAGAGCTCAGGGATGTGGCGATTGGGAGGCAAGGTTTTTTTGGCCCTCAGTCCACAAATGATGAAAAATGCAATACCAGAAATAATCAATAAATGTTCCCAGGTCCTACCTGAACATCCTTCCTGCATCATTTTTCAAAACCAGATCCTTTGATTATATTTACAAGGCCAAGCGAAAGAGAAAGAGCCAAAGAAAGCAACTGAGAAGGTGCAGTGAGTGAGTTGAATGCTGCTGAGATGCCAAATGGAACCAGAAAAACCATAGTTGAACTTGACAATGTGAACGTGATTGGTGACCTTGCAAGAGTAATTTCACTGCAGAGAAAAACAGAAGTTCCATCTGTGAAGGAAGGGAGAGACTGAGAGGTGAAGACATGGAGTCAGAAACAACAGATGACTCTTTCAAGATGTTTTGCTATGACAGGTCTTTGTTGTTACTGTTAGTGGTGATCTTGGAGCATGCTTGGATGACAACAATGAAAAACAGAACAACCGTGGAGAAAAATCCAGGAGAGAAATAAACTGATTCTCACAAAGGGGTATTGCACTGTTCAGACCTTGTCCTAATTAATGTCAAGTTCCCAAAGCTGCGTTCCAATTTATTTTCCTACATTCCAGAACCAGAGATTGTGCCTCCACCTACGGCCAGTCATTGGGGAAGATTGCCCTTAGTCACGAGGGCACCTAGGATTATAATGGGCACACATAGGAGCTACTCAGTAAAAGTTTGCTGGATGGAGGAAGAAAGGAAGGAAGGAGGGAAGGAAGGAAGGAAGGAAGGAAAGAAGGAGAGAGGGAGGGAGGGAGAGAAGAAAGGGCAAGGAGTTCTACAAGATGTAAAATCACTGCCCTCATCATAGTTCTAATGACCAGTGTGAGCAGTTTCTCTGTATCTCCTTTCTTTAAAACTCTTCCGTAACAGGAAGTAAATTAACGTACTTGTTAAAATTCAGATTTATCAGTAAGCCACTCCATCTCAACACACACACACAAACACACAATTTATGTGTGGTATATGGCTCTCTCTTGGAGACAAGCGTGGGATTCCTCTTGATTGGCTAAGAGTTTTACTTGTCATCTGCAAGGGAGGAAAATGAAATGGATACAAACTCACAGAATTGAATTGCTTTCTCTCGTCTGTAAAAAGACACACACGATGCCAAAAGACCAACAGGGTAAGAAGCCTCCAGGAGGCCCAGAGAAGGGATGCTTTGTTTTGACCTCCAAAGAGGGAGGCTCTTCAGTTCTTTCTTGGGAATGGGAGTCAGCCCAGGGGCAGAACCACCCACCAGGGTGGTGGAGCGTGCCTGCCCTGCCCTGACTAAGGGAATCTAAAGGACAATACAGCTGACATATTGCTGTCTCCAGAAAGGAACGTGGAATCCTGTGGCCCTGAGCTGGGTGGAGAAACCAAAGGGAAATCGATCCTGACTGTATCTGCTCCCGTCACTCCCCCGTGGGGGCTGCTTCTACCAACGATTTATGGCTCCTGCAGCTGTTTTGACAACAGCTTTGGAGCTTCTTTGGTTTCAGCCATCAGTTCAGCCCTGTGCAGCCCTCCTGTAACCACGGGGGCTCAGGAGGTGTGGTCCCAGCCACCCCCATTATAAAGGCAGCAGGCGTTCTGCCTGTGGGAGGGGTGAGACCAGTGGGTTTCTCCCTCTTTGCTCTTGCCGTCCAAACGGCACAGAGAATCAACTCCGGCTTTCTGCAGGGATGGTCAGGAATAAGCTAGGAGGATGGACCTACACCACGGTCCATTCACAGTGCTCCTCACACTTCTGTTTATTCCGTGACAAAGATGTATGGAAGTAGAGGACAGGACCAGCCAACACCCTTGCCTTGTGGTATAGGAAAGATGTTACTTATTTAAAAAAAAGAGAGAGAGATGTTACTCATTCCTCAATATTCATCTTCCACCAAATTCTCTCTCTTATGATTCCAACTCTTTATCATGCATCCTGCTAGATATCATCACCACGTGCTAAAACTGAACCCATAATCCTTCCCACCAAATTGGATGTTTCCTAAACTTATCTCTCCCCTCCAACCCACCTACAGTAGCCGCATCTGCAAAGCCCTCCTCCCTGCCTCTCAAACCCAACCACCGTTTGTCTTCTCTACCCTCGCCCAGGCTCCATCACCTGTGCCTGGATTACCCTCACTGTCTCCTAACCAGCCTCACTCCCTCCAGCTTTGTCTCCTTTCAACACCTCTAAGCCTGCAGGGAGGATGTTCTTTCTCAAGCACAGATGAGATCTTGGCTCCCCCAGCTCCAACCCTTCAACAGCTCCCATGGCCCTCAGGTGGAAGTCCAGTTTCCCTAAAATAGCATGTGTGCCTTCACCATGAGGCCTTTGCACGGCTACTCTTTCCCCAGTCCTCTTCTCTGTCACTGCCTGATTCCTACTTATCTTTTAGTTCTCAGCTTAGACATCACCCCCCACCGTCCTCTGAGTAGCCCTCTTGGTTCACCCTTGGTGCTCTCTGCTCCACTGCCTCTGCCCACAACCAACTCCATTATAAATCCACTTGACTTCCCTGTATCCGCAGCAACCAGCACAGAGCAAAATGGACACACCATATTTATTAAATAAAGGAGTTAATTAATTAATAAATGAATTAACATACCCCATATTCCCCAAAACCAGAGAGAGAGAGAAAGAGAGAGGCAGTGAAACATGCTCATCCCAGCCACCCACCACTTCTCTGGTCAAAACTGGCAAGAACAAAAATAGCAAGGAATCATAGGAATATCACAGCATCCGAAAACACCTTCATCAAACCCCAAAGTGATGTGATAGCTTCCAGCTGTTCTCTTAATCCCACAGGCTCCTCACAGAGTTTGTCCTACCAATGACGTGTGTATTATCATTAACTGGAGCAACCACTTCAAGGAGCACCCACGTGTCCAGAGGCTGTGCCGCCCTCGGCAGGCTGTCCATCTCATCGTGTGAGTAGAGCCGTTCATTTAACAAACACTCTTCTAGTCATTTAGGAAACATCCGTGAACAAAATGCTGAATTTATATTTTTGCCATCATCCTTTCTGTGCACGGAGACCTCAGACATTTGCAATCCCTAAGGGGGATTATACCTCTGAGCAGCGTAGGAAGGGAGGGGGTCCCCAAGGGGTCTGCTAGGGCACTCCACGCTGAGCATGAAAGGGGTGGACCCTGCTAGGACATGTTCTTCACTACTATCAAACAATTAAAATAAAATATCACTTATTTCAGGAGAGTCCTCCATGGACTCCATCCTCCAGACCATGAGCTGAATGTCAAATATTTACTTAGTTCTCTTCTCTTATTTCCCACATTAATCAGTTAATCAAAATTCCAAAACATTCTTGCAGGGTAGTGAGGGCAGGTTAATGATTGTCTCATCACCAAAGGGCTAGCAGGACAACCCTTCTCAAAAACCACTCTGGCTGATATCAGCTGTTCCGTGGACCTAACTCATGGCCAGCCTTGTAGCTGGTTTGGTCTTCAAAGGACCCAAGACCCTCTTCTGGACACACGTAGTGGACATTTTGGGCCCATTAATGTTCTCAGTGCCTCCTCCCTTGCCCTAAAATTCTAGACTCTTCCTCAGAACGTCACCTTCCCTGACCCACATGCTAAGAATGCTCCCGCCTGAGACGCTGAACGCCTTCCCGCCAAGCTCACGGGAGATAGCGCGTCCAGCGGCCCCTCCAGGGGAGACTGAGGAGGGGGTCTCGGCGCAAAGGCCTTTTGTGCTTTGGAGGAAGTGCTTTCTGTTCAACAGGTTTTTGTTTTAAACATTAACTAGGCAACCTGCCAGCCTTGGGCTCTGAGGGCCCTGAGGGCTCTGAGGGCAGGGCTAAGCTGGGAACAGGTGGGATGGCTGGTTTCTGTCCACGGAGAGAAACCATCATTTTCTGCCACCGTGGTGAGGACCACCCTCACTCCTTTAAATGATTCCCAGGAGGTCTGGAGATCTGTCTCAACCAGGCCACCAGAGGGCTCAGAGAAGACATTCCAGTGTTTGCTTTGGAAAAAAAAAAAAATCAAAAAGAAAAAGGCTTGCTTCACCCCATATCATTGCAAAATTGATACGTCCCAGTCCTAGCCTTTTGTGGGACAAGGGAGGGCAGTGGGGGAGGTAATTCCAGAGGCAGCTGATAGGGAAGAAGGAAGCCGTCTCACCAGTTGCTGCTCAAAAGAACTAAGGTTTTTATTTGTAACCTGAGTTTCCACTGGACGCCCTCACACACTGGAATGTGGAGAAGAATGTGGTGTCATTAACCCAAATGTCGTGGGACTTGCCCTTACCCACGTGCTCAGCAAGACTTTAACTTCCTACAATGCTCCCCAAACACATCAAGATTTCTGAGATGCCTCAGGTAGGGTTTTAATTATCACATATAAGTGTCCAGCCTACCAAAGGCCTCTGATAGGTCTACTGACACTTCCTTGGGCACCAGAGACCAGAATATGAATGCCACACATAATTGTATGGACAACATAACTCATCGTGCCCTCTGACTGAACCACTCTCCAAATTTAATTTTTCTCCATTTTACACACATTAATTATTCATCAAGTACTCACACACACAGATAGAAATGTGGCTTATTCATACCCCAGATGGAATTAGGGATACATGAAACTCTCGGTCCATTACTTAAAGAAAAAGTGTAATTCAAAAAGGTGGAACCCAATCTGATGTTCTGAATAAAGAGTTTCATCATGATTGGAAGATGGAAAGGCAGTCACCTGGACCCTTCCTCCAGTGTGCATGCTTCTGTGGCCTTAAACACTTTCTACTGGAGTACGCTTACTTCACCATTTTATACACAAGGACATTCAATTCTCTAGGATCTGTGACTCCTAAATTTCACAGTCTTCGAGGATGCGAAATACTTTCTTCACTGAACTCCTGTGCTGGAAGGAAGAAGGCTATGGAAACAGCCACTTGTTTCCTCAACCCTCCTCTGCCCTGACCTCTACCCCAAGCAAACACGCTTCAGTTGGTTAGGCCAACTTGGCTTGCAAACGGGAATAAGCAAAAACGTTCTAACACATGTCTAAGGTATGTGGACACGTTGAATAAGTTTATCTTGGCTGATGGGCTGGACAATAAAGACCGGCTTTGCCAATCAGGTTATAATGGCAGACGCTCCCCAAAGTTGAATGAACTAAATCTATGGCTCCAAATTTTCTATGAAATATGTATTTGAAGTACATGGCAAGATTTTCAAAGTGTTCTTCAAAAAACATATGGACCGGGGTGCACTGAAGTTAGCAGTATTTCGGGTTTGCTAGCACTTTGATTGGATTATCGTCAACAGGGTGCCTCCGTGTGAAAGGGTAACTGCTGAAATTAATGGTCACTCAGTGCGCCACAGCAGTGCCTTCTTGGCATTATTCCCAGAAATTAAAAACATAAATATGACAGAGTCTGTGAAGGATCTGGGATTTTACTCCACTTAAAAGCGAATATACTAGTCTAAGTTTCCGTGGATGCTGTCAAAAGACATGAAACTCACGGGTCAGAGACTAT
Organism: Vicugna pacos; assembly: GCF_048564905.1. Classification (NCBI taxonomy): domain Eukaryota; kingdom Metazoa; phylum Chordata; class Mammalia; order Artiodactyla; family Camelidae; genus Vicugna; species Vicugna pacos. Next base: position 9,250,034 of record NC_133006.1, on the reverse strand, counting down.
GACCTTCAGTACTCTTTGCACAGCAAGAAGACTGAGCATGATGTTGGTGTGCACTTACTAGTACAGAGTTATTCAAAATAACATAAATATATTGCAAATAATAATTACTAAATGTAAAAATGAACGTTTATTGGAAATACATCTTTTATGAAATTGACATGGCCTTTACCAGACGGTTTCCTACGTCGTCCAAGTCCCATGGGGACAGTGCAAGGAGATGGGTGGCCTTAGATGGATCCTGTGTCCATTGTGCATTTGTATGACCCTGAGTGTGCAGGATTCAACACTTTTCTAGCAAGCAGAAGCAAGCCTAGTCTCTGTCCGGGCAGAGATGTTGCCTCATGTTGAGGCTGCTCACTGCCCTGAGAAATGGTCTGGATAAAGAGCAGCCAGAGCCTCGCGTCCTTGGTACACTCAGCAAGAATGTTCAGGGACACTCAGGGCTCTCCCAACAAGAAACGCTCATGACTAACACGTTCTTCTGCAGGCTGTAAAGTTCCCATTCAGTAACTTTCAACAAAATTGAAAGAGAACCTCAACAAGGTGTGAGGGATGGATCATTGATAATAATTTGGATGATAGACTACTACGTAACTTCTGGCATAAAACTCAGATGTGGATCAAAGAATTCTGAGAAATCTCTACCATGAAATTCCTCCATTCCTGTCTTCTTATTGCTGTGAACAAATGCTCTCAGTGTTCCTATCTACAAACAGAAGAAAAGAAGAGTTAATGCCAAACCTCCACCCTAACAATTAGTAATCTCCATCTATGGGGGTATGAACTCATGGGAAAAATGCTAAAAGCCATGTTAATTTCATAAAAGATATATTTCCAATAAACATTCATTTTTACATGTAGTAATTATTATTTGCAATATATTTATGCTATTTTGAGTAACTCTTTACTAGTAAGCATTGTAATGATAATTAAATCCAAAAGAAAAAAATTTAATACTACTCAGCCATAAACAAGAGTAAAATAATGCCATTTGCAGCAACATGGATGGACCTGGAGATTGTCATTCTAAGTGAAATAAACCAGAAAGAGAAAGAAAAATACCATACATCACTCATATGTGGAATCTTAAAAAAAAAAAAAAGACACAAATGAATTTATTTACAAAACAGAAACAGACTCACAGACATAGAAAACAAATTTATGGTTACTGGAGGGGAAAGGAGGTGGGAAGGGATAAATTGGGAGTTCAAGATTTTAAAATACTAACTACTATATATAAAATAGATAAACAACAAGTTTCTACTGCATAGCACAGGGAACTATATTCACTATCTTGTAGTAACCTATTATGAAAATGAACATATGTTTGTACATGTATGACTGAAACATTATGCTGCATACTAGAAATTGACATAACATTGTAAACTGACTATACTTCAGTAAAAAAAGAAAAGAAAAATTTTAATCTAAGCTCTGTAAGTCACAGGAAATTAAAACAATTTTTATTTTAATTTTTAATTAGAAAGTTTTCATCTTAAATTTAATTTCAATCTTTGTATATTCATCTCTTTATGGTAAAATTTGATAGGGTAATAAATTACTTTCAAACATAATACTCTCATTAGGATAAAATCTGTTGTGAGAAACAAAACAGAGTAATACAAGTTCTAGGAAAAAAAGGAATGGTACAAAATTCCAACTGTATAGAAAAGCTTGTTTTCATATTCCTTTAAAGAAAGGGGACAAATGTCAAACTGCTGCGGATTAGGTTTCACTGGGTACGTTCAAAAGAATGATACGATATTTGAAATTAAAATGTCAATATTTATGATATACCAGAACTTAAGGCTTTCAAATAATTATAATTTTAAAACCTAAACATAAATTTTTAAATCTGTTAGGAAATAGATCCCTTTTCAAAATTAAGTGGAGCACAGACAGAAAAAAAAAAAGACATAGGCCTCATTTTTAAAAATAATCATCTGAATGCAGAAAGCCATGACAGATTATGACAGATGAAGACAGCCCCTACCATTGAAGACTTTAGCATCTCTTGTGGGGAAAGGCGGTTTTGTGAGGATTAAGTGAAAAAACACGTGTGACAACACGGAGCTGACTCAGGCCAGGGGACTGATAAAACTTAGTTTCCCTTAATTTAATTAACCTTTTTTTCCCCCAAGCATTGAAATCGCATCCTCTTGTTACAGAACGGGGGTGGGGGGAATCACACAACTGGTAATCAACTTTCATTTACTGTCTCTTCATACAGAGAGTTATGGAATTCTCACTCAGCCTCAAATGTAAATTTTAAAAAGAACAAGAAAGGAGGGAGAGAGAGAAACAGAGAGAGGAGGGGCAGGAGGAAAAGGGAAATGGGGAGAAGAAAAGAGAAAAAAAGAAAAGCAAGGAAAGCTTTTTAATTGTTTTTTTTTCTTTTTTTTTTTTTTTTGATTGTCATATAGTCAGTTTACAATGTTGTGTCAGTTTCTGGTGTCTAGTATCATGTTTCAAAGAAAGGAAAGCTTTTAAACACTGCGTGCACTGTCTTCCCAAACCAAGCAACTGGGATAACTTCTGTGTTGATCTAAGCGCACATTCAACCAGATAAATTTTTCATTGCTCCCACCTGTTTCCCAAATAGCTTCAACTGTTCTGCCTTTAACCCACTTTGGCCGGATCCCGTGTGGAATCTGCGCTCTTGGAATACCCAATGCCGGGCTCCCCCACCGCAGCGCTGGCCTCAGTGGCAGCTGGGAACGCTTCTGGGGAGCAGCTGGTGTCCAAGGCTGCCGTCACCCAGGGCGAAGGGTCATTTTCTGCCCTAATGGTATTTGGGGGACACATTTCATTAAAATCACACCGGACATGTGTGTCGTATGTTTCTACAGAGACAGAGAACTCTCACGATCATGATCTCATGTGGTCCCTCTGGGCCTTCAGCACAAGCCTGGTCGACTGTCACGTTAGGAGCCTGGGCCTGAGTTCAGAGCCCAGCTCTGATGCTTATCCCATGAATGACACTCCAGGGAGAAAAAAAACCACTTTAATTCTCAAGACTCCATTTCCTGACCACAAAGTGAGAAGACTGGACTAGATGATTGCCCCTTAAAACGAACATTTGTGGGCAAATGCCTCAAAGCCAACTTTCCCCAGTCAACTCCAGCCACTATGGAATGAAATTCAAACTGGTCCCCCACTGCTTACTGTTAACCCCCTGGAATATGACTAAAACCAACCACAATCCGCCTTGCAACATCTCACAGCAAATATGCTAACTTCACTTCATCCTCCCAACACACCTAACAAGGGAGATGGTTCAGTTGTCATCCCCTCTAGCTCACAGATGAGAAAATGGAGGTGAGAATCAGTGGGTTTCTGGCAATCACACAACACAGGAGGTGGCCGAGTCCTACCTTCCAGCTCTGAAGAAATCAAACCTTCTTGGAAAACCAAAAAGTTAACAGAACCTTATTGCTCACACTACCTTCGAGTGTGTCCAACCCCACAATGCCGGCAACCGTTGAAACCAGGATAATCGACTGGGGCACATGATAGTTTATTTCATCTCTGATTCACATGAGTCAGTTCATGGGCCATAAATGCCTCTACGTTGAATTTGACATTTTGAGCCCATTTTCAAATGGCTGGTTCCTTAGGGGCAGAAACGGTGTTCACATGGAGACCTTCACCTCCCTGTGGCTCTGCCCTGTGGGTGCCTGGCACATCCTTGTTGATTTGTTTCTCCCGTGTCAGGGTGGGCCTCTCCTTGACAACTGGGGGCCACATTTAGCCAAGCAGCTGCCCACTGGCGTCTAAAGCCTCCGATTCATAATTCTGGCAGCATCTCAAAGGCTTTATTCTTATCACCCCATGATTTCATTATTATTATTATCGTCCTTATGAAGTGCAGGAGCTGAACCCACTACAAAGCGTCAAGCTCAGGTTTAACACGGGACGGTCTGTTTTCTGCATCCCCCCCTCAACTGAGGGATTTCCCCCCGGTTTCTGCTCACTGTTGGAGGGCTCTAAGAGGCGGCCTGCAGCCACGAAGAAGTCAGCCTCAGTATTCCTCCCACCACCACTGCCCTGTCCCAGGGTCGCCCTGATGGGAATAAGGCTCTTCAAAGGGCCCCTGTTGGTAACGAGTGACAAGAGCACGGCCCTGGGGGCGGGAGCCGCCGGGCTGGGGAATGAGGACAAGTCTCTGTGCTAACCTGGGCCTTCGGTTCCCACACATCAAACGAGGCAACCAAGTGACATTATTCTGAAGATTACTCCTGAGGAAAAGCTTACTCAGACTAGCTCTCGTTTTACCCTTTTCCTGGGTTCTGGAGATTTGCACAGGGAAGAGCACCTCATCGGGAAGGACCTCAGGAAAAGAGCCTCCACTCCTCACACCCATTTCAACCTCGCCCATCAATTTGCCCCGGTAAAAAACAAAGTCTTAACTAATATATATAAAATAGATAAACAAGTTTTTAAACAGAAAAAAAAAAACAAAGTCCTACTATAGAGCCCAGGGAACTATATTCAATTTCTTGTAATAACTTATAATTAAAAAGAATATATATGTATAACTGAATCACTGTGCTGTACACCAGAAACTAACATTGTAAATCAACTATACTTCAATTTAAAACAAAAACAAAAATCCAATCTGGTTTAAACAAGACTTAAGGGAAAATGAAAGTAGCTCTTTATCAGGGAAGTCAGAATTTAGGTGCATTCTTACCTAAAACGTGCTAAGGTTAAAAAAAAAATTTATCAGGAGTCTTAAGGCTTAGATTTCCCGCCAGCTTTTTCAGTAACTAGCCATGTAGCCTCCAGCAAGTCCCCTCTTCTCTCTGTACCGCTGACGTCTCATCTTCTAAATTCAAACATCGATACCTCTCTGACTCACCTACTCCAAATAGTCCTTGAAGCTCACAAGAAAATGTGGTTTGAAAATGTGAAGCATTACCCTGTATCCAGACAAGTCATTAAATTAAGGTCACCTCCCTCTTTCTAGATAAATCTCAGAAGGACTAAAGGATTGATGCAGCGCTGAAAAAGATGCGCGCCTCCTAGCAGCAGCGGGGGTGGGGGGTTTATATTTTGTTGTAGAGTTTGAGCAAAGCTTTTTATCCAGTTTGATTTACAAACACTTTAGGAGCCCACTGTGTGCCTTATATTGTGTGGAGACAAGAGAAGACGTCAAAACAAGTATAAACTTCAGGAGTTTACAGCCTTTTCAATTCAAGATTTGCACACACACACACACACACACACATGACAAATTTCAAAACAGTATGATGACACGTTAAAGTGCATAAACAGCTATAACAAATGCACAGTCCAGCCAAGTTGGGATCAGAGCCTTCAGCAAGGGGAAAGATTGGGGTTAAGCGGAGTTTGGGTCAGGCCCACAGAAGAGACAGAACTGGGGACAGTCTGGGGTGAGTAGGATGAGCAGTTTTCTACATTTATAACAGCAGACCTTCAATACCAAACAACAGAATTAAAGAAAAAACAGAACTTTAATATTTTAATATTGTTACTATTTTAATATATTCAATAGCAACAGATTTCAGACCATAGTTTTCCAGCTGATAATTCTCAAAGACTCCACATCCATTTAGGTTGTAAACATCATGTAAACTATAGCATGCATTCTTTTTTATTTTTTAAATTAAGTTACCTATGGGGGTGGGTATAGCTCAGTGGGAGAGTGTGTGCTCAGCGGGCATGAGGTCCTGGGTTCAATCCCCAGTACCTCTGTTAAAAAATAAAAATAAAGAAATAAAATAAAGAAACCTAATTACCACCCCCCAAAAAACACACACACACAATTAAGTCACTTATAAATGTGTGGTCTAAAGGGACTCTTTTTTAAAAACTGAGATCACCTACTAGGAGTCTGTTTTCTCAAAACGTCTGCCTTATGTCCAACGCCTTTCCCAGGCTGACCCCTTACAAAGCACGGGATCTGGCCACAGGTTAATTAGGACTTCCTGAACACACATTACTGCTCCCATGCCTTGCTCAAGTGTTCACCCATCTGGTAAGGCCCTTCCCTCACCTCCCAGGTATGAAAGCCCCTCCCGACTAACTTCAGGACCCAGGTGAAACTCAACATCCTTCATGAAGCTTTCACAACCTGGTCCACCACTCATCCATCCCCATTTCTGAATACCAAGAGCTCTTATTTTCCATACTATCAGTTTGCAATTATCATATTCTGGGTTTTATTTTTTTTTTGGTATATTCTTCCAGATACAGGTTTTATCCCCAAAAGAACCTGTTTAATGCTCCCAAGTCAGGGAATATGGAAACTTCCTTGTATTTCCAGTGCCGACCACATTAGGCTGCGGTTTGGCAGGCACACATACTAAATGGACATGGCTGAGCATCCAGTCGAGACCCCAACTGGCCACATGTTCCATAATCCCACTGCTACCACCCTTCTATTTGAAAAATGGCCAAAATAAGTTGCAGACAAGCTAAAAAGACTGCATCTGAGGTGGTATATATGGACGTAACCTAAAAGAGGCCCATTGTCAAAAGATGAGGATCAAGTCACTTGGGGAAAAAAATGTTCTTACTCTTTAAAATAATACAGGCCTCATTTCAGTGGATTCCACAGACAGTACCATGGAAGCAGATTTGCCTATCTGAGAGAGGATTTAGCCAAGGGCATTTCTCCTTGCGAGGGGACAGCTGAAGAGGTGTCATTTAACAGCTCTCGGAGGCCCGTCAGTGTGGTGATTGAGGTGGACAGAAGGCATGGACATGACCAAGGCCCTTAAAAGACATAGACAGGTGGGAGAGCGTGCTGGGGGTGGGCGGAGGGCGGAGGGTACAAAAGGAGGAGGCTCGCCTTCCCAGAGCAGAGACCGGGAAGGCGGAGGCCAGGAGCGGGAGGAGAGGAGGGGGCGGCCCAGGAGCGGAGGTCTGAAGCGAGGTCACATCTGGGCAGGATCCAATGAGAGGTAAAGCTAGAAAGGGGGACAGAACTAAAGGGATGAACCAAGGAATGGACCGGACACAGAGAGAGAGAGAGCAATGACCGACCATAGGATGGGGACGCCCTTCAGCGAGAGACAAAGACGATCTCTCTGTGTGACCACAAGGATGGCGATTAAAAGGACAGGAGTGAACAGACAGGGAGGAAACAGGAAAAAGGAACAGGCAAGGAGGCAAAATAAGTAATTCGTGCACCAGGGCTAGCTAAAGGCTCAGAAAATCACCAGGCTGTTAGGCTGAGCTGGGAGAGGAGACAGAGCCGTACCCAAGGGTGGACCATCAGAAAGACACAGGCAGGCAATTTAAGCAGCTAGCTACTGAGGTAAAAATGAAAAAAAAGAAAAATAGAAGATGGAAAAGGTGAGAACCGGGAGAGGGAAAACCCAGAGGAGACACTGGCCCAGAAACCTTTTTAACTTTCCGTAAGAATCTTCAAGGCCCCAAACTAGGCCAAGATTCTGACTGACATTTCTGAGCTCACCAGCTGCTGTTTCCTTGAGAGAATTCTGACAGGAAGGCATAGAAATGCAAGCCAACACTGCTAGCTCTGGGGAAAAAAAATCCACGCTCTTAACACCTCAATGGGGCTGAAACCCGCCAGGGAAGAAGGCACACGGAGGAGGAGGGACCGGTCCTGCAACTTCTCCCCAGGTATGTACCCAGCTGCTCCCACGAGGGGCTTTCTCCTCTCATTGTCCTCTGGCCATTCCTGCCTTGCCATCTGTCTGTCTTTCTTTGTGCATGTTGGGGAAGCCCTGCGGGCGATCTGCTTCTGTCATCTGAAGCCAGCACCGCCGCGTCTACAGGAGCAGGTGAAGCTCCACATTCAGCATCCCCAAACAGGCGGGGATGCTCTGCTGGAACCCAGATCCATCAGGCAGAGTTAGGCGAGGGCAAGCGGGCGAGAGGAATCGCCCAGCCCGCATGACTGGGGTGTGGGAATGACTTGTCGGCTGGTCGTGACCATGAACTGGATTCCTTCTGCAGGGGCTAGGAGCAAAGGCAGAGGGGCAGGAGGGTGGGTCTGGAAGACAGAGGGATGGGAAGGACAGCTCAAAGCAGGTACAGATTTCACAGTCACCTAGGGGCTGGTCCATGACCTACAGAAGGGCTCAGGTTTGGGGAGTGATGGATGAGATTTGGACCAGCACATGACCTTGAACTCGCGGCTTGCCCTGTCAGTGCCTTGGTTAAATATTTTGAATACATGTTGAAATTTTCTCCCAAGCACCTCAAAGAAATTTATTTCTAATACATCGTCTATCTCAAATACACAATCACTGAAATGGGAGTAGCTTCTTCCGATGACCCCACAGATGTCCCCACTAGGACAATGTGAAGTGTCATATCTTTTTAAAAAACTAAGAAACTAAGTCCCCGAGCAATGTATTTCTTTGGAAAACTAGGACAAGAACCAGATTCTCTAATGTGTTCCCTGTATCTTAAGCAATTCTTAATTCTCACTCAATTTAATAAGTGTATTTTTTTTAAAAAAAGAAGTAGTAAGAGATTTTGGAGTTACAAAGCTTTATCACAATCCTGTATTATTATGTTATATTGTATTTTCATTATGATCCCTCTGCAAATATGACAGGAGGTGAGTGAGTCAGTGGACCCACTGCTGAGCTCTCTTGTCAAGAAAAACGTTTACCTCATCCCATGCCCGTTTGTCACCAAACCCCGCTTAAGCTTTACTGGTAAGAGTCAGGAGCCAAAGGGATGCTTCCCCAGCTGTGTGCAACCCCTCACGCTGATAACTCTTAGTAACTTTTAGTAACTTCACGGACGGGGCTCCCCGCTTTGGAGTGTTGTCTGTCTGTCTGCACCCTTACTGGTAAAAGCTCCTATCACCACAACCTTGAACAGGGCTCACACCTTCCTGGCTTCTGTGTGGCTTTCCTTCTTTCTCACCACCTCATTTTTAGGAATTTTAGGGCTTTCACATCCTGAGCGGATGTAAGGGCTGATTCCTCACCCTTGAATTGTTCAGCATCAGAAACCTTGAACTAGAGCAGTGGTTCTCAAAGTGTGGTTCCCAGACCAGCGACATCAGAATCATCTGAGAGCCTGTTAGAAACGCCAAGTCTTGGATCCCACCCCAGACCTACTGAATCGGACACTCTGGGGGTGGGTCTGGCACTCTGGGTTTGAGCCAGCCTTCCAGGTGACTCTGAGACACCAGATTAAGAAGGTTCGGATTATTTTTAAGTGCTGTTTCCTGTAACACACAGAGCTCAGATCTCCTTGCAACTGTGACTCTGGTCACCTGCAGGGCCATCGCTTCTAAAAGAGACCCTTCCACAAACAGCCACTTCTCAGTTAGCGCCTTACGTCCCTCATCTGCAAAATGGGGAATATTTGGTAGCAGTGACTTGTTACGGTGCTGAGAACAGCTCCTGCGTGCAGTAAGTCAAAAACGGCGCAGTCAGGTCTCAGCCCTCTTTGAAAGGAAACATGTGCATTACAGGTACACAAGGAGTCCAACAGCAAGTTAAGATGTGAGGTGTGCCTAAGGACAGGTACAAACAATAGGAACAAAGAAGGAAGAGGGGCAGTTGGGAGAAAACTTTGTGGGGAAAATGTCTTTTGAACTGAGCCTTAAAGAGAGAAATTTTAACTAGTGAAGATGGGCAAAGGGAAAAGAACATTCGAAGCAGAAGCTAAGAACAGGGAACATGGAAAAGAGAAGACATCACTGGTCAGGCATGGACAACAGTGCCTTCTCTCCTTTCTGTTACTAATACGTGAACTGCTCACGTTGTGGAAAGGGGTCGCGCATTTCTGGATCTAATCATTTGTCATCACGTTTGCAGAAATTCTTCCTTTAATCCAAATTAAATCATTTTCCTCGGCCTGCTGTAAAATGAGTTCTTTCCGGTATTAATGATTCCATCATTTTAGCATCCACATCTCTCTGTCCTGTTTATTATTAGGTCAGTGTTTTTCAAAGCCCTCTGCCCACCAGCAACAGAATAAATTGGGACTGGTTGCAAAAACAAATGCATATTCCTGAACCCTGGCCCACATGGCTTCTTGCAGCATCTTTGAGAGTACATCAGAAGAATCTGCATTTTTAACAAGCTCTTAAGTGATTTTAACATTCACTCAAGTTTGAAAACAACTCTCCTAGATCTGTTCTTTCCCAAATTTGCTGAGCATAGGAATCACCTAGGAGTGCTCATTAAAAATGTGGCTACCCAGTCATTCCCGTGCAGGTTCTGATTCTGTGGCTCTGAGGTGGACTACAGGGAACAGGAGCTTTAACAAGAGCCTCGGTGGCACTAGGATCAGGCGAGGTTGGGAACCACAGCGTATTAGAATGAATGTGCACTTTGGGTTAGAGAGGTACTTCCAGTCCTAGGGCAGCCATTTATCAGCTGTGTGATCTGGGCAAATTTCTTAACCACTCTGTGCCTCCAAATTATCTAATCTGCTGGAAGCATAAATAAGTAAATGGCTTAGTATAATGTTGGCTCCCTCTCATCCCCTTGCCCCGTCCTCCCCCAAAGTCCCGGCTCAGCTCTCCAGCTCTGATGAGAAGCAGAGCAAGGACAACAGTGATGGTAAAATGTCACCCAAAATCACCTCTTCCGAGAGAGGTAGCAAGGTGCCCGCAGGGAGACACGGTGGGCTTTGGGAGCTGGCCTTGCCCTTGGCTGCCTCTGGGAAGTTGAAATGGGACTCATGCCCATGACTGAATCAACACTCAGAACTGACCAGTCCTCTAAAAATAGCAAGACATCTGGCGGAGCCTTAGGAAAAATAAGGTTCTATCCCAACATAGAACCCAGGCTTGCCTTAAAAGGAGGGGCCACTGCTTTATTGCCTGCCTCCTCAGCCAGGTGATGGTAAGCCCCAGATAATCTGGCTTGTGCCTCAGTGAGCTCCAGAACAGCTTCTGTTTCATGGACAGCCACCAAGAACACCAGCAGCCACTGACGCCAGCACAGAAGGTCACGAGTGCTCAGCGTCCGGGAGGATGCGTCTGTGCGCACCGCTCCTCCTGCAGACACTAGAAGGGCCCGAATCCCCAGGAAAGCGTGCAATTTTGATTGCTTTTTAAGAAACTATTATCGGCCCTGACCGGGGGGCAGAGAAGGGATAGGGAGGGCTAACAAGCCTATATTTGAAATTCAGAGGGTGAGATACAGGCGGTTTTCCCACAGAGTCCTGCCTTCCTTTCCTCATTCAGCAAAGGGCCGATTGACTAAGGCCAGCTCAGTCATCAGAGGGCAAGGCCTTGTAGTCAATAAGGGGACAGTCAGAGCATCTTATCAAATATATTTTTTCATAAAGGTCCTGAAAATGAGACTGGACCCCTGGGTATTCAGAACCTCTAAGGATTCTTGTCAGAAAATGATACTGATGAATCTCTTCCCTTTTAACAAATCTTTTTCAAACATATGAAAATATTAAAAATTGTTATTTTTTTTAAAAGAGGGAACGAAAATTGTGAAAGAAATAGTTTTGATGGGGGGAAGGGTATAGTTCAAGTGGTAGAGCACATGCTTAGCAGGATGAGGTCCTGGGTTCAATCCCTAGTACCTCCTGTAAAAGTAAATAAACCTAATTATCTATCCTCCCCACCAAAAAAAAAAAAATTAAGTATTTATTAATACAATAATAAATAAATAAAATATTTTTTAAAAAGAAATAGTTTTGGTCATGGTTAAGTTTTCCTAAGTATCTTAGAACCACTCCTTGCATGACTGTTATGTGAATGAAGCTTTTTAACGTGAGTCAAATATAAGGACCTCCATGCAGTGGGTAGTTTCAGTTGCCTGTTAATATTAATTAATATTAAGTATATATTAAATAAGAGTAGCAAGAGCATTAGAGACCATTTATTAGACTTCTAATACTATATTCATGGCACTTTACATAAATCTATCTCATTGAAGCCCCCTGTTGAATTATAGTGAAGTATAATTATAGTTACTTTACAGATGAGGAAACTGAGGCTCAGAGAGGCTAAGTAACTTGCTCAGGATCACAGAGCCAGAACGCACAGATGCCCAAGCCATGCTCTTCCTCCCTATAACCCTCTACCACCAATCATCTTCAAGATTATATTGCCTATAATTCAGACTTCTCCCTAGCTTAACCCATCCTTGATTCTTCCCAAACCCAAGAGCCTTTCTGAGGACTGTTAATGGGAAATCACCATCCTCCCTTCTCTGTAAGGTCATGTCTGAGTCACTGATGTTCAAATACTGCCCTGCTTGGTGAAAGAAATAGGAAAGAACTATAATTGTGGTTTATGCTCTTAATGCTATCTTGACTGTTACTTAAGTTCTAAATACTTTTAAATGGAACTTACTTCTCAAGAACAAGGGAAAGGTAAGGGCTTTTGGTCCACTGTTCTGACTACTGGGCAGAAGACGGGGAAAATAAATCTTGTTTTCAATAACATGTTGAGTGACATTTTATATGGCCATCAGCCTGTTCTTCTAAGAAACTCAAGACCCTCACATGTGTTCTCTCATTAATCTTCAACCCTCCCTGTGGTGGGCAGATGGGGTTACACAACCACTGCAGGAATGAGGGAGAGGGAGGTGGTGATGTCACCAACATCACAGAGCACACCAGTGGCCAGGTAACACACCATCCCTCCCATTCTCCATACTAACACTACCAGCCAAAGTTAGAAGATTGGGCAGATAAGAAAATAAATAAATAATCGGGGGAGGGACCTACACCCAGCTGCTATAGCAATGTCCTCTGCCCTATGCAAAACTCAGAGAAACATGTCTTTATATTCCCCATCCTAGACTATTTTCCTCCTATTTACACTTGTTCTGAAACTTTTTGATTTTTGTGGTGGTTGTTTGTTTCGTTTTGCTTTTCCAACCTACCCTTCACTTAATTTCCTTATCTGTCCTATGAATTTCCTTCCTGGCATCTTAGACGACGTGCGAAAGTAGGATGAGACTCAAAAGCGATCCAGTAATTATTTAAGTACATTGTTGTTTTTTTTCCCTGAATATTTTGAAGTGAACTTTTACATAATCCTTTGACAATATAAGTTGGGCTTGACAAAAAGACCAAATAATTTACATCCAAATGCCGGCTTATGATTGGCAGGTCTCTTAAAAATTGGTTCTTTCTAGTTCTCAGGACCAAAAAAACTCGGTCTCTCTTGTGTATGAAACCCTGACTCCTGAAACGCACATGCCACGCTCTTAGAGATCTTGATCTGCAGAATTGAGCAGTTGAACCTTTACTCAGCTCTCTGTGCCCTGGTTCACTGGAAGAGATGAGACATTTTAATCTTCTCAAAGGTACAGCTACATCTATCTTCTCCTTGCCCCCCTTGACTCCCCTCCCCATGAGCCCCAGTTCTTGGGGGAGGAAGAGCAACCCCACACTCTCCCTCATGTGAAGCTTGCACTTGACTCTGGGGGAGAACTGTTTTCACAGCAGGAGCTTATCCATTGCCACTGGATTAAATTCAATGAGCTATTGGATGATTCCCGAGATCAGCCAGAAAGACTTTGACTGGGGGGCCTAGGACACCTAGGACATTTTCCTATTTTCCTGAGAAAAGGTATGGTTGCTAAGCCACCACCATCAGCAGCACCCCAAGTGCACAGCTGCAGAGGAATAAATGTTCACAGAGTGTAAAACCCATGGACATTTTCCTCCCTTGCTTCTCTCTGACCTCCTACCTTCCAATCCTCTCTCTATGGATTGATGTAAGTCTGCCCCTCCAGCCTGATTCGTTTTTTAAAGGATTACTATTTACATATATGTAAACCAATTCGTTTCTACCACCCACCTCTGTAAAACCAGAGAAAAATCACGGCTACGGCTAGAGTAGTAAGGATTCAAGGAGTTTGTCAAAGAACCGAAAATCATCCGTCATAGAGAACACCTTTGGGAAAAAAAATCCATCTGTTCTTATTTTTATTACTTTTATGATTAGATTTCATTGACTGCCCTGGTCAGTGCTGTGAGTCTCAGACCTTCCTTGGGGGTGCAGTTCCTCCCGTGGCATCCTCCCCGTTTCCTGGCAGAGTATCAGGTCCTCCGAAGCTGAGAACCCCATTTCCCTCCAACCCGGGTGGCCCGTCCGGACCCCGGGTGGCTCCGCAGCTGCCAGCGTCCCTCACTCTTCCGTGGCTCGGGCCTCACAGATCGCAGGGCAGGTGATGGGCCACGGGGAGCAGAGACGAACAGAAAGATCCTTCCCACAATGAACAATGGCGCTTGCAACGCTGCGCCCGCAGCTGCCGCCCGGCAACGTGCGCCTGAGGGCGTGTTTCTAAACCGGGTCGTTCTCTGAGCACGTGCGCGATATTTCTTAGTAGGATTCTCTCTCTGTTTTGCTTTGTTTTTTAATTTTTAAATATCCTTCATGGGATTCCAAACACTAAAAAAGAATCTTATGGTACACCAAAGCCAAGGCAGAGTAATTAATACTAATAATAAAAGGTCCAATAGATTATTAACGGCACCAAAATAAGCCAGGGGAGCTTGCATGCCGTTTATTTCTGAACAAACAGTAGAAGGATTGGGGTCCCCCAAAGTACCGCCATGCCTCACAACAGGTGTGTTCCGAGATAGTTTAGGGGGAATGATGGGACGGATGTAAGGGGGTACTGGGGACCGCGCCCTCCAGGCTTTCCCACCTGGAGGAGGAGGAGAGAGGGAGGGGCCCACACCTGAGAGGCAGGGCTGCATCTGGACGATGAAGGAAGCCAGGCTGGGGCCAAGACTGCTTCCCGAGGCCACATACTTCTTTATATCCCCATACGGATTACTTTGCTATGGAATGTAAGGAAGTGTGTGGTTTCGGCGAGCGCCTCTCCGCCACCCCAGGTCCCACCCAGAGTACCTGTCCCTTCTGCCTCATCCCGGCCTTGTGCCAGCAGGCATCCCTCACAGAGGAAAGGAGGGCCTCTGAATCCCATACAGGGCCCCCTACATGCCCAGGTTTCCCTCGAGGTTTCCTCCTCATCCCGAGTCAGGCACACTGATCATCATCCTGGAGTCCTCCCGGTGGCCAGCCTCCCAGACCTCCCTCCTCAGGTCCAGAGAGGCCATGTCACCCAAAGGTTTGTCACAGGGTCAGCCTTCGCCCTCCAAGCTCCTCCCTCCGTTCATATTGCTCCTGAAATGAGGTGTTTCTACCAAACAAACTGAACTGCAATGCCTTCCTATCCGCCTGCATCACTTTCCTTCATAATCATCCGTGCCTAGGACAGGTCATGAATCTAACAGTGCTTTTGCTGCAGATGGGCAGCTGCTGTGAGGCTCAGGGGACTCCAGCCTCGGGTCACACAGCCAGTCCTCTGACCCTACTCTGCTGTCTTTTTCTCTTCACATCACAACCCTGTGGCAAAGCATCATGGGATGAGGCTGTTTGCAGAAAAGGCTTGAGGCGCTGAAATAGTGATTCACTCATCCAGTGGGTTAAGTTCCCTTCTACCCTCTTCCTATAACCCCTGTTTCCCAGCCTTGACTCTAAAGGGCCTGAACCCACACCAGGAAGGAAATGGACGAATGGGGGGGAAGCCCGGAGCATGAGGGGAGACTGTGGTCCCCCAAGGCTCTGGCCATCAGCTCCCCCGGCTCTGAGAAGGGTCTCCATCTCTCACTGAAGCCCAGCCCCAGGAGGGCTTCGTGCATCCACAGCTCCAGTTCCTTCTTGTGAAGGGAGTGCATGTGCCATGAGAGCTCGGGCTGCGTTACGTTTATACTACGAGTTCTCAAGCAGAACCACAGACACAGGCAGGATTTGATGGATGTGTGTTGAGATGCACAGGAGGGAGCTGTAAAATGGAACCAAGAAGCAGCAAAACCAGGAGGAGGCATGAGGAGGAAGGGGAAGGATGAAGGGAGGGTCCACCACGTTTGCACAGCAGGTGGCAGATGCAGGCAGACTGGCCAGAGATGAAGGCTCAACAGCACCCACAACACCAGGAGTCAGACCCTTCCCCGGGCTGCAGCAACACAACGACACCCCCCACCTGCCTCTTTCAGACCTCAGACTGGTGCCTAACGGCCTTCAAGGGCAGCCAAACTGGATTCCTTGAGGGTTAGGGGAGTCTAGAAGAACATGGGGGAATGACTAAAGATGGGGCAGCTGCAGGTTGGAATACAGAAACAGCTTTAGATCAGCGAGTCTCGACTGGAGGTGATTTTGCCCCTCGGGGCACATTTGGCAATGTCTGGGGACATCCCTGGTTGTCACATCCGGGGGGTCTCACTGGTATCTAGTGGGCACAGACCAGAGATGCTGCCAAACACCCTGCAATGCACAGGACAGCCCCCACCACAGAGACCCACTGGAATGTCAGTAAGCCGAGGCTGAGAATCCCTTGCTTTAGATCGAGGTGCCTTGAATGAATAAGGTCTCCCATGTGGGCATTATTATGGTAAACTGTCTTCCCAAAGAAAGTTCCTGCCCTTCTTTTACAAACGTTGGTTAGTCTTCAAGTCTGTAAAATGGGCAGAAACCCTTCCCTTTTCTAAATTACATCTGCTCCAAAGACAGTTTTCCTTTTCCTTCCCTGATATTGATTTCATGTCATCTGCCCAGAAATCGAGGGTCTGTTGTGTGGGTGGGCAGGATGTGAGTAAAGAAGACGAGAGAGATGTTGAGGTCCGGAGTCCGGAGTTGAAGAAATTGCACTGTCAGAGGCTTGACTGATGAGCTGGACACACACGTACTTTTTCCACCCTGATGTCAGGCCACCTAGCTGACCTCCCCTGCCCCCCACCACTGCCTGCTCCCTTGCTCCCCAGGAGGAGCAGGAGGATGGTCGAGCTAGGACAAGGGTAGCTGGAGGAAGAGCTGGTGAGTCATGAGCCGCAGCCGCAAGACACCTGTGTCACAGTGAGGAGGCAGACAGTGAAGGTGAGATACTTAGGGCAGAGCCCTGGGATGCTGGCAAGGAGGAGACTTGGAGCAAGAAAGATGTTTCAAGATCGCTCTGCAAAAACTGTTCTAGAACCCAGGCACAGCACCTCACTGCTACTCCTTGGTGTCTTGTTCGGCACTTTGCTTTCTGGGGTGTCTAATTTTTCCAGGCAGTGCTCCCAAGCTGCGGTCTACCTGACAGAGGTCCACTTGGCTGGGGAAACCACTTTTCCCGATCAGTGCTTTCAGCAAACTTCAGAGACGAAATGAAAAGACTCACAGCCGAGGGAAGGGAGACGTGGAGGACAGGCTGGAGTAGCGAGTGAAACTTTTGGCCTCAGAAGCAATGGGAATTGTCCGTAGGACTTTCCCACGGCCCCTGAAAGTGTCCCTCGTGCCCACCAGGGACTTAGTGTTGGGTGCCTTTCCTTTGTTTTCCTGACCGTTACAACAGGTAAGCGAAGCAGGTGTGCTCCCCTGTAGGACAGATGCAGAAACTGAGGTTTAACCTCCTAAAAGCAAGAGAGCCAGGAAGCATCAGTGGGGTCTGAACCCAGGTAAGTGTGACTCCAAGGCCACAGGCTTCCCGCCCCGTTGCACTTCTCTTCATCAGGGAGAGGAAATAAAAGGGCAGGCAAAGCCCAACCCAAGGACCGTTTCCCGGCATCATTCAAAATGTCCTTTGCAGGGCAGAGGGAGGTATAGCTCAGTGGTAGAGTGCGTGCTTAGCATACACGAGGTCCTGGGTTTGATCCCCAGTACCTCTATTAAAAAATAACATAATGAAGTAAGTTTTATGAAATAAATAAAAATTTTAAGAAAAACAGAATACCCTTTCTTCCTACGTCTTCCCCCACCCGCTCAAACACATGATGAACATAGCGAGTCCACCTTCCTGGGGAGTGTCTCCTTAATCAGCTCCTCACTTTCCCAGAAATGCAGAGGAACCAGTGGGTACCTCTGCTCATCCACTTGTTGGTTCTCAAACTTCAGCTGCATCAGAAGCCCCTGAAGGGCAGGTTTTAACACAGATCTCTGGGCCCAACCGCAGATGTTTAGGACTGGTAAACGTTGCTTTTCCTTTGAAAGGTCAACCTACAAGTTCTTACCCACTGGAATCCAGACTCCTCCTTTAAAATCTACAAGATTCAAAGATTTCCCCTCCTCCCTTGAGCAACCATCCAGTCAAGTCTGGCCATCTGTCAAAACCAAACAACCTCAATGCCTATCAATTCGAGAATGACCAAATAAACTGTACATAACCTCACATAGTAAAAAGCTGTAAAATAGTGAGAATTAATAAACTACAACTGCCATCAGATGTGGATAAACCTTACAACTATCATTTTCAGTGAAAATACCAAGTTACAGAAGACCACCTATGGCATGATACCATTTATACTGAAAAAGAAGCAACATATTACCTAGGAATGTATGCATAAATGGTAAAAACTATAAAGAAGAACATTTAAATTCTAAGAAAAAAGAAGAGTTCAGAGT
Source organism: Vicugna pacos (assembly GCF_048564905.1). NCBI lineage: Eukaryota > Metazoa > Chordata > Mammalia > Artiodactyla > Camelidae > Vicugna > Vicugna pacos. The sequence continues at coordinate 9,231,706 of NC_133006.1, read as the reverse complement.
AATAGTTACCTCTGAGGAGAAACCAAAGAGCTACTTTGGGGAAAGCACTCAGGAAGCTTCTACAGTACTGTGTCGAAGGTGGATGGCTGGTTGTGCATATTGGTTTCATCATTATGGGTCATAACTTACATATATGTTACATTTATTCTTTCATAAATATTCCATGTTTGGATAAGGAATTGCAAAATTGAATTTTTTTGAAAAATCAAGATGTAAGGTATTCCAAAAACATACACCAAAATGTTAAATTTATTTTGGAAGATGGGAGGCGGGAGAATAGTGGGATACTTTCATATTCCATATTCTATAATTCTATCTCATGGTAGTTTTCCACAATGTTCATGTTAGAAAAAAAGAATAAGGATCTAAGAAGGAAAATAAAGTCACACACGCAAAATACAAATTACGTGTGGTTCTTATATAACCTGTGACCGGACGCTCTGGGCTAGGCAAGCTCCCGGGATCTGATTCAACCGACTCTCTCATGCCGACTCTCTCTGTGTCACAGGCTTGGACCAGCGATGCTCAGGAGGTACCAAGGAGTCCTCACCCTGGAGGCCGCAGTCACCTCCCGCGGGAGCTGCCCCCTGCTCTGGCTGGTCAAACGGAACCAAGTCCGTCTTCCTGAGAGGTTTGGTCCCCTTCAACCAGCTCCAGCAGGGCTGGCAAAGCCCAGTTTTTGGAGAAACAGAAGAGATTCACCTGTGGCTGAAATTACCTACTAATGTTTCTCTTAAGAAGACGACTCTGATTTTGTTATCACACCCTCATGCTCGCAAGAAGCGAGAAAAAGGAGCCTTGGGTTCAAACGGGAGCCAGATTTCCACACCCAACACCCAGAGCTCTGTGTCTGCACACCCACGACTAGACCCATGCACGTGCTCTTGACACAGAGTAAAGATTTTAGGATGGAAAGGGTTTCAGCCCAGAGCCCCCCAGGAGAAAAGCATGAGCCCCAGAAGACAGGGCTCCTGCTCACAAGGGGCTACCAGTCTAAAAAAATTGGATGTGTGACTATGGCAGAGTTCAATGGAATTGCAAATCAGATCATGGTTAGTTCAAGACATAATTCCTTTACCCAGCCCGCTGGGTACCAACAAGGCTCTGCTGACCCAGTCAGCCCAAAGATAGCTATCTGCTAAGAAATACACATGTGACTCAGTTTCCCATCTGCAGAATGGGGCTAAAAATAATCCTGGGCCCTGCCACATACGGTTTTCTGTGGAATGGAATGAGAACACATGTAAAGGAGTCAGAAAGTTCTCAATGATTTATTATTTACCTGTTATTAAGGGGAGAAGATCCTCACCTGCCTTCCAATTTCTCCTTCAAAATTTGTATCTTTCACAGTGTACCTAGGAGTGAGCCCAGGACTTACCTAGTGCTCACTTAACGTTTGTTGTCTGAACTCCGGAAGCCTGTATGTGTATGCTGTGCTCTGACACAGATGTGGTTCGGTGACATCGAGACCACCAAGTTTCCACACGGGGAGGCACAGGGCTTATCTGCATGTGCCTCAGGGTCAGGGAGACCCAGGTTTGAATCCCACCTCTCTCATTTATTAGCTCTGATATATCCTTCCTGAGCCTCAGTTAACACTGTATAAACCTTAGTTTCCTCATCTGTAAAATGGGGACAAGAATACTGAAAGTTGATTTAAGGACTTAAAGAGATCATGTTTCTAAAGAGCCATGTAGAATCCCTCAAGAGATGGTGGTGTTGGTTTGCTGTTGGACACACAACAACTTAAAGACAATGTTGTGTCCACAGGCACTCGTGTGGAAGAGAAAGACCAAAAAAAATTTTTTAAATAGAAAAACTCAAAAAATAAATAAAACCTCATTACAGGGTAATTTTATATTCCAACTATTAATTCTACTCTCATGTAGCACACCTTCATCCTTGTATGTTACCAGTGTGTAGTAAGTTTCACTAAAAAATGAATACTTCATACATGAGACTGATCTTATCACTTTAAAGAAACATATTGCCTGCAAAGGCATTTGTGAACACTGTCAAGAGGCCACTCTGTAACCACAGGTCCTCCTACGTACACGAAGGCCATAGTGTGTGTATTCCAAAGGTGTGGAGTGTAGACATAGGCACTGCAGTCAGACCACCTGGGCTGAAATCCCAGAACCCTCACCCCTCAGTAGCTCTGCCCCTTTGGGAAAATTGCTTGACCTCTCTGGGCCTGGGTTTCCTCATCTATAGGATGCGGATATTAATAATAGTACCCACCTCATAGGGTTTTCATGAGAATGAAATGAAAACACATGTGAAGGTAGAAAACTAGTGCTGGGTGCATCATCAACTTTTAAGAGTTTTTATTTTTGACAGTGTGCCTGAAATGTTCCTAAAACTAAGCTGGTGTTCAATAAAAAATATATTTAATAAATGACCACTTCTTTGTCTTATATTCTAAACACGAAGTATGAGGTCATGTGATCTCTGGTTAGATTATTTCTGCGTACCTCCTTAAATACAGCACACTGGTGCAAACCAGGAGTAGCGGGTGGGATGTTGGCCAGCTCGCTCTGCCTCCCCAGGTCTGCAGTGTGATGGGGCTTCCCCAAGAGTTAGATGTGTGCCTGGTGTTGGGGGCTGGGGGCAGGGGGAGACAGTAGGGCTCCTGAAGCCCAGTGAAGAGCTCCTGGGAGACCAGAGGGTTAAATGGCACAAGAGCAAATATGGCACGGCTGAAGACTGGGTATACCGAACAAGGAGGGACCTTTTCCTTCGGGGAGAGCAGAGGTCACATAGGTAAAGGTCAGATGGACCACGGCAGGTGCAGGCAATAGGAGACTAAAGAAAGGGCCCCTTCCAAATTTGGGACTTTACGGCTCAAGTACCTGATGAAACTGGACAGGATGTCTGTCTAAGACCAAATAATGTCTTCCTCTATGCTAGGAAGAAGGCAGCCCACACACAGCTTGACTTGACTTGAAGGATACCTAGCCACTCCCACCTCCTGGGTGGTTTTGGAAGCCACTCTGTGCCCTCAGCAGGTCCTAGGTCTTTCGACAAGAGTCAGAGAACATGGGGTAAACATTACCAGCTAAATTTCCCACCTTGCCTTTGACCACCCCATCTTTGAAGGCCACGGGTTGCATCCAAACTCAGGGTACCATCCTGGCCCCTGGTACCCAGCCTTTGAGAATACAACTGCGATTCAACTTTCCATCTGATTTTCATAGAACCAGAAGAGAAGCAAAAGTACCCCTGCTCCCATCAGACACTCAAAAGAAAGGCAGAAGCCTCACGAAGACGTATGTTTTCTGGTAAGTTCGAAGGGTCTTGCTTTCTTCATGCAAAAGTCCGACAAGATCAAACGTGTGTTAGTCAGGAACTGAGCTCAGTCAAAGAGCCAGGCGTGGTGCCCTAGCGCTGCCTTCACTCATCCTGCCACAGCCCCCTTTCAGGGCAAAATCTAGGTTAAGCCGCCCAGTGGGGCATGTGGTTTTGCTCTTGCTGCTGTGTCCCTTTGTATGTGTTTCTGTACAATCATCAATCCTGTGCCAGGAAGAGGCAGTCCATGACCACGTCACCGTGGTCAAAACTGAACCTCTGGGTCACCTTCAACACAGATCCCATCCCCCCTACCCTCCAGCAAGCTCCTCCCCAGGAGGAGTTGATGGTAAACAGAGCTGGGGCCACCTGTTGCTCAGGAGTTCAGAACAAAGAAGAAAATCCCCTTAGACAGAGCTCATCAAAGATTTTCTTCTTGATAATTTCCATTGCTCGCAAGACCTTGGCCAACAGGCAGCTCATACATTGCCACGTGGAGCAGATCGTGGTGTCCCTTCGCTAGAGCAGAGTTTATCCACGCATATCCATAGAGGACACTGTCATTTACTCCACTGAGAGTCCTCCCTCCCTGCTAACAGCTCAGCCCCTCTTCCTTGGCCATTCTCCTTACAACCCCTCCTCCACTCTCCTCACCAGGCTTCTATGAGAACGTTTCCTGACCACATACTGCTATCGGATCTAAGCAACCCAAGCATGCCCTTTTGTGGGAATTCGGACATGAGGTCTATAAAAACCAGGGATATACGTCCTTAGAGCGCTAAAATAGAAAGATGTGAAGCCCTACAGCCAGCCCCAGTATGTCCAGCCAGTGTTCAGTAAGAGAGAAGAATGAACCAATTACATAAAAAGATACCAAAGATAGAAGAGATACAGAGTCCGGAGGCATCCAAGTCCCAGACATACTTATTTCCAAGGCCCAGTTCCTATCTCCTGTATCCCTTTTTACCAGAGACACTCAACACTGAAATAATGTCACTTGGAAACAAAAGGATCCTAATTCACATAGTATTGAATGAACACCCTTTGACCCCTTTGATGTAGGAGTTTATTCTAAAGCTGTATTTCTAAGTGACAAAAGCAAAATAAACATGATCCAATTTCATTTAAAAATACATCTATGTGTATGTCAAGAAAAAGTATGGAACAATCTGGAACAAAGATCAATAGTAAATATTTCTAGATGGTGGATTTTGGGAGCGGATCTCTAAATTTTCTTTCTCTTTTTTTTTTTTTTCTAGTGGAGGTACTGGGACTTGAACCCAGGACCTTGTGCATACTAAGCATACACTCTACCACTAAACTATACCCACCCTGAATTTTCTAAATTTTACCCAATGGGTATGTATTACTTATGCAGCAAAGGTTTTTTAAATTGTTAAATATATTTTAGTTTTTCTCAAAGTTACACATGGGCAAAGTCCACATTTTTAAAGCTTTTAATGAAACAAAGTAGTCCTCTGCCCCACCCCACCCCCAATTTTTACTCCCCAGTTGTATCCACATTCAAAACAATAGAAATATTAAGGAGAGAACATAGGTCATGAAAATGCATGGGGATCCACCGTGTGCTAGTTCATCTAAATATGACCATCACTCTGAGGAAAAAGCCTGATGGCTCTTTGAAAGGCAGGTTCGAATTCTGACACTGACTCCAGCCTGTGGAGTGACCCCCCGAGTCCTTGTAGGCAGAGGAAGTTGGGGTGGGAAGGGTCACTGCAGAAGCCACTCTTTCCAAGACCCACCGTGGACCTGCTCAGACCATCCTCCGTCCCTAGGAAAGAAGCTTCATGTGCATCCTCGACAGAATCTTGCTGCTGAAAACGCTCTTTGATCAGCCCCACATAAATCCCCCTGCTGTTCTGAAAACCCATTTCCTCTTGAGATTTTCTCTGGGAAAACCAACAGGAACTGCATTTTCATCCATCCACACCACCCCCTAAATTTTTTCAATTCTTTCTTCGGAAGATTAATAAATGGGTCTTGTCTACTTAACAAAATGTTCAACTCAAACATCAGTAATTCTTGTTCTCTTCACAGAAACGAGTAGTGTTATAAATGAAAAATGCACTTATGGAAGCAGACATACAAATACAGAAGCATGTGTAACTTCCTGAGGGGCCAGAGCCTGACTCAGGGGCCCAGTTTAAACTCCTCCATGTGCTTTTCTTTCAGTTAGCAAAGACACAAAGTAATCCCTTTTTCCTCACGATTCTGGGGGAAAAAAATGATTGCAGTGAGAGCAATAACTTTGTGTATCTCAAACATTGCTGTTTAAAATGTCCTTCCTTCTTCCCTTTCCCTCTGCTGGCCTGAGAACCTAACATTTTACTGTGGCCATCTGGGCACAGCTGTTTTGACCCTTGTGATGGACCTTTACATCCATTTCATGGCTCATTAAAATGAACCATTAAATGTTCATTTTCCTTAATACCAAATGACATGTATAACCACACCCTGAGCCTTATCGCCCATCTTCCTCCAGACCTAGACTTCTCTCCACCCCTTGGGGTCACCTGGAGAAGAGGGACGAAGTGAAGGTGATGTAGGCAGGTTACTTGGTAACTTGTGTTTTACAAAAGAGCTGGTGGCTCACAGTTCCTTTTCCAGTTGTCATGGAAATATACAAGGAGCCACATCACAGTCGCTTTTTAAACTACTCCTTCAGTCAACACACCCAAAAGCCTGGGTTGCAGTCCACAGCCCCCTGAAGCAGGACATCCCCACAGTGACTGGGAACCCTTGGAGAGCAGTTGCAGTCTCACTCATCATAGCCTCTAAGGAATTTGCACACTTTTCCTTTCTTCTTCAGTGTTTTTCAGAGAAGAACTACTGGTCTGAGAAACGGTACCCAGTGGCTGAAGCCCACAGTGATGTCCTGGTTACTCCATTGTTCAGCGTATCCGGCAAAACTCATGTCTCCCCTTCCATCTCCCCGCCTTCCATGTTCTCTTCCTGAGGCAGCAGCTGTGGGCACCTCAGGGAACGGGGTGAATGTCATCCTAGAAAAACAACCATGGGCTGACTGGCTTCTCCTGGGCTTCAACCTCCAAACCAAGGGCACTCAGTGAAGCATGTTAGCCAGAGAGACCCCTGTTCTACTGGACTCAACCAAACTGGAATGTTCCATGGTGGCCAGGGGCATGCGCCAAAATAAAACACCATCTACAACAGAGAAAACCTCTCCCTGCCTGTGGCAGCAGACACCACACACACACACACACACACACACACACACACACACACACACACAGAGTGGTATAGGGTAGAGACACAGTCCAGAGAAAGGAAGGCAAAAGGAATCCTTGAAAGAATAAGTTGCTTCTGTTCCAGACATTCCTCCAGTTCCCCGTCTTTCCAAGTGCAAATGGTACTTTCAGTTACTCCCCACTGAAGCTCACCAATGTGCTTTACTCAACACCACCCACAGGTGTGCAAGGACTGGTGTATGCCAGGACATGGGCATTTGAAGTGGGGTGCAAGGTAGTGAAGGAAAAGGAGGAGGAAAAAGAAAGGAATTTTTTGTAAACATTGAAAGCAAATACTGTATTCCTACATTACGTCTCTTGCAAATAAGCCATTGCATGCTGGGAAGTTTCTGAGCAGGAGGAGATAGCTCCTTCTCAAACTCCAGTTCTCAAACTGCAACACCGTAGGCTGTTTTTATTTTATCCACAGAAGTGCTTTCTGATGAAGCAGAAGGATTTAAGAAAGATCTCTAGGGGAACTGATTTGCAGAATCATGGAAAGGCAGACATTGAGAACCCTCTACATCAGCTCGAGGGGGAAGGAGGGCAAGTAAGGCTGGACGGGGAAAAGCCAAGCACGCCCTGGCGGGGAGAGCTGAGATGAGCAATGGTCGGGGGCCTCTGCAGAGCATCCCTGACTTTCTGGCTCTCAACAGGAAGAAGTGTTTGCTTACCGTTTATGTCACTGCCACTTCCCCCAGCAAACACCTACAGTAGACGCTTAACATTTGCCGTTTTGACTCTTCCGAAGTGACTCCAAAGGCCCATGACATAGTCGTTTTTACTGAGAAAGGAATTTGTGCTGTGTGTGGAAGTGAGTCACCTAAGAAGTGAGTGAACCCCAGCGGCTGCCCTTCATCCGCCCCCTCTCCCCAGCTTTGGGGGTTCTCATTTCGTCCACAGTCTCACGTAATCCTCCCAACAATCTCGTGAGATGGTGTCAGCATCTTTATTCTGGGACGGTGAAGCTGCAAAATCATATGATCGAGGACTTGAGATGTAGGTCGTCTCAAAGGTTCTAGAGCACTTGAAGACAGGATATGATCTGAAGTATGTGCATGAGAGAAGCAAGCCGGAATTTGGAAGGAGATGGTCACTGCAGTCAGGCATTAAACTGCACCAGGAGCACCCCGGCAGCCAAGGCAAAGAAGGAAATACAACAAAGTTCAACAAAATGAATAACATAATGTTTCAATCTGTATGCTGTTGCTTAAGATATCATCTGTAATTCGTTGTTGGACAGAAAATTTCTTCAAAGAGCCAGGGCACCATTGGAGCTAAAGCTTCTCTGCAATCCAGTAGGCAAATCTCACCCTCCACCTCACACTAATACATCAGTACTACCAGAAAGTGTGTTCTGACCAGCTAGATTATTTATTTCAAAGATTTATTGAACAAGGCTACTCTGTAGTATTGTTTTTACCAAAAATTTAAAAAAAAGAATAGTGTTAAGTGTACAAAAAGAAAAAGTACCTCAATATGGCCAAGAAAAGAAAACAGACCAATGAATTCACCATTACCCAACATGCTAAATGATTCCAAAAATCTCCAAGGAATATATTCTTCTTATGAATACACTGTCTCTTATAAACGTATTTGCGAGAAATACAATCATGAAACAAGAAGGTATTAACAAATATATGTTAACGGTGGTCTGATCACTAAAAAGCCCAGAAGCCTCTACAGATGAACACTACTAAAACAGAGTTAGTTCTCACTTTTAAAATTGCCCAGAAAGTAGAAAAAGTGCAAATGTCACCCAGTTCATTTTATAATACTGGTATAATCTTGACCCTAAACCCATTTATGAACAACACAAATAAAATTCTACTATCATTTTCATTTATGAACATGGATGTGATAATTCTGAGTAAAATATTAGCTAAGTAAGTTCAGAGAGTAGCCAAACTGTAATAACATGTGATGATCAGGTAGACTTTTCCCACAAAGGAATGTAAGAATAGTTCAACACTTTAAAAATCTACCTATATAATTCACACATTAATAAGAATAAAAAAGCAAAATCATCTGATTATTTCAATAGGTATAGAAAGGGTGTTTGGTAGATTTCATCAACTATTTATAACTTTAAAAACAGCTCTTAATAACCTAAGTTATATTTCAAGTTGGTGAAAATCATACACCAAAAAACAGCAAAGAATATTTCATGGAGAAACTCTGCTGCCTTTCTTTTAAGATAAGGAACAAGATACCGTAGCAACACTATACACAACAGCCAAGACATGGAAACAACCTAAATGTCCTTCAACACATGACTGGTAAAGAAACTGTGGTATATTTACACAATGGAATACTATTCAGCCATAAAAAATAATAAAATAATGCCATCTGCAGCAACATGGATGGACATGGAGATCATGATCTAAGTGAAGTAAGCCAGAAAGAGAAAGAAAAATACCATATGAGATCACTCATATGTGGAATCTAAAAAAAGAAAAAAAGAGGGCACTAATGAACTCATCTATAAAGCAGAAATATACTCCCAGACATAGTAAAGAATTTTATGGTTCCCCAGGGGGAAAGGGGGTGGAAAGGGCTAAATCTGGGAGTCTGAGATTTGCAAATGTTAGCCATTATATATAAAAATAGATTTTAAAAAAAGTTTCTACTGTATAGCACAGGGAACTATAT